>NC_138300.1:20470000-21065000 GCF_965601325.2 Salmo salar
AGAAGATAAGTAAAATAACCTCAACCAACTAGACAAGACAGAAACAAGAGATATGAGATGAAATGTAAAAAAGGTCTAAATCATAGTAGATGGTTACAGGTCAAAGGGTTGACAGAGCTAATTAACTGATAATTAGCTGACCTGCAATTACTTGTCCTGATGCTCATTAATAAGGTCATTAAGAGCCTGAGTGGATAGATTAGAGAAAGACTTCATTGTTTCGAGGAGGGGCTCACTAAGAGTGACAGAGAAGTTAACAAAACCGACTGTTTACTCAATACATTTACACAATATTTCAAAACCTGTTTTTGTAACGTCCGCAAAAAAGGCAGCAATAATTCATGTGGGTTCAAAGTTTTATGCCGAAATTATTTTGAAGTTAGTGTCACATATTTAAAATGATGCAGTCAGTTTTGACTCCATCTCCACATTCTTGTGCTTTTCAAAATGGGCCTCAGTCAGTCACTTGACTAATTTAGGTCGGATTAAATTTGGAGGGTTGAGGCTACCTGGTATCCTCCCAAAGGTGGGGTGCTGATAATGGCAGAGATATCCTCCAAACTGCTCAAACCCTGAAACCTGTTGGCATTTAGCTGCAGGGAGAACAAACAAAAAACAAACAACATTCAAACCAAATGAAAAGATGCAAGTCACAGCAGAGTCGTGTGAGTCATGAATGCCAGAACTTCTGGAACAACAACATAAGTGACATATGTCAGCTTGTCAGTGAAAGCCAGCGGCAACAAAGGGCACAGAAAGTGTGTAGAATACACAATGATAAATAATGGAGAAAATAACAACAAAAGAACAAAAGAATCAATAGGAAAAACAAAGACTCAAACAAATAACATTTTCCCACTTCTGAGTCATATTCCCTAACATTCTCTCTTTCCGGAGATGGGTTGTAAACATATCTGACCCCGGATCAGTGGTTAGAAGCAAAATGTACCTACTGTACATGACGTGTATTTGAGAATTGCTGTCGAGTGTTAAGCACACAGACACTTGGTCTTGTTTTTAGAGTGAGCATGTATGTGTGGGTATGAACATAGTGGTGTTAGTTGGCAGAGCTATTTTCATCTAGGTAGTAGTGTGTGATGACGCAAGTATGTGCTGATGAATGTCTCATTGTTTTGTGTGAGAAAAAGAAAACAGCTTATGTGAGAGAGTGGGTGTGCGCTACATGACTATTTATTTTTTTAAAGTCAACAAAAAGTAAGAGGAAGTATGTGTGTAGTCGGGTCCCCTCACCTCCAGCTGGCTCTGTGCTGGTGTGTTTATGTCCCATAGCGTTGGCACGTGGGCCAGGTTGTCTGCGTGGATGAAGTCCTGGGCATCGGCGTACTCTGACAGAGAGTCGGCCGGAGAGGAGAACAGAGAGTTGTTGGAGAGGTCATCGATGCAGGACAGGTCCTGGAGACAGAGAGGGCGACAGACAAAACATGTTAGTAAGATCTCTCCTTTCTGGATCAACTTAGTGATGGACCCCTCTCATGTTGCAGCACATTCAGTGGGGTATAATAAAGGACACTTTTTTATCTTTGTACTGTGAAATTATTACTTGGTTTATAAAGTAGTACCCTTTAAAGCAATTTTATGATTAGAAAAAGAGATACAATGCCGAAAGAAAACAGTGTACAAAAACTGCTTTGTGTACGTTTTGAAAATTGTTTATGCAATATATGCATGATGATTTCACGAGAACAAATTTGACCTAAATCAGAGTGAGACCAGCACCATGGACGAGATACTGTCTGGGACCCGACACTGTGTGTGTGGGTGCGTGCGCATATTACTATCTTTGTGGCTACCCGAAATCCCCAAAAGGATAGTAAAATAAGGAAAATTCTCCCTTGTGGTGGCATTTCCCAGGTCCCCACGAGGACAAAAGCTATTTTAGGTTAGAATTAGGGTTAGGAGTAAGTGATAGGTTTAGGTTTAGGTTTCAGGGTAAGGGAAAATAGGCTTTTGAATGGAAATACATTTAGGTCCCAACAAGGATAGTAAAACATATGCAGTGTTTGTGCGTGTGTGTGCCTGATAGGTGATGTAAGACGTGCGCTTGTAAATGTATTTGTTTATGCATGTGCAAGTTCATATACTGTACGTGTGAGTGAGTACATAAATACAATACGTGTAGGTAAGTATGTGTATAGTTTTCCCACAGTATGATTGGACCCCCCCACACTTCTTTTTAGTGGAACCACCCAGAGGCCCAAAAATCAACTAGGCCCAGTTGTGCATAACAAGAGCAGCAGCTCCAACCAAAGATGACCCAGCAGCCCAAGACTGATAAACCATGGAATTAAAAAAAAAGACTGACCAGGGACAGCATGTAGGATACACTGTCCAGCACAGTAGAAGGGTCGTTCCACCAAGTCGGTGACCAATTAGGTGATATTTTTTATTTTAACATTCTGCCATAAAGAGCACATGTTCAACTTCATAAAAAGAAAAGTTTTTTTCCCCATCGCAAGAGGTTAAATAAAATGATGACTATAGTAAGTGTCTAACTACCAAATAAAGTAACAGCGTTGACCGTAACAGGGTAAAGATTTTCATGTCAAATAAGAAATAAATCTTTGTGTTAGGGAGAATGTACGCTTGTTGCGTACAACGGGGCAATTGAATGAAAGCTAAGCATTTTTTAAAATGTATTTATTGTTTAAGCATTTCTACCATGTCTATCTATGGGTAACAGAATTGACGTATTATGCTTGGCTGGCTCAGTTCTTCACCAGGAAAACAGCAAAAAGAGTAGAACCAGATCACCTACATTTACACTAGGATTTGATTATTAGATGTTCAATGTTTCTTTCTAAAAATATATTTGAAAAGGAATAGTTTCACCATATTAAAATGAGAGTTCACATAACAGGGTTGATCTTAAAATGAGGGACAGACGTAAATTAGTAACTAATGACATGAAATCAATAATAATCTTCAGAAACTAACTAGGGCTTTACATTGGTGAAACTTGGGAGACATTTTTGGATTAAGTGGAAAATCTTCCTAGAAGTGACACAGTTGACATGTCAAAATGGACATGTCAAAATGCTGAATTTTGCCACTTTAGCAAGCCTTTATTCATGTTGAAAATATGAAACGCCTGACGGTACCATCTTCATCTGTATAAACACTATGGGACCCCACAGCCGTCAAACCACTCAGGAAGTAGACGCATTCTGTCTCCTAGAGATGTACTTGGTTGCGAAAAGTGCAAATCAATCCCAGAACAACAGCAAAGGACCTTGTGAAGATGCTGGAGGAAACAGGTACAAATGTATCTATATCCACAGTAAAACGAGTCCTACATCGACATAACCTGAAAGGCCGCTCAGCAAGGAAGAAGCCACTGCTCCAAAACCGCCATAAAAAAGCCAGACTACGGTTTGCAACTGCACATTGGGACATAGATCGTACTTTTTGGAGAAATGTCCTCTGGTCTGACGAAACAAAAATTGAACTGTTTGGCCATAATAACCATCGTTGCGTTTGGAGGAAAAAGGAGGATGCTTGCAAGCTGAAGAACACCATCCCAACCGTGAAGCACGGGGGTGGAAGCATCATGTTCTGGGGGTGCTTTGCTGCAGGAGGGACTGGTGCACTTCACAAAATTGATGGCAACGTGAGGAAGGAAAACTGTGGATATATTGAAGCAACATCTCAAGATATCGGTCGGGAAGTTAAAGCTTGGTCGCAAATGGGTCTTCCAAACGGACAATGACCCCATGCATACTTCCAAAGTTGTGGCAAAATGGCTTAAGGACAACAAAGTCAAGGTATTGGAGTGGCCATCACAAAGCCCTGACCTCAATCCTACAGAGAATTTGTGGGCAGAACTGAAAAAGCATGTGCGAGCAAGGAGGCCTGCTAACCTGACTCCGTTACACCAACTCTGTCAGGAGGAATGGGCCAAAATTCACCCAACTTATTGTGGGAAGCTTGTGGAAGGCTACCCGAAACATTCGACCCAAGTTCAACAATTTAAAGGCAATGCTACCAAATACTAATTGAGTGCAAGTAAACTTCTGACCCACTGGGAATGTGATGACATTTATTTTAAGAATGTGACATTTCACATTCTTAAAATAAAGTAGTGATCCTAACTAGAGGTCGACCAATTAATCGGAATGGCCCATTAATTAGGGCCGATTTCAAGTTCTCATAACAATCGGTAATCGTTATTTTGGCCACCTATTTGCCGATTTTTTATATTTATTGATTTTTTGAACACCCTTTATTTAACTAGGCAAGTCAGATGAACACATTCTTATTTTCAATGACGGCCTAGGAACGGGGGTTAACTACCTTGTTCAGGGGGAATTCGGGGATTCGTTTTTGCAACCTTGCGGTTACTAGCCCAACGCTCTAACCACCTGCCTTACATTGCACTCCACGAGGAGCCTGCATGGCAGGCTGACTATCTGTTACGCGAGGGCAGCAAGAAGCCAAGGTAAGTTGCCAGCTAGCATTAAACTTATCTTATAAAAAGCTATCAATCTTAACATAATCACTAGTTAAACTAATATCATCAACCATGTGTAGTTATCTAACGTGTCCTGCGTTGCATATAATCGATGCGGTGCCTGTTAATTTCTCATCGAATCACAGCCTACTTCGACAAACAGGTGATTTAACAAGCGCATCTGCGAAAAAAGCACTGTCGTTGTACCAATGTACCTAACCATAAACATCAATGCCTTTCTTTAAAATCAATACACAAGTATATATTTTTAAAACTGCATATTTAGTTAGTATTGCCTGCTAACATGAAATTGTGTCACTGCTCTTGCGTTCATTGCACGCAGAGTCAGGGTATATGGAACAGTTTAGGCCGCCTGGCTCGTTGCAAACTAATTCGCCAGAATTTTACATAATTATAACATAACATTGAAGGTTGTGTAATGTAACAGGAATATTTAGACTTAGGAATGCCACCCGTTAGATAAACGACGGACCGGTTCCGTATTTCACTGAAAGAAAAAACGTTTTGTTTTCGAGATGATAGTTTACGGATTCGACCATATTAATGACCTAAGGCTCGTATTTTTGTGTTTATTATATTATAATTAAGTCTATGATTTGATAGAGCAGTCTGACTGAGCGGTGGTAGGCACCAGCAGGCTCGTAAGCATTCATTCAAACAGCACTTTCGTGCGTTTTGCCAGCAGCTCTTCGCAATGCATTGCGCTGTTTATGACTTCAAGCATATCAACTCCCAAGATTAGGCTGGTGTAACCGATGTGAAATGGCTAACTAGTTAGCGGGTGCGCGGTAATAGCGTTTCAAACGTCACTCGCTCTGAGACTTGGAGTAGTTGTTCCCCTTGCTCTACATGGGTAATGCTGCTTCGAGGGTGGCTGTTGTCGATGTGTTCCTGGTTCGAGTCGAGGTAGGAGCGAGGAGAGGGACGGAAGCTATACTGTTACACTGGCAATACTGAAGTGCCTATAAGAACACCCAATAGTCAAAGGTATATAAAATGCAAATCGTATAGAGAGAAATAGTCCTATAATTCCTATAATAACTACAACCTAAAACTTCTTACCTGGGAATATTGAAGACTCATGTTAAAAGGAACCACCAGCTTTCATATGTTCTGAGCAAGGCACTTAAACGTTAGCTTTCTTACATGGCACATACTGCACTTTTACTTTCTTCTCCAACACTTTGGTTTTGCATTATTTAAACCAAATTGAACACGTTTCATTATTTATTTGAGGCTAAATAGATTTTGATGTATTATATTAAATTAAAATAAGTGTTCATTCAGTAATGTTGTAATTGTCATTATTACAAAAAATATATATAAATTATTTAAAAAAAAAATAATAATAAAAAAATAAAAATAAACAAAAAAAATTAATAAAAAAAAAATATATATATAAAAAAAAAATTAGAATAATAAAACAAATAAAATCGGCCGATTAATCGGTATCGGATTTTTGGGGTCCTCCAATAAATCGGTATCGGCGTTGAAAAATCATAAATCGGTCGACCTCTAATCCTAACTGACCTAAAACAGGGAATTTTTACGAGGATTAAATGTCAGAAATTGTGAAAAACTGAGCTGAAATGTATGTCGCTAAGGTGTATGTAAACTTCCGACTTCAACTGTATGTGCCTTTTACTGAGGAGAGGCTTCCGTAAGACCTGATTGGTGGAGTGCTGCACAGATGGTTGTCCTTCTGTAAGGTTCTCCCCTCTCCACAGAGGAACTCTGGAGCTCTGTCAGTGACCATCGGGTTCTGGGTCACCTCCCTGAACAAGGCCCTTCTCCACCGTTTACTCAGTTTGGCCGGGCAGCCAGCTCTAGGAAGTGTCTTGGTGGTTACAAACTTCTTCCATTTAAGAATGATGAGGCTGCTGTGTTCTTGGGGACCTTCAATACTGCAGAATTGTTTTGGTACCCTTCCCCAGATCTGTGCCTCGACACAATCCTGTCTCTTGGTTTTTCTGACATGCACTGTCATCTGTGGGACCTTATATAGACAGGTGTGTGCTTTTCCAAATGACGTCCAATCAATTGAATTTACACCAAGTGGACTCCAATCAAGTTGTAAAAACATCAAGGATGATCAATGGAAACAGGATGCACCAGAGCTCAATCTTTGAGTCTCATAGCAAAGGTTCTGAATACTTTTGTAAATAAGGTCTGTTTTTCTATTTGTAATACTTTTTTTTTTTTTTTGAAATGTCTAAAAACCTGTTGTTTTCACGTTGTCATTATTGGGTATATTGTGTAGATTAATGAGGGAACATTTTTATTCAATCCATTTTAGAATAAGGCTGTAATGTGGGAAAAGAGAAGGGTTCTGAATACTTTCTGAATGCACTGTATTTAGTTCTGTCCTTGAGCTGTTCTTGTCTATTAATTTAATTAATATTAATGGTCTGTATTACGTAATGTTTCATGTTTTTTGTGAACCCCAGGAAGAGTAGCTGCTGCTTTCGTAACAGCAAATGGGGATCCTAATAAAACACAAAAACATACAGCAGAGCATAACATACACTCAAAACTAATGGAAAACATTAATGGAAAACAACTGCCCCTCGCGTCTGCCAGTGGGTCTGTGTGTGTTTACACAAACGGGGTCAGAGGAGCAGGATGTGGTGATGTGCTTGTGTGTGTGTGGGGCTCGGGGGTGGTAAAGAGTTCCTATAGAGAGCTTTTTCAAGGGCACAGCACTCAGCTAATCAGTGTCTACTGGTAGCTCTGTGATTACTCTCCTGGTTGTATCATTGTGTGTGTGTGTGTGTGTGTGTGTGTGTTAGCTCTGCTAGGGCAAGATCAGACTTAAGCTCTGAAATTAGCCTCTTGAAGTTGTGCCCTGTGGACAGCTAAGTGGAACGGCTGCAGTTTGGTGTGTATAAAAGAGAACGGGGGAGAGAAGCAGAGACGATCCCTGGAAACTCTCCACCCTCCATTCCTCCACCAATCACGCTCTCCCCACTATCATTCCAAGAAATGTGGCTGTTCCGGCAGATGAGTGATTAGTAAACAAGGAGGAACAAAACGTAACCAGAGGCCGCTCCGAAGAGAGACACATACTACACCCACCTTCCGCAACTGCTCAGCAGTTCCTACAGTGGGAACAAACTTAGTGATAAAATCCTTCCTCACACAAGGAACTCCCACATTGGAGGGCCTCATACTCTCTTACAATAAAAACTAGGCAACAAGACACTATGTAACATAAATAACACAACCCATCCTACATTCTTCTCCTAGATTTAGAGAGATTAGTCACATGCACAGGGTTGCAGGGGTGGGAAGTGCAGGAAAGGGATAGGGTTAGAATGTAGCTGACTAGTGATGGCTATTCAGCAGTCTGATGGTAGAAGCAATTGGTCAGTCTTTCAGTATTTGCTATGATGCTCCTATATTGCCCGCGTCCGAGTCATAGAAGTGGGGAGAACAGTCCATGGCTCGTGTGGCTGGGGTCCCTGATGACCTTCTGGGTCTTCCTGCAACACCTGGTGTTGTAGGTGTCCTGGAGGGCAGGCAGTGTGCACCCAATGGTGTGTTGGGCTGAGCGTACCACCCTCTGTAGCACCATGCGGTCAGCGGTGGTGGAGTTGTCGTACCAGACTGCGATGCAGCCCGACAGTATGTTCTTGATGGTGCTCCTGTATAACACTGAGGGCCCTCGGGGACAGGACACATTTCTTCAGCCTCCTGAGATTGAAAAGTTGTCATCCCTTCACCACTGTGTCTGTGCGGTTTGACCATTTCAGCTCCTCAGATGTGTATGCTGAGAAACTTGAAGTTTTACTGTCTCACATTTGTTGGGCTTCATATGAGAATTGCACCATAGGGATAGCCCTCAGAGCTGCCTCTTGTTGGACCATTCAAGGAGAGTTGGCTAAATGGATAAAAGGGCAGTAGCAGCAACAGTGGCATCTAGTGGGCAAAACCTGTTACTTGCACTTCATTTATGGGGAAAATGCAAGTGGCTTCAATGGCTAATTTCTCTGACCAAGGGGGAGAGAAACATCACCAAATGCACTGAGAATACATTACATAGTATGAATAAACAATACTCCACGTTGCAGCTTCATACAGTTTGTCAAACACTGAGAACTGATAGTATATACTGGCCATTGGGGAGGGCTGTGTTTGACCATCTATTTAGATTCTTCACATCTTAAATCATAGTTTTCTTTGTAAATCGGAAGTTACTATATGTAATGAATATTATATTTCATTAAATTTGGGTGCAATCAATTAGCTTTCAAGATCAAAATCACATATTTCAACAAAATTATTTTGTAGAAATGCTTATCGTATTGGTTTCTAACTACAGAAAAATATCAGTCTGACATGGCGGGTGTCAAATTCCTCGTTCATAAACGGTCGGTGAGCAGAACTAATCATCTCATTCTCCCAACAGCTCCAATGCTCATTCCGACAGGATGAACCATTTCATTTCATCCCAGGGAAGATGATACCAACCTTTCCCTGTCAAGCCATGAGAAAAACTTTGATTAAGAAGAACAAACTGGGGAGTCACTTGAGACCGCCGAAAAAGATGGCAGAGAAAAACTTTAGAAAGTTCCTAATACCCACATGTAAATATTGAAATTCAACGGCATACAATTTCATTTGTCTTAATATATTGACTTGTAGTTCAGTTTAATATAAAGATAATTTACATTATTGGAATGTCGACACACGCTAAAAATGTATTCAAGCTTAAAGCAGTATTCACAGGCCACAGACTAGCAAACAAATAAGTCATCGTGAATAATCACGTAAACCCAGATAAAATCGGTAAATCTGAAGAATCGAATTGAGCAAATGGGAAAGATGAATACGACTTTGTTGGGTGTTGCATCCGATGTCTCCATGATAAAAACAACAACTACCGAGCTAATAGAAAAACTTGATGCGATACAAGTGAGGATGGATAAGGCAGTACTTCAGAACAGAAGTAGGATAAATACAGTGAGATTGGTTAATCTGAAAGAGGGGAGTGAGGCTGGTTGTGGACTAATCTTGTGTGTGCACAATCATCGCCAAATGATTTGGATTTGACAACGGGCACAAATTTGAACGAACCCAGCGCAGAATGGGCGCCGAGAACGGTTCTCATCCACTTCCTACAATCTACAGCCCAGGTAAGGATACTTAAAGCCGCAAAAGAAAAGGCGTTCAGTGAGAAGGCAGTCAACTGTCTTTTTCCCTGTACCTGTCCAAGGAAATGGCAATGAATAGGAAGAAGTTTTCAACAGTGAAAAAACAACTACACGAGAAGAACGTCAGGCACACACACTGGACCGGTCATAAGGACTTTTGAGTTGAAACTGCAGGTTATTCTCTGCAGCATCCAAGACAGTCCGATGATGATTGCCTCATTGAAAAGCAACGTTACATTCCTAGTTGCTTTGTTTTATTTTGGGATTGGTTTTCTGTGTTTAATTGTACACACGGAGCATACAGTACCAGCCAAAAGTTTAGACACCTACTCATTCAAGGGTTTTTCTTTATTTTACTATCTTCTACATTGTAGAACAATAGTGAAGACATCAAAACTATGAAATGACACATATGGAATCACGTAGTAACCAAAAGTGTTAAATCAAAATATATTTTATATTTGAGATTCTTCAAAGTAGCCACCCTTTGCCTTGACGGCTTTGCACACTCTTGGCATTCTCTCAACCAGCTTCATGAGGTAGTCACCTGGTATGCATTTCAATTAACAGGTGTGCCTTGTTAAAAGTTAATTTGTGGAATTTCCTTAATTCTTAATGCGTTTGAGCCAATCGGTTTTGTTGTGACAAGGTAGGGGTGGTATACAGAAGATAGCCCTATTTGGTAAAAGACCAAGTCCATATCATGGCAAGAACAGCTCAAACACGCAAAGCGAAACGACAGTCCATCATTACTTTAAGACATGAAAGTCAGTCAATGCGGAAAATTTCAAGAACTTGAAAGTTTCGAGTGCAGTCGCAAACAACATCAAGCGCTATGATGAAACTGGCTCTCATGAGGACCGTCACAGAAAAGGAAGACCCAGAGTTAGCTCTGCTGCAGAGGATAAGTTAGAGTTAACTGCACCTCAGATTGCAGCCCAAATAAAAGTAAGAGATACATCTCAACATCAACTATTCAGAGGAGACTGCGTGAATCAGGCTTTCATGGTCAAATTGCTGCAAAGAAACCACTACTAAAGGATATAATATCACATGGGTCCAAAAAGAAGAGAGATGGTGCTGAAGCAGTTAAAAGATTAGAAAACAATATTTTTTTATTTGATTTTCTGTCAGAGTCTTGCAGGGGAGAGGTTTGTTAACTTCCAACCCAATCTTGTTACACTCAAAAGATGTGGCGAACAGTACACAAGATATGTGGAATTTCACATCTAAAAACAAGGATACTCATCATTGTGTCACAATCCCAAGGCTACGGATAGGAAATAAGTGTACTGGAAACAATGGTAATGGAAGGAATTCATTCTACAGGTGATCTGTACAATCATTGGTCTTCCCTGTGGCTCAGTTGGTAGAGCATGGTGTTTGCAACGCCAGCATGGTGTGTGCAACGCCAGGGTTGTGGGTTCGATTCCCACGGGGGGCCAGTACAAAAAAAATGCATGAAATGAAATGTATGAATTCACTACTGTAAGTCGCTCTGGATAAGAGCGTCTGCTAAATGACTAAAATGTACAATGAAGATGTTTTAAAGTCATTCTCAGATTAGGTACAAAATATGATGTAGGAGACAAAGGGACATTTCTGTAAATATTTACAATTGAGGGAATGTTTGTTAACCGGCTATCAACAAAATCCAGGAAAGAACCCAATAGCGGAGTATTTGGAATTACCCAAACTTAAGGCAGCCATTTTTTACTCAATATTTAGTCATCTGTAGAGTAGACTGTAAAAACGGGAGAACAATATGGCAAGCTGACCTTAAGTGTGAAATTGAGGATGACACCTGGTTGAAAATCTTGTCCAAACATAAGGGAAGCCAGGGGGAAACCTACTCAATATAAGATACTACATAGGTTTTATTGGACCACAACAAAGCTTCATAAGATTGGGCTGAACAACAATTCTCTGTGTTTGAAATGCCAGAAAGACAGACATTTTTACACGCAATATGGGAATGTACATTAGAGCTACCTTTCTGGAAGGATGTTTTAAAATATCTGGAGAAATGATTGGGGTTAACAATTCCAGTTTCACCGAGAATGTGTCTCCTGGGCGATAGAACAGATTTACCTAATGTAACAAATGAGGAATTTGCACTGATCACTGTTGGTATGGTTACAGCAGCTAGAGTAATCCTTAGATTTTGGAAGGGTCATGCCACTCCTACTCTGAAACAGTGGATACAATCAATGTTGGAGCTAGCATCTTATGAACAAATGCTTGCTAGGATCACTGGCAGAAACAACAATTCTAGAATCTGGACATTTTATTTGTCATGTTTCTAGGACTTGCAGGTGATGACTTATGCTAGCGAACCCATTTTAGTTCTGTACTGTAGCTTGTGAGATACTATTTGACTGTGTATATGTGCCATGTTGGAGGATATGTCTGGATGTCATGCTCAATGTTTTTATGCTGTACAATATCAACTTTTATTTTTTTTGTTTATTTGTTCGTTTGGTTGGGTTTGTTGAAAAAAGGAAAAAATAAATAACTTTAATAACAAAAAAAAAGAACAAACGGTCTCTCGAAAATATCATGGCCGAGGTGGTTCTTCTCTAAATCACCAACCAATTGTACCCCCCAGCTCCACTAATCTCCACTCACAGAGGGAGAGAGGAGAACCAGAGCAGACTGGAATGTATTTTTCTTAATAAATGTGAGGCATGCGTGACTGGTAAAGCACTATTTTTTCCTCTGGCGGTGCGGCCGGTGCTGCAGCTAAGATTATGTTCTGTTAGGCAGAGATAAAGCCTGAATACCAACTGCACTGATGGTAATCTGGCCTTCAACAGGCACAGCCTGCCTGCCTGGCTGGCTCCTAATCCTGCTTCCCTCTCTACCTCACAGGACAAAACATGGAAATGGCAGAGTGGGAGAGAGAAATAGAAAGAGAAAGAAGAGGGAGACAGAGAGAGAATGTTTTCAGAGGGAAAACATGGAGAAATCTGTGATTGGGCAAGAAGTTTATCGTGTGCGTGTGTGAGAGAGAGAACAGTAGCAGAGAGTGTATGGCCTTTGTGAGATAAAAAGGTTTTCAGAGAGATAACCAAGGACAAGTTGCGCAAGTGTTCATTTACGAAACTGCAGAGCTGCGCGCGTTGGTCAGAATTTTCCCAGTTTGTCTGTCAATACTCATGTCCTCACACAAAGCCAGTCCTTCACATGTTCCTCTTCCACTTCTCCCGTTTAAGTGCTGAACCCAGCGTTTTCTCCTTCCCATCATCCAAACCCACACGCAGAGAAAAACCACATTCATGCCCATATATAGGCCTCCTTTTCACAATCCTTCAGTGATATGATCTGAAACCTCAGACTACTTTCACACAAACACATTAAATACACACACCAGGGTTTCCGTTAGCCAGTAACTGAGGAGTTTTGGCAGATAAAATATAATAAAATGAAAAGCCCATAAATAAAACAGCAGCCGGCTATTGCCCCCCCCACCCCCCAAAAAAGATTAATCCCATTGCAAAGGTATGCTTTTTAGCCTATTCATTGATGGTATTACATTTGACCGGCCATGCCGGTCTATAGGTTTATCTGGATTATTTAGTGAAATTAAATTTGCCGCGTGGTGTATTTTTGTTAGCCGTTATGTTTATCACATGCTCAGAGCATACAGAGAGCATAAAATATATGTCATACAGCGCGAGAGCTGCTGCTACAGCTTCTCTCAAAACATCTAATTCATTGCTGTTGAGTTTAACGTGATTTAATTCTAAACGCAATCGGGTGTTAAAAACAGTTTTGATGTCCAGAGCAGTGGCGGTTCTAGACCATTTCAACTGGGGGGGGGGGGGGGGGCAAGCTGGGGCCAGTTGTACTGTTAGAGGGGCCAGTTACATCAGACGTTATCGTTTTCATATCGTTTTCTTCACTGCATTGCAGGCATTAGCAGGCAAAAGACCATGTTCATAATCATCATTGTTGCCACTGTCTAATAACGGACGTAAAAAAAGAACGATAGCAAAAATGAGTTATGTAAAAATGATTTCATACTCCACATTTAGGGTGGCCACAAGGGGGTCCAAAATTGTTGTCACAGGGGCACTGCCCCCCCCACAGAACCGCTAGTGGAGCTATGCCTACTATTTCTCAACTGGTAATTAAAGCGTGCTTCCCATTCAAGTGCTTTTCGGCAATGGTAGGCAGGCTTCAGCGCATCACACACACACCACTTTGCTGTAGGCAGTATGCATTTTGAAAACATACATAATTATCTGAAACCTGGTCGTTTCACTTCATATTATGAGGCATGTCTTACACCTAGCTTCAAAGTCAAATCCGACCATAGAAACATGAAGGCAATTTCTCTCATTTTCTATTGGTTTTCAAATAAACGTTCTTTCACTGTCCAGTAGCCAAAGGCACAAGCTGACCAATAGAATAGGTAAACTTCTCTACTATGGGAGATAGTAGATTGACAGGCTAGTGATTTTGCTGTTCGTTACTCATCTTGTTGCCTGAGGAAAGGTAAATGCGGTAGTTATTCTAAGAACTTCAAAGTGCGCACTGGAATTCAGTAAGAAGGACGTTGCATGTTCTGTTAAGATGAATAACCATCATCTAAATTTCATTTCTATCATTCTGAGCACCGTGGGTGGACGCCATAATCAGGTTACCCGATGCATATGGGCCCGGTAAATCTCTCAAATGTCTATTAAACTCAAATGCTGCCGGTCAAATGTCCGGTGCCACATTTTCCTAATGGAAACCCTGACGCACGCGCGCACACACGTAAACACCAGTATATCCACAGCAGTGGCATTAAAGTGTGTTTGAGAGCCTGTGATAATGGCAGCTGTCTGGCTGCATTGAGTAATGAAAACATTGAGGATGAGAAGAAAAAAAAAGAAAAAAGAAAATCGCTGCAATGAGCACCCCTGTCAGCCCTAAGAGTGAGCAAGGGGCTCACTCTTAGGCTGTTACGTTGACCTTATTACAGCCCCCCCCCCCACACCACACACACACACACACACACACACACACACACGGCAGTCAAATTCCACAAGACCGTTTAGTCACAGTAATTAGGCTTCTGCAAGCTCTGATGCTGCTGATGGTCATTAGTAGCCGACCAAACTGGTACTCGGCCCCATTGTCCCTCTAATCACTCTGACATCAATGCAAATGTCATTGACAATCTAATCAAACACTTCATGACAGCCCATGAGCTCCTGTTGCACAACAGTTCTGTAAGCTATGCAATTGTGTGAGAAAACAGAGTGATGGCAGCTTTCTATAGGCTAGACCTACTATATTTATTTCTCAACTTCCCTAATATTAAGCACATTGCTTCTCTTTACAACATGAGTATTGCCTACCTGGCTGGCATGAAGTGTCCTCCTTCTGCTATTTAAGTGCATAGATGACAAGTACATTTTCCCGGTGCTCCTGTTTCGAGACAGGTGCATGATAATGGTCCATTCTAAATCAAATCCAAACAAATTTCACATTTATTATTTGGTAAATGTAAAAACAATATTAAATCAAGATTAGTGTGATTGTGACAATATTAGCCCTTCAGTTGTGAATGATGTCCGGCTTAAGGCAAGAAACAGCGCATGCTTTTTTCTCTTGACTTTTTCAAATCATAGTCACACACATCATGTAGCCTAGCCCATAGGAAAATATATGTTTTGATAAGAAAAAGAAGCACATTAATTTGCTTTACAACGGGTGTAGAGCCTAACTGGCATACATACGCAGTGCGTGAGTTTCAAGTTTGGGGAAGAACATTTTCACCATAAAACGCACCTTTAATATAAAAGCATTACATGCATATTCACATTTGTGGTCACTTTTGAGAATGGTGCTAACGGAACATTCACGCTTATAGCCTACTGCCGTGTGCACATTGCTGCACTTATAATTATAAGAAATAGCCTAACCGTTTATCAACATTTTAAGCTCAACGTTCTTATCCGTTGTGTCAGGCTCATTACTTAAAACAGGTTTTGTGATGCTATCCCATCTCACAACTGTCCCACATTATGTTTGGAATATTAATTTCTTACACAGAATACAAAGTCAACTTTTGTACTATGGGGGATAGTAGAGTGACATAGGCTAGTGCTTTTGCTGTTCGTTAGGCCTACTCATCTTGTTGGCTGACTAAAAGTAAAATGTGGACAGTTCTTCCTATATCATCAATATGCGCCTCGGAATTAGATAAGGACACGCGCAGTTCCGTCCCCAATGTGTCGGTCTTCACTTGTAGCCTGTGAGAAAGAACAGATGACGTGACGGAGAGCCATGCGAGTGAGAGGTGCTTCGGCATGCAGCCGGGAGAGAAGGGAAATTCGAGGCATTTTCAAGTGCTTGTCAAATTGTGAATGACAGATTGAAGTGCAAAAAAACAAAGCAGAGCTTATGCCTTTCATGCAACTTTTTAAAAAAATCATTAGGCGCATCATGCAGCCTTAGAATGTATTAAAAACCAAAAACATATAGCCCAACATGTATCACAACTAAAGTTACATAAATAACTCAAAATTAAGCATATAGGAGGACCTGTGTCTTTGTTAACCGCTCACAGAATAGCCGCATGTGCGCACTCCCTCAAATTATTTGGAGAAAATATTCTTTATATTTTATTCAGCTATGTTCAACTGTATTCTTCATACTATAAAATAATGCCATGGAATTCTAAACAAACCTTGTCTGCTAAATGAACTAGTGTAGCCCACAGCCATTTGGCATAGCCAGATCAGGGCCTAACATAAGGACACCTCAGAGTATGCTATTCTATTCTTCTGAAAGACTACATTTTCTTCATATCATGTTTCTTTAGAACAGTCTAAAATAAATAATGGATTTATTGTGATGGTGTAGACTATATTACATGGATTTATTACACTTTTTAAAATGTAGATGTTCCAAAGGTCTGCATCAGTGGCTTGTAGGCTATGTGTGGAAGCCAGGAGATGCTAAATATGTTTATGTTATTTAATTGGTCTGTGTGACTGTGTGTAATGTCACTAACACACCAACTGGGGCATCCAGGGAGAAGAGAAACAGCCCGTCCAAACCGAATTGAAATGACTATTATAGTAGCTTTACACAGCAGGCCTGTGACAAGACATGGAGTCTAGCCATTGTTCAACAACCGTATGGCTAGCCTCTGTTCAGCAAGTTTATTTTTTCAGGAAGTCTAATGCTAAGTACAGGTGTTTCTCTCTGGCTCTAAAATCACATTGCCCATATTAGTGCTGAGCGATTAACCAACATTTGTATTTATTTTTCGGGGTTATTAAACAACTAATTGGCCGACGTCATTTCAATTACTTGAACTCCATTTATTTTAAATTTTTTTGTGAGTCCAACGCGCCGTGTCTGTAGCGCGAAATCAAATCATTCATGACAGAAATCAAGTCAAGAACTATGTGGGACACCGGGCTGAAGGGAGTTAGTTTTCATTAAGCAAATATTCAACCTTGTTAAGCACAGAAACTACAATGACCGTAATCCATTGCACCGTTTTTTTTAAGGCTCAGATACAGATCAGAGAGGACGAGGCAAATCTGTCCAAAATAACACAATGCGTTTCTATAGTCTTATTTTGAACCGACACATCATGCCTGCCTTCCCACCTTTGGGACAATGACTCCCATTGTTAGGGCATAGACATGAGCATCGCGTCATTAAATACAGATCTCTGTAGAGATCCACTTTTATGCCTGCTATTTTAGGTTAGGTTACACACAGACCGCATGAAAGGAATGTACCGAACTACGAGAGAGAGACCGTTGGTTAAAGTATACCTTATCTACTTTGAAGAACTAGTAAAATGATTGTCAAACAGCTCTGCAGCATAAATAGCTAAATAGGATGACTAAAAAGACAGTACAGTATGGCGTGGCTGGCTGACTGCTACTGCCTGAGCAGAAATACGATGATTACTTTAAGGATTTAAAAAATAATAAAAAATAAGTCATATACACAACTGAAATATTTCATTATTTCAAAGTAATTTCTTATTTTTATATTGGTGTCTACCCAATGTGGAACTGACAGAGACAATGGAATATTTTCAATGTTTTGGCAATTGAATGTTCACTATTTTTTAATTGGAAATCACATGAAAAAGCTATACAATTATGAAATCCATTATGAAATAACGACGTTACCATGTTAAAAAAATATATAGAATCGAAACTACCTCAAAAAGCACTAATCGCTCAGCACTAGCTGAGGTCAGTTTGACATTTTATCCACTAATAGTAAAGGTAAGGCTTGTATTTGGTGGCGGGGGTAAGCTGATCCTAGGTCTGGATATCAGGATAACTTCTACCGCCTCCTCCTATCATTCAGCCAGAGGGAATAAGCAGAGACTTCCTGAAACCCTCACCACCACTCTTCCTCCTCCTCCAGAAAATCTGATGAGGCAGCCAGGGAATCCCATTCTACTCTGCCAGGCCAGCCTAGGTAGTGGAGAGTCAGTCATTCAGTCCATCTCAAGACGACAACCTTAACCCAACTCTTATTGTGGTGTTATGTTTGGACGTTTTTCTACCCAAAATGTGCCGTGGTTAGCATTTTTAGCAGAATCAGACTAAAAATTAGTATTTCTTTCCTTCGTTTATTTTTCTATACTGCTGTGTGGTTTATTAAAAATAATCAATTGTACGGCTTTATCGTTTCATGGCCCTTTAAATCCCTTGGCGTTAGGAGCCAAGTGGTTCTGTAATGTTCCAATACGCCACCCTGCTGACTCAAAGATAACATCACAGCACCTGATGCCAACACAGCTGGGTGAAACGCTCCCAATAGCAGTTGCTTGTGAAAACAACTTACCCTCCTCCAATCCTAACCTAGATATTTTGTGTGTATTGATGTGTGCCGTTTTAAAATGTATGTAAATTTGTCCTTGAGCTTTTCTTGTCTATTAATGTTCTGTATCATGTCATTTTCATGTGTGTGGACCCCAGGAAGAGTAGCTGGTGCTTTCGCAACTGCTAATGGGGATCCTAATAAAATAATAAAACATCTAACCTTATTATTCAAGGAAGGGGACGCAAAACTGACCTTCGATCATTGTCTGGGACAGGGCCAGAAGGGACAGTGGGAGGAGGAAGCCCCACCGGTCTCCAGTGTGGGTCATGTTTGTGGACCCTGTATGGAACCCTGTCCATGCTGCTGTCACCAGAGCCTGACTGATAGCCTGGGAGGCACGGAGCTGTCTGGATTATGTTATCCCAGGCAGTCTACGTTACCCACATCCTTTACATACAGTACAGTGTACTGCTCTGCCCTATAAACACACAGCCCATCCCAGCACAAGGACACCCACAGAGGCCTTCACGTCCTGCCCAGCCACAGGAAAGAAGGGAAGCTGGCCTCTGGAACGTTCCAATATTTCCTAACTCTTCAATAATAAAAGGATGACATGTCAGGATTATAGGTTAATGATAAAGAAGAATACAGCTGGCTAGGAGGCCTGCTGAGATGGCTTTGTCTGTTTTGGGTCGGCAGAGAGAGACGGGGAGAATCTTTCAGGCTGTGTTTTCCATTGAAAGTGGAGGGGCAGTAGGACACACTCATAACAATGCCCATAAGTCAACACCACCACCATCAAATGCATTCAGTGGGGTACAACGTTAAGATAACAGAAATGTAATGTATAGAGCTAAATCTGTTCTACACACCAGATAATCATGTCTGGTTTACACAACACATTTCTATCCGAATGTTCTGTAACGCTCAGTTCCCTTATGTGGAACCCCTCTCTTCTTCTCCGCAACAAGTATAAGCTCTCAGTCAACAGTCAGATATAATAAGAAATCGGAAAAAACACCATAGTTCGGGAAATGATAACAGAGCCAGTCATGCAAAAGGGAAGAGGGTTAGCCCAATAGGAGGGCAGCAGTCAGTGGCCCTGGTGATCTCCATGTCAGCAGCTGTGGGGATCTGCCAAGAGGAAGTAGAAAAGGGCTTGGTGGAGAGGAGATGGCACACACGGAGGGTATCTCTTGTTTAATGTAGATTCCTTTCCTTGTCTCGTTCAGTTCATCTGATTCTGCACTGATGAGAAAAAACTGGACTGGTGAAAGCAGATACCTGGCCTAGGCTACCAATCTTTCCTTCTTGTGCATTCAGAGGTGTGGCAGTGTGTGTGTGTGTGTGTTTTGGGGTGCGGGGCAGGTGTGAGCCTGCATCCACAAGAAAAGTGGATTTGGTGGGGATCTGACGTCAGATAAGTAACTCAGTTCCCATCAGATAACTCAATTCCAAAGAATTGCCTGGTAATTATTGCGCAGGCTAAGATTGTCCTTATTTGCAAACTAAATAGGCCAAAAGATATTAAATACAAACATATTTCAGTACAAAGAAAATTACAGTGACATGAAACATTCTTAATACCAGTTATCTTTTCTTTTTTGATTTGGAATAGAATTGGCTGAAGAAAAAAGACCCCTCTGAAATCCCAACCCACACAATCCAAAACCAAAAGCCCATGAACTCAGCTAACCTTCCAGTCTTTGTCAGTAAGTTCCACCTGTGGTCAGTCAGTGGGCTGGGGTTGTCAAGTTCTAACTCAGTGACTCACCCAGGACAGGAGGACACCACTCATAGTGATCCCAGTGCCAATGAGTCTGCCTCCTCCATTCTCTCACTCCCTCTGCCACTTCCAGTAAGACACATGCCTTGCCGACACTCTGGGCTTAAAATAGTGCTGACTCCCTGGCATCTGCCATGGAACTGGCAATCCACACACACACACACACCCCCTCTGGACCGGAGAATTATTACTGAGGACAAAGTTTACTCTACACACTCACTGGGCGGACGTCAATGGAAGAATAGAGCATGATGCTGACCACTGCATGACGCTCGTATTCAGATAAATATGACCGTAAAAATGGGCATTATGGTCAAAACACGGAAATTGTTGATAATATCAACTTGGCACACCCTTGGAGCCATATCATGTGATCAGATGAATGACCATGAATCATATAAACTACAGATGAATTCTGACCAAAAACCTTTTAGATAATGTATAACTGTTTCCTGTCCTCTATACTTGGAATAGAGAGAGGAGGAGAGCGCAGATACACGACGTGTGCTGAATGGTGGTCGTGCACAACTACCAGGTTCTAGGACTTACTGGAAGGCTGCTGTATGGACAGCCGTTTGTCACATTAATTGTGACCGGCAGACACCAACAGGGACGAGCAGCCCATGAAGCTCAACGTGAAACAACAGCATTTCCAGCTCCCACTCTACAAAACCACCAATATGCTTCATAATAACCATACAATAATCATATTTCATATATATTTATTTTATAATAGCCTATAGGTAGTTTTCAATAAAACATCACAATATGGCGTAGCATGTTCGATTTGCCAGCTGAGGGTCAATGAGACCCCCAGTTTCGCTAAAACAACTGACAACCGCTTGCTGTTTTCAAGGGATTGTTAAATAAAATGTTAACTATTTGGATGTAATAAACTCAGCAAAAAAAGAAACATCCCTTTTTCAGGACCCTGTCTTTCAAAGATAACTCGTAAAAATCCAAATTACTTCACAGATCTTCATTGTAAAGGGTTTAAACACTGTTTCCCATGCTTGTTCAATGAACCATAAACAATTAATGAATATGCACCTGTGGAACGGTCGTTAAGACACTAACAGCTTACAGACGGTAGGCAATTAAGGTCACAGTTATGAAAACTTAGGACACTAAAGAGGCCTTTCTACTGACTCAAAAAAACACCAAAAGAAAGATGCCCAGGATCCCTGTTCATCTGCGTGAACGTGCCTTAGGCATGCTGCAAGGAGGCATGAGGACTGCAGATGTGGCCAGGGCAATAAATTGCAATGTCCGTACTGTGAGATGCCTAAGACAGCGCTACAGGGAGACAGGACGGACAGCTGATCGTCCTCTCAGTGGCAGACCACGTGTAACAACACCTGCACAGGATCGGTACATCTAAACATCACACCTGTGGGACAGGTGAAGGATGGCAACAACAACTGCGAGGATGGAACGCACAATCCCTCCATGAGTGAGGACTTGTAGGCCTGTTGTAAGGCAGGTCCTCACCAGACATCACCGGCAACAACGTCGCCTATGGACACAAACCCACCGTCGCTGGACCAGACAGGACTGGCAAAAAGTGCTCTTCACTGACGAGTTGCGGTTTTGTCTCACCAAGAGTGATGGTCGGATTCATGTTTATCGTCGAAGGAATGAGTGTTACACCAAGGCCTGTACTCTGGAGCGGGATCGATTTGGAGGTGGAGGGTCCGTCATGGTCTGGGGCGTGTGTCACAGCATCATCGGACTGAGCTTGTCGTCATTGCAGGCAATCTCCTCCCTCATGTGGTACCCTTCCTGCAGGCTCATCCTGACATGACCCTCCAGCATGACAATGCCACCAGCCATACTGCTTGTTCTGTGCGTGATTTCCTGCAAGACAGGAATGTCAGTGTTCTGTCATGGCCAGCGAGGAGCCCGGATCTCAATCCCATTGAGCACGTCTGGGACCTGTTGGATCGGAGGCTGAGGGCTAGGGCCATTCCCCCCAGAAATGTCCGGGAAATTGCAGGTGCCTTGGTGAAAGAGTGGGGTAACATCTCACAGCAAGAACTAGCAAATATGGTGCAGTCCATGAGGAGGAGATGCACTGCAGTACTTAATGCAGCAGGTGGCCACACCAAATACTGACTGTTACTTTTGATTTTGACCCCCCCCCCCTTTGTTCAGGGACACATTTACACTTTTCTGTTAGTCACATGTCTGTGGAATTTGTTGAGTTTATGTATCAGTTGTTGAATCTTATGTTCATAGAAATATTTACACATGTTAAGTTTGCTGAAAATAAACGCAGCTGACAGCGAGAGGACGTTTCTTCTTTTGCTGAGTTTACTATTAGGGCTGAACCCATTTAGTCGACCAAGATTTTTTAGTCGAGCAGTGGAAAATATTTAAGTGTTAACTGCACACGAGACACCCGTCTGATTCACGCCTGTCTGAGGGTACTAATCCATTGTGGAGGCCGCAGGGATGGCACACCAGGATCATTTACCATAACTTCTAATCTACAATGTTTGTTTTGTTACAGTAATTTCTGTTAATGCATTCAATATATTATTATTACAGTCTTACTGTTGTCATTGTCGGAGTGCACACGTTTTTTTGCAGAGCACACAACCTAGGCTACACGGTGCGGAAAAAGTTCTGGTTCATTTCATGCCATTTACGTTTTGTCAATTTAAGCTCTCCTGTCAATCTTGATTAAGGACACGCATATCTTTAAATGATTACGCATATTACTAGGCCTAGGCTACCTGGCCTGGGCGCAAATGTAGGCTTATAAATGTGCCCGTTTGGGGATCTGATACTATTTCTGATTGTCTTAACTCACCATCACTGTGGAGCTTCTCAAAGCAATGTTTTCTTTGCCTCAAAAAGCAAGTAAGTGGTCTGTTTTAACACCCATTGAAAATGACAATAGATCCTCAATGTAGCCTATTTGAAAAATATTTCCAGCTCGCTCCCTTTCGATAACTATTCAGCATGAAAGGGGACAAAATGTCAAGCTCTGATCTGGTGGAAATGTCATTAAAAAGGCCTACCTGATTACTTCGTATCCCTTGCGCAAATAGCCTACAGCTGTATCTGTCTGTACAGAGCTCTCTGGCGTGGGAAACTGAGTGCCCATCATTTTTATACAATATTGAAAGTTTGCTAGCACCAGCTTCAGACCGGATCCAAGATAAGTTGATACGTTTCAAGTTCCTTGCAGACAGGGCATGCAGAGCCAATGTGATTTATAGAAAATATCCTGACAAAAATAAATATTCTATCTGCGGACTGCAATCTTTTTATTTGTTGGCTTTATGTAGGTTATTTTGACATATTGGCAATAGAAGTTACTTTTAGATGTGTCTAGAAAAAAGAAACGCACACCTTTAAAGGCGAGGTGCTGGCTAGCGGAGTAGAACACTAGAAAATAAAGGAAAGCCGCACACTCTAAGAGCTCAGATGCAAAAATTTTAATCACCAACGTTTCGACAGCGAAGCTGTCTTCATCAGGGTATCATCAAACACTGCGAGATGAGTAATTTATATAGTGTCAAGAGACACACAGGTGTTTGTATTCATGGCCAAGTATGGCCTAATATCATTGGTTAACTCAAATATTTAAAAAAATGGCATACAAAGAACATACAAAAAGACAAACAAATGGATAGCATACGATCATGGCATTTGTAGTCTAAAATGTATCTAACAAACAATTACAATGGCAAAATCACAATTATCACAAGAATGGCTTCAGATCAAAGTCTATGTTGAGACCGAAGGGAGCAAGGGTCTTTAAATTAAAGATCCAGGCAGCCTCTCGTTTCAACAATAAATTATCAAGGTCACCCCCTCTCCTCGGGAGGGTGACATGTTCGATACCAATATAACGCAGAGACGAAATCGGATGGTTTGCTTCCAAAAAGTGGGCCGCAACTGGGTAAGTTAAGTTTTTGCACCTAATGGTGCTACGATGCTCTGAGATACGTACTTTTAATTCACGCTTTGTTTTACCCACATAATTTTTACCACAAGGACAAGTTATAAGATAAATAACTGCCTTAGTGGAACACGTAATAACACCTTTAATTGGGATAGATTTCCCTGTTTGGGGGTGTTTGAAGGATCTACATTTATAAGTGCCATTGCATTGAGCACAGCCATTACACTTGTAATTTCCATCCAGTATGGGCGTATCGTATGCTATCCATTTGTTTGTCTTTTTGTATGTTCTTTGTATGCCATTTTTTTAAATATTTGAGTTAACCAATGATATTAGGCCATACTTGGCCATGATTACAAACACCTGTGTGTCTCTTGACACTATATAAATGACTCATCTCGCAGTGTTTGATGATACCCTGATGAAGACAGCTTCGCTGTCGAAACGTTGGTGATTAAAATTTTTGCATCTGAGCTCTTAGTGTGCGGCTTTCCTTAACTTTTAGATGTGTATCATTTTAATTTAGCTAGTTTTGATTATTTCCCTCATTAAAATGCAAATCAATTTATAACCTTTTTGACATGCGGTTTTCTGGATTTTGTTGTTGTTATTCTGTCTCTCACTGTTCAAATAAACCTACCATTCAAATTATAGACTGATAATTTCTTTGTCAGTGGGCAAACGTACAAAATCAGCAGGGGATCCAAATACTTTTTTCCCCTCACTGTAGGCTACACTGATTGATGGACCATGTCAAATTGCCTAGCAAGCTAATAACAGATCATGTCAATATGGCTAGTTAACAAGCAAACTGTCAGGGGATAAACTAGGTCTCTATCCAAATAGTTTGATTTACATTAATTATGGATCCCAATTAGCTGGGGATTGGGGCGGCAGGTAGCCTAGTGGTTAGTGTTGGGCCAGTAACCGAAAGGTTGCTAGATCTAATCCCCGAGCTGACAAAGTAAAAATCTGTCGTTCTGCCCCTGAACAAGGCAGTTAACCCACTGTTCCTAGGCCATCATTGTAAATAAGAATTTGTTCTTAACTGACTTGCCTAGTTAAGTAAAGGTTAAATAATGTTTTTAAAAGCTGCTGCCAAAGGGTCTAGACACGTTAATGCACATCACAAAATAAACAAAAACGAATAAAACAGTACATCATGATTTGCTTGCCATTTACACTGATGACTGAAGTCTAACTCAACTTCACCAGGACGAGGTCTTGCCGATGGCAAGCTCTTTCCAAAAGCCTAATCTCTGATGAAGTAAGCAAAATGATGTTTGTTTAGCTAGCTACATGCCAAACGGATAGGTACCTTCACATATCTCAAATGACATGATCGTTGGTGTTTACAGATCAAGAAAAGCATGCAGTTACTAGTTGTATAACTCTGATGATAGAGCCAAATGTGCGCAATTGTTTTGCATGGACTAAACAGAAATGTGTAGTTCTGACTATGCTCAATAGGTGATTATATTAAAACCAAATAGTTATAACATTTATTTAACAATTCCGTGAAAACAGCACGTTGATGTCAATGGCTTTAGCGGAGCTAGGGGCCTCCTTGCCCCCCAGCAGCCAAATCGAACGTATGACGTTTTATTGAAAATGACATATTGAATATAAAACCGTCCAATGTCTAAGAATAACGTGTGAAAAAGCAAATGAGCACCAGAACATATTTCAGCAATTGCTTATTGATAAGAGCAGTGGCTATACATTTCTGAAATGGCAACACCTGGGCCCTACGCTGCAATTTTTATTTAACAACATGAACGTGTGCGCCTAAGTTGAAAAATGTTGGCGCACAAAGAAATTTAGGAGCACAATTAAATATACTTGAGATATTAAAGATAGAATAATGACTTTTTCTAGGCACAGTGATGCTCCAATTTAGGCGCATGTCCGAGTTAAACGTGTGCACTGTTGAGCCCTGAACACCTTCAGCAAATCGTCACCGTCTGATGAAAACCATTTATCTCTAAAACAGAAAAGTTCTAGGAAATCAAAAAAACTGCCACATTTTCACATGAACAAATACACAATTATTTTGAATATCTCTTCTTGGTCCTAGAGTCATGAAATGTTCAGAGTACATTGAAGGGAGTTACTGTTTTCAATACAGGTAAAAATATATATATATTTAAATGGCAAAAATGGAGATTAGGTTTTTAGACAAAATTAGACATAGGTCTGATGAGGCCATGATGCAAGCTAGGCAGAAAATAGTTGAGTCATAGGTGTACAGAAGATTTCTATTTTATCAAGGAGGTGTAAGGAGCAGGAAGCATCCTTTTTAATAACGCGTTCAAACAAAGAAATTACAACCACACTAAAAACAGCATTGGGAAATGCACTAGATAACACCTAACCTAGATATTCTCCATTACCTATACACGACAATCTGTCTCTCAAACAAACATTTGATTAAAAAAAAGAAACAATCAAATTAAAACATTCAGCTAACATGTATACACATTTGTGTTAACCCCAAACACCAAGCTCCCTGCTTTACACACTTCAACATAAAGAACAGCAGTACCTTGGGAAGTGGTCGTCCCAACTGTGAATAGAGTTTAGTCCAAAACTGCAGGATAGAAGACATGAGTCCAAAAGCTCTGGGGTGAAATACCACACTCTCCTAATTCACCTTTCCCTTAGAACAGATCCTTCCATGTGCTGGAGCAGTGGAAACACCTCACATCTGGAATGTTTCCCAATAGCAGACAGCCCTACCAGTTCCTTTCAGAACACACCAACACACACAAATGGACAACACACACTACAGGTAGGCTCTGGGAAGAAAACACTGCCCTAAAAACATACACTTCCTACTATGGCTGGATTGACAGGTATTTACATAGAGGTTTAGACATATTGATTGTGGTCTAGTTCCTCAATGCTCTAAGGTGCTGGGGAGAGAGCAGAGGAGGGGGAGGGGAGCAGAGGGAGGAGGGGAGGAGCTTTCAGGAAATGATGCTTCTGTTGGTAAGTGACTAGAGTTACTGGCAGTCAAGCCCATTTTACTGTACATGGTGTAACTCAACCGCATTTGTAGTTTAAACAGTCCTGCGCAAATGGGTCCTTGCTAGCGGCTCTCACGCCGTTGCATACGGCCGTGTTCAATGTCTCGGATCAGTATTTAATGATTATTATATTTAGAGGTTGGCTGGCTAGCAGGTTTATTTTCAGACACTGACTTTTGTCTGCCTGACAGAATAGGCTCTGTTTCAAGGCTGCGCTGCTGCTAGAAGTGAAAATTATCTGGACTTTTAATGATCGAGTTTTGCTGAGATGTCAAACTAATTAAAGAGCTAATGGAATGGGTAGTCACTTATCAGTATTGAGCTACAGTATATGGACTTGTCATTTCAAGCTGTCAAAGCACCGGACACACACATCTAGATACATGATTCATAAATACTGGTTTTGATGTCTCAATCTTTAACTCTTCTGTCCACAGAGACAATCCAAAGACACTGACAATGAGTGAGAGTATATCTGATAGATTTTTGAAGTCATCATTTATAGCATATGCATATATGTAATACAGACAAACAGATAAAAGCTAGGTCTACCTAAAAAAATAAAATACATAAAGAGATTACAATGATTTAGACTGATATGACGGAAGGCCCTTCAACAGCTGATGTCTTTTCTATCTGCCCATCCAGAGTCCTGCACAGACACACTCCATCTCCACTTACGGGAAACAAGGCTGATTGTCAATACATCTGGGGAAAATGCTACTGATAAATTCAAATTTATTTATATATATATATATATATATATATATATATATATATATATATATATATATATATATATATATTTTTTTAAAGGCTAGTACTAAAAAGATAGCTATGGATTTCCTTTTTTTATATAAAATAAAAAATAAAATCATGATTCATGAGAAACAAATCACATCTTTTCACAAATCACATCCTCCATCCTGGTAGAGGGACGGTACATGGCCAACGCCCCCTGCTAACAGGAACAGATGGGGCATCAGGTCTACTGTGGCACCTTGTTGCCAACCTCCACTGGGCTGGTCTACGGGGGAGACCGACTGAGTGGACCGTCTGGGTGGTGTCATGAGTGAGATTGTGGGAATCCTCTGGCCTGTTAAGGTCACTCTGAGGCTATTGGGACATTGGCAAGGATGTGTCACTGATGAGCTGCATCTTTCAAGCATTCAGTATCATCTCTCCCCTGTCACAGCCCAGACAATACAAACACTGTGGCAGGGTGGGCTGCTGTTGTTGAAAACTACATTTTCAATCTCTGTAAATCCATAAGAGTGTGAAACATTAAAAGCAACATTTCCCACAAATTGCAAGGTTAGTTATTTGCCTCAACTGGGAGGACTGCCTGTAGCAACCCTTTGTTACAATCCCCTTTGTTTACTTCCTGGTATAAAAGTAGGCCATCCAACAGGCAATTTGTGACACGTGTTAGAAGAGAAATGAAACTGACTTTGCAAAACAAGCCTGGAATAGGACCTGCATCTCATAATTTAACTATTAAATGAACAGTACCACTTCCAATGCTTTCTACTGCAACAAAACAAGCAGGGACAATAAAACAAGTAATTGAGGTTGATTCAGTTACAATGAAACAGAACACATGGCACTATTCTCTTGGTACAGAACCTGACAGTGTTAAGTCAACGGACCTTATCCAAAATCTCTTATTGAGCCATTCCTTTGCAGTACAGGGCTTAAGAGGGATTTACTACAGAGTTGAACATGCCTTTATTAAAGCCTCTCATATTGTCTCTCCTTGGAGGATATGAGCAGGTGGGGAGGCAAAACGGGCCGGTTCAAACACACCAATGTGACATAACAGAAGATAACCTGACATATGCACCTATACAGAGGTGTGGGACACACAGGAAGTAGCAAAGAGTATGTGCGGTGTGTGTGGGTGTGTGTGTGTGTGTTTTAAAGCGTTCACAGTGCCGAATGTGTATGCGCCGTGGCTGTAGAGCTCTGTTCACTCGTCCCTCTAGACCTTGGCTTAGAGGAGAGAACTATGGTTCGTAAAAGTGCTTTCCTACTATTCTTCTTCCAGTAAGCAGGGCAGTATTTTTCTTATTTTCCCTGAATCATGTCACACAGCAAATCAGTCTGTGCGGAGAGTTCAGACCACAGAGCTCGTGACCCAGGCCACGAGGTGGTCATCAGTGTGTGTGTGTGTGTGTGTGTGTATGTATGTGTGTGTGTGTGTGTGTGCGCACGTGAGGCCCTGCAAGCAGTCTGACTCGTTCTCTAAACTTGGTGACAACATGCTAGCATCATGCCACAGAAAGTACTCTCTCTAGCAAGAATGCTAGCCATGTGTTTACATGCATTCTGATTTCAGGTAAACACGCATGTAGGCGAGCATGAACACACAGAGCGCCACAAACTCTCCACCGCTCCTTACACATCCTCACCTACTAAGTGCAGCACCGTTTGACCGGTCAGAAATGTGAAAAGTTCAATTGACTGCCTACATACCTCCCCACAACAAGATCCTTCTACCAAGCCTGACTGCAACGCTCATCCTGAGTACTACAGAGGCCCAAGGCACTTCCTACATACACACACACACACACCGCAAGCATACACACTCCTATTACTTCTCCCCTCACAGAGCCAATCAGTTTCTGCCGAGTACCAGAAGGGGCCTCCTTACCAGCCATTTTAATCAGAAAGCACTCAGGGCAGCTGATGTTAGGAGACCAACAATAATTACATTCAAGAGCACAATGGAAATGTCTCCATTCTCCATGGTAACCAGGGTCAGATTCTTGAGTCCAGAGTATACAGTATAGCCTTCATATGGATAGATAGGCCTAATGAATAAATCAGTGATGCACTCAATGATCATTCATAGATTACGTTGTAGAGTAATATTTCTCAGACTCAAAATATGGTTAATCTCCATTCCGTAGATGAATATTTAGTGCACAGCACTGCAGTGCATTTCTAAACAATAAGGATATCCTGATCGAGCTCTACACTAGAGAAACAACAAACTAGCCCTATCGGATGCCGTGGTTATCAAAGGCCGCACCTCTGATTGGATTTCACTCTGAGGGGACATTCATAAAATATAATTTATTGAGTAACAGTTGGACCTGCATAACTTCAGCGCTAGCATACAGTACTCTACCAGCCGGTTGAAGCATAACATAATTGTGCCACTCAGGCAGTTTATCAGGAGCACAATTACGACATACATCCTCCACACACTATACATAGGCCTAGTGTTACCGTGCTGTAATATTGAAAGGAGTGAGTGGCATGGAGGGAGAGTGGGGGAAGGGGCAGAGAGAGATGGTGCTCATGGTTGAGTGGTTCAGGATTACTCATGACCCCGTGACTTACATTTTCTCTGCCTGCCTTGTGCTTCAGCCCCTTTTCACACGCACACATGGATGCAGTGTGGTCAGACTGAACAACCAGCATTCAGATAGCTCCACTGCTTTACAAGCCAGGAAGCTACTGGATCTGTTCGGTGGTGAAGAATGATTATTTTTTAAACCGTTAAACATTGAGCTCAAACGTAACAACGTAGTCTAGAAGGGCCAGTCTAAATGTCAAGGATGACAGTCATCTACTGGCCCGGACATGGTGTATTTTTTAAATTCATTGGGGTGATGCAGGGCCTATAGGTTGGTATGCTTTCTCTATATTCAACTATTAATGTGATACATTTGATTATTATGTATTAAAAAAGCTTTGTAATATAATTTAGCAATATAAGTCATTACGCTATTATTTAGAATAGCATTGTACTAATTGCATTCATTTTTGTTTCTAAAGTATGCCATTTTAAGAACATTTTTGACATCCCAAAATAGAACACTGGCTCTTTAAAACAACTGCGTTCCAAATGAGATAGACCTGGCTATATTAGGCTAGCCAGGATGACTGATACCAACCATTTCAACTTTCTGGGGGCAGAAATGTCTACTGGAACACATGAACTTTCATGTGCCTTAATAACAAACTTGTATGCCATCTGTAAATATGAATAAAATTGTTCAATTACGAGTCTGGAGGGTTAAGCCACTGAAACAGCAACCTTCCCACTAGCCATGATTGGCTGAGAATGAGTGGGCTGGACATGTCGAGAAGGGAGCTCGGATTGGTCTGCCATATAGACGTCTATTTTAGCTGGTCAGTCTGTTGGTAATCCTGTCGAACGCATCTCTTTTTTATGTATTGTGTAGTGGAGCTGCATAAGTGTTGCTCTCCACTTTCTGGAGGATCAAGTTTTGAAAATCAGTGGAATTAGAGTATGATAGCTAAAGAGATGGCGAAAACACCTGTCTCCGGATTACATCTTCAAACTAAGGGCAACCGTGGCATGGTATCCGTGCATGACGATGTGTGTACAGTGATGTGTACGGGTAAGAGTCTAGCTAGCTACATTCAGATATGACATGTTTCTAATTTTGACAGAAAGTGGTTCCATTTCAAGCTAAAGTGTACTGTTAGCTAGCTAGCTAACGTTAGCTGGCTGGCTCCCTAGCTAATGTCATGTGTATGAAGTTATTATTCGTATCCCAGAACTGTTTGCTTTGCTAGTTCGAACCTAATGTTAGCTAGCTAACATTGAACCTGGTTGGTTAGCTACCAGCATATTCATGCAGGGTAGTAACATGATTTGGCACTATGACCGCTAACATTAGGTGTGTGATCTTAGACGTTGTTTACCTTGCCAGGTTCATTGTTTACCTACCTAGCTAGCTACATGTATTAAGCTCAAGTGTACAACACCCGTTGAATATGGCTAGTGACCGTAAACGTCGGCAAAAAAGCGGGGTGAAATTGTTGCTTGCAGAGCTGGTTAGGCTGTTTTCATGTTAAATCAATCAGCCAGAGCGTCAAGTGTGCGCTCTGAACGCTCCGAGAGCGAAACGAGATGGGTGGGGCTAAAGCTTAAGAGGGTGTGAACGATGCCGAATGGGTGTAGACAAAGACCTCTTCACTAGAATCCAAAACATTACAAGGCCATTTTATCAAAAGTGAATTTACAAGTTTAATAACTTTCAAAGCAGAATTACATTCCCATTGTTCCTCAAAAATGCAGTGTATGATATACCATTTTGTAGCTGAGGCTCTACTTTTAACCAATGTAAAAAACACAATTTCAAATTTTGCTTCATAAGACCAAATCCAGATAGTGAGTCACATCTGGTGTAAATGGGAAGGTGCACAGCACAGAAGGAGTTAACGAGAAGAGACCAAAAAGACATGAGAACAAGTGGAAATAAAACTTTTAAAAAACAACAAAAAAACGTTTAAAAAACTAAAAACTTTATTCTGCTATACAGGCATTTGGAATATAGCGTAAAAACATACATTTAAATGAATTTGATTTAGCCCAGGCTTAATTCAGCGAAACAATAGCATTAGTGAGGTTAGCACTGTAGCGTTAAGATTTCCCTTCACTGGAACTAAGGGGCCTAGCCCGAACCATGAAAAAACAGCCCCAGACCATTATTCCTCTTCCACCAAATGTTACAGTTGGCACTATGCATACAGCATTCTACTGGCATCTGCCAAACCCAGATTTGTTTGTCAGACTGCCAGATAGTGAAGAGTGATTCATCACTCCAAAGAACGCATTTCCACTGCTCCAAAGTCCAGTGGCGGAGAGCTTTACACCGATCCAGTCGACTTTTGGCAATGCGCTCTTAGGCTTGAGTGAGGCTGCTTGGCCCTGGAAACCCATTTCATAAAGCTCCCAACGAACAGTTATTGTGCCGACGTTGCTTCTAGAGGCAGTTTGGAAGTTGGTAAAGAGCGTTGCAACCAAGGACAGACAATTTTTATGTGCTACACGCTTCAGCACTTGGCGGTCCCGTTCTGTGAGCTTGTGTGGCCTACCACTTCGCGGCTGAGCCGTTGCTGATCTTAGACGTGTCCACTTCACGATAATAGCACTTACAGCTGCCCGGGGCAGTTCTAGCAGGGACAAAATTTGACAAACTGACGTGTTGGAATGGTGGCATCCTATGAAGGTGCACGTTGAAAGTCACTGAACTCTTCAGTAAGGACATTCTACTGACAAAGTTTGACTATGGAGATTGCATAGCTGTGAACTCGAATTTATACACCTGTCAGCAACAGGTGTGGCTGAAATAGCTGAAACTACTAATTTGAAGGCGTATCCACATATGTTTTTGTTTATGCATGTACAGTTGAAGTCGGAAGTTTACATGCACTTAGGTGGGAGTCATTAAACTCGTTTTTCAACCACTCAACAAATTTCTTGTTAACAAACTATAGTTTTGGCAAGACGGTTAGGACATCTACTTTGTGCATGACAAGTTATTTTTCCAACAATTGTTTGTTTACAGACAGATTATTTCACTGTATAACAATTCTAGTGGGTCAGAAGTTTACATACATCGAGTTGACTGTGCCTTTAAACAGCTTGGGAAAATCCAGAAAATTATGTCATGGCTTTAGAAGCTTTTGATAGCCTAATTGACATCATTTGAGCCAATTGGAGGTGTACCTGTGGATGTATTTCAAGGCCTACCTTCAAACTCAGTGCCTCCTTGCTTGACATCATGGGAAAATCAAAAGAAATCAGCCAAGACCTCAGGAAAAAAAATGTAGACCTCCACAAGTCTGGTTCATCCTTGGGAGAAATTTCCAAACGCCTGAAGGTACCACGTTCATCTGTACAAACAATAGTACGCAAGTATAAACACCATGGGACCACGCATCTGTCATACCGCTCAGGAAGGAGACGCGTTCTGTCTCCTAGAGATGAACGTACGTTGGTGTGAAAGTGCAAATCAATCCCAGAAAAACAACAAAGGACCTTGTGAAGATGCTGGAGGAAACGGGTACGAAAGTATCTATATCCACAATAAAACGAGTCCTATAATCAACATAACCTGAAAGGCCACTCATCAAGGAAGAAACCACTGCTCCAAAACCGCCATAAAAAAGCCAGACTACGGTTTGCAACTGCACATGGGGACAAAGATGGTACTTTTTGGAGAAATGTCCTCTGGTCTGATGAAACAAAAATAGAACTGTTTGGCCATAATGACCATCATTATGTTTTGGGGGGGGGGGGGGGGGGCTTTGCTGCAGGAGGGACTGGTGCACTTCACAGAAAATGTAAAATTATGTGGATATATTGAAGCAACATCTCAAGACATCAGTCAGGAAGTTAAAGCTTGGTCGCAAATGGGTCTTCCAAATGGACAATGACCCCAAGCATACTTCCAAAGCTGTGGCAAGATGGCTTTAGGACAACAAAGTCAAGGTATTGGAGTGGCCATCACAAAGCCCTGACCTCAATCCCATAGAAAATGTGTGGGCAGAAGTGAAAAGGCCTGTGCGAGCAAGGAGGCCTACAAACCTGACTCAGTTACACCAGCTCTGTCAGGAGGAATGGGCCAAAACTCACCCAATTTATTGTGGGAAGCTTGTGGAAGGCTACTCGAAACGTTTGACCCAAGTTAAACAATTTAAAGGCAATGCTACCAAAACTTCTGACCCACTGGGAATGTGATGAAAGAAAAAAGCTGAAATAGATCACTCTACTATTATTCTGATATTTCACATTCTTAAAATAAAGTGGTGATCCTAACTGACCTAAAACAGGGAATATTTACTAGGATTAAATGTCAGGAATTGTGAAAAACTGAGTTTAAATGTATTTGGATAAGATGTATGTAAACTTCTGACTTTACTGTATGTATGTATGCATGCATCTACGTACACTACCGTTCAAAATGTTGGGTTCACTTAGAAATGTCCTTGTTTTTTAAAGTAAAGCACATTTTTTGGTCCATTAAAGTAACATCAAATTGATCAGAAATACAGTGTAGACATTGTTAATGTTGTAAATTACTATTGTAGCTGGAAACGGTAGATTTTTTATGAATATCTACATAGGCGTACAGAGGACCATTATCAGCAACCATCACCCCTGTGTTCCATTGGCACATTGTGTTAGCTAATCCAAGTTTATTTTAAAAGGCTAATTGATCATTAGAAAACCCTTTTGCAATTATGTTAGCAGAGTTGAAAACTGTTGTACTGATTAAAGAAGCAATAAAACTGGCCTTAGACTAGTTGAGTATCTGGAGCATCAGCATGTGTGGGTTCGATTCCAGCCTCAAAATGGCCAGAAACAAAGCACTTTCCTCTGGAACTCGTTAGTCTTTTTTTTGGTTCTCAGAAATAAAGGCTATTCCATGTGAGATATTGCCAAGAACCTGAAGATCTCGTACAATGCTGTGTACTAATCCCTTCACAGAACAGCGCAAACTGGCTCTAACCAGAATAGAAAGTAAAGTGGGAAGGCCTGGTGCACAACTGAGCAAGAGGACAAGTACATTAGAGTGTCTAGTTTGAGAAACAGACGCCCCACAAGTCCTCAACTGGCAGCTTCATTAAATAGTACCCACATTAAATAGTACCCTTTTCTAATGCATTACAAAGAAGGGTGCCTATTGCTAGACCGGAAAAAAAAAAAAAAAAGCAAACATTGAATATCCCTTTGAGCATGGTGAAGTTATCAATTACACTTTGGATGCTATATCAATACACCCAGTTACTACAACAATACAGGCGTCCTTCCTAACTCAATTGCCAAAAAGGAAGTAAACTGCTCAGGGATTCCACCATGAGGTCAATGGAGACTTAAAACAGTTTAATGGCTGTGATAGGATAAAACTGAGGAAGGGTCAACACTGTAGTTACTCAACGATACTAACCTAATTGAGAGTGAAAAGGAAGCCTGTACAGAGTAAAAATATTCCAAAACATGCATCCTGTTCGCAACAAGGCACTAAAGTAACAGTCCTAAAAAATTGGCAAAGCAATTAACTTTTTCCCCTGAATACAAAGCATTACGTTTGGGGGAAATCCAATACATCACGAGTATCACTCTCCATATTTTCAAGCATAGTGTTATGCTTGTAATCGTTATGCTTGTAATCGGACTGGGGAGTTGGTCAAGATAAAAAAAGAAACGGCATGGAGGTAAGCACTGGCAAAATACTAGAGGAAAACCTGGTTCAGTCTGCTTTCCACCAGACACTGGGAGATGAATTTGTTTTATAGCAGGACAATAATCTAAAACACAAGGCCAAATCTACACTGGAGTTGCTTACCAAGAAGACAGTGAACGTTCCGGTTTTGACTTAAATCTATGGCAAGACCTGAAAATGGTTGTACAGCAATGATCAACAACCAATTTGACAGAGCTTGAAGTATTTTGAAAAGAATAATAGGCTAATTTTGCACAATCCAAGGTGTGGAAAGCTTTGAACTTACCCAGAAAGGCATCTACAAAGTATAGACACAGGAGTGTGAATACTTATGTATATTAGATATTTCTGTACTTCATTTTCAATAAATTTGCAAACATTTTTTAAAACATATTTTCACTTTGTCATTATGGGGTATTGTGCATATATGGGTGAGAAAAAAAATCTAGAAAATAAATGTTGAATTCAGGCTGTAACCAAATGTGTAATAAGTGAAAGGATATGAATACTTTCTGAAGGGTATATGAGTAAGGTGTTTGGTACAGCGTGTCTACGCCACACAACTGGGCAGTACCAGGGCGTTCAGTCCCAGGCCTTTGTGTACACTTGGCAGGTGGCACACTGGGATCAGAGGCTCTTCATTAAGTACATAGGCATGCCCCCAGCCCAGCCGCTGTTAAACTGTCATTACTCTGATACAGGACGGACGTGAGAGGCATAGTGACTGGCTCTTTAGTAACACATCACTGCTCTCCTATACACACACAGCCACTGGAGCCCTACGAGGAGATGCCCCAACATTCAACCCCATACAAATAAGCCAAGATGAGAAGTGAAGTCATTCGCCTGTGTTGTTAGGGCTTCTCAGTCAGCAGAGGGGAGAGATTACTTTTCCATATGGGAATTAAGAACTGCCTGGCTTGACAGTGTGTATAATTGGAAAATGCAAATGAAGAGGTTAAATATAGCCCAGTAAGGATGCTAAATATAAACGGAGGGGGGGAAATGTCTTACTTTGTCATTTACACATTTCCAAGTTAGAATAAGCCTGTCCCGAATGTCTCCAGGGTGATTGATGGTGCATAACCTCCGCAAGAAAATATGAGGAAAGCAAGAGATAAAATTCCTCCATGCAAAAACTCCACTGAAAAACACCACGCTTTTAAGTGTTCCTCAAAAGTGCAATGAGAACAGCCATATTTCTCAGTGACAGAATAGAACATGATGGCCAACAACCAAAGCCCTGCTAAATTACAGCGGTTTATTAATAACAAGCCTTCACAGGAAAAGGAGCAGGTAGCTTCTTAACTCTGTCTAGACAGTGTCAGACGCAACGTTTAATCACAGTTTCTGCAGGCAGGAATAACCGACCGTGCAACATTTAAGGTAGGATGAAAGGAGTAAGGGGGAGCCGCAGCTCCTCCCTTTCAGAGAGTGACAGCGAGGCAGCAAGAGAGAGAGACAGAGGTGAAAAATAAGACTGCTCAAACAAGATAGAGAGAAGGATAGACACAGAGAGTGTGATATAGAGAGGTCTTACCTGAGGGAAGCCTCCGTTTCTGGGGAGGTTGAGGCAGGGGAAATCGTCATGGAACCCAGAATGGCTGAACATGTCGATGTGCATATCCGGCATGGTGTCATTCAAGTGGTATTGCCTGAAAAAGGTCAGAGGTAAGGCAGCTTAATGAGATGTACTGGGAAGGGGAGCAGAGGGAACTAGCTGGTCATTAAATGGGTGGGAACTTGTGCTTTTCACTGTATGGCCAAAGGGGTTTGGTTTTTATTTATACAAAGGAAACAAGGACACAGGGTGGTTGGAAAACAACAGTCTCAAACTAGCCCAACAGACATAACTAAGAGCAATGATGGTTGGAGGATAAAGAAATAAAGTCAACAAAGAACACATGAACCCCACAAACTGTGGAGTCATAACACAAGTGATAATTATCTTATCTTAATACGCATTATTAACTGATCTTGTGATCTTCTATCAGCAGTTTACAGACACACCATAACACCTAAATTGTATTACTTCAAGTGAACACTATAACCTTTGGCCTGCCTCACAGCTGAACCACTAGAACGGAGAGTGAGTCACGCCTGACACTGCCACAGAGCACAACAAGGATTGTGACAATACCAGTAGCGCAATATCTTTTCCATGGCAAAAATGAAAACAAAAAGCAGGCTAAACTCTTTGGTCCTTTAAAAACCTGCAGTATGTATGATATTTTGCGATATAGCTTGGAAAATAACTAAATGCAACTCTGGATGACAACGTGTTTGCTTCAACATTAGGGCTGTTTTCCTAAAGAAGTTAAATCCGTTAGTTTCCTTGCCACAATACTAACGAGTATCACAATAGTGGTATCATCACGACCCTAATAACAACCAACTATGAAGGTAAAAAGTCGGAGAGGGAAAGAGAGAAAGAACCTACCCATCATCGGGTTCCATGATCCACGGAGGCCACGCTGACTGTACACTGACCATACTGCCTTCTTCCAGAGTCAGACTCACACAGAAACCCACAGGCATCAACACAAACACACTGGAGCTGTACTGCGTCAACTTGCAACACACACACCAACACAAAGACACTGGAGTGGCACACAGCTGTGTCAAGTCACGGCTCTCTGAGCTCAGGGCTTCATGTGACTCCCCTCTGCGCTTCAGAGAACGGAGGCACTCCGCTCTTTCACTAGCTCTTCCGGGAATCACAACCTAGTTCAGTGGAAAAACACCCAGACGGCTTTCTCAGGAACCTCTGCTGCCTGTGATATTTTCACTTTCTCACTGAGTCACAGCAGGCAGGGCAAGACGGTGCCCAAATGAGCGTAGCATAGAAAGAAAGTAAAAGTAACGACCGCACAGCTCCCAGCCTCAAATCCTGTGAGAGCTGATCTCTACATGGGGGATTGAGGGATGAAACTGTCCAACACAGGACACAGATCAGCTGGAGGATAATTGAGGTTGTTATTTAAAGAACGGGCTCACATAGGAACGGAGAGATAAGCCACGGGGAGAGCTGCTGGTGGTCTAAAGCCAGGCAGTTTTGTATAGCTAGAGCAAAGCTTGGTGTGAGGGTGTTTTAACAAGGAGATTCAGGGATTTGATCTGCACACAATAGTCAGTGTGGTAAATCCCTAAAAAGTATTGCAGATTTCCTAGGATCAGAATTAAGGGTTTCCTGATCAGTGTGGGGGGAAAAAACACCTGTACAGGTGTTTATTAACGTGTTTATCTATTTTGAAGGGTCAGCCACCTAGCAAGGGTAACAGTGCAGCATCCTAAAGCTTCAAATAAAAAGTGGAAATCCTGAGCCTAACCCTGTAGCCTCTCCTGATATGACAGTGATATTGCTGCCTTGGCAGAATGTGTCAGTACTAGCAGCATTCCAATAAGACAAAGCCAGTCGGCCCCGTGCCACAGCGCCTCACTGACTGCAAGCCTTTCCCGGAATATTTGCAACCCAGTTATGCAGCATCAAAAATCCATTTCTAATCGCTTATATTTCTGTAACTAAAAGGCTATTTTATTACATCTATTGGACTGGTTCAAGCTGGTGTTACACAATCTAGTGTATGTAGGACAAGCAGGCCAAACAGAAAGTAACCTGTCACTAATCTCCTCTCACCTGATGCATAACTGTTATTGCCGTCTGGGGAGATAAAGCCAATTAAGGTGACCACCGAGCTTATAACTTTGGTCAGGACAGTAGAACATGATAAACTAAAGTGTAATGCAATAACATTCAGAGAGAGATCAAACCTGTATTGCCCGTCTAGAATAACTGGCTAGTTCAGACAACTACTGAATAAAAAGAACCGGATGGAGCGTGTGTTTGATCATCAAACAGCAGGGAAATCAGCTCCAGGCAAATTCGCATTCCCAAGAACATATAAAGAATACAAGCACAAAGGAAGGGCACTATTAGGGTTGCACATTTGGGGGCATATTCAGAGGTGGTAATTCCATGGGAATTAATGGAAAAATATGCAAATTAATATTCATACAATTTAAATGTAGATGTTTTTTGCATTGATATATTTACCATATATGGAGACAAACATAAACCTTATCATAAGTAGACAATTGCAAATGATTAAATCCTTCCAATAAAAATAAAAACAATTTAGTTACGAATTGAACTTTAAATTAGTTGACTTCACATGGGATGATTTCACTGAACAACAAAAGGGAAAATTGAATGATCCCCAATGATCTTTTTCAACATACATCTGTAAAATGATAGTCTAGAAACTAAAGCTTTGGTTGTCTTCCTCTCAGGCTTCCATGTCTTCTCCCTGGACCTCAATGTCGACCAATTGAACATCAGACTGAGGCCTCATCTTCGCTGTCACTTTCCAACCTTGAGGATGGCTCGTTGTCAGGCTCAAAAAGCCTCAAATTTGCCTGGATGGCCACCAATTTTTCAACCCTTGTATTGGTCAGCCTGTTGCATGCTTTGGTGTGTATTCCCAAACAAGGACCAGTTGCGCTGAGGCGGCTGCTGATGGTGGGAGTTGGAGGATGACGGAGGCAACAGGGGAAAAAGCCAAGGATCCACAAAGTCCCTTCCACCAGGTGGCTGATGAGATATGTTTGGAACGACTGCCATATTGCATGTCCATCCCAAAGCCCTTGCTTGGAAGTGTACTTCGCCAGACTGCCAAGAACCTTGCCGTCATTCAGGCCAAGGTGGAACTGCAGTTTCCTCTGCTTGGAACAACAGTGACATGGGCAGGGCAGTATGGATTTCTTCTCTTACATCTGCAAGCAGCCTGAACATCAGACAGGATGGCATTGTCTCCCTCAAACCGTGCAATGGCTACTGCTATAGGTTTCAGGAGTTTCAGGCTGCTTACCACTCTCTCCCAAAATACATCATCCAGGAGGATCCTCTTGATTGGGCTATCCATATCGACAGACTGTGATATGCCATTTCATGGAGAGACTCGATCTCCTCCAGGAGACTGTCAAACATGACAACACCACCCCAACAGGTGTTGCTGGGCAGCTTCAATGTGGTGCTCTTATGCTTCTCTCTTTGTTTGGTGAGGTAGATTGAGGCTATAACTTGATGACCCTTCACATACCTAACAATTTCCTTGGCTCTCTTCACATCCATTGTTTTCAGTGCCATGATGTCCTTGAGGAGCAGATTCAATGCATGAGCAGCACAGCCAATGGGTGTGCTGTGAGGGTAGGACTCCTCCACTTTAGACCACGCAGCCTTCATATTCGCAGCATTGTCTGTCACCAGTGCAAATACCTTCTGTGGTCCAAAGTCATTGATGACTGCCTTCAGCTCAACTGCAATGTAGAGACCGGTGTGTCTGTTGTTCCCGGTGTCTGTGCTCTTGTAGAATACTGGTTGAGGGGTGGAGATGTAGTTAATTATTCCTTGCCCACGAACATTCGACCACCCATCAGAGATGATTGCAATACAGCCTGCTTTCTCTATGATTTGCTTGACCTTCACTTGAACTCTGCATCCAGCAAATTAGAAGATAAAGCATGTCTGGTTGGAGGGGTGTATGCTGGGCGAAGAACATTCAGAAATCTCTTCCAATACACATTGCCTGTGAGCATCAGAGGTGAACCAGTTGCATCCACAGCTCGAGCAAGACATTCATCAACATGTCTGACTACGTTCCTTCATTGAATTGAACAAAAATATGATTCCAGGAAGACCATGAGCTGTTGCTATCGATAAGGTGTCCAATTCATCATTTTCACCTCGAATAGAAGTAGATGGACTTTTGTCAGAGGTTGCTTGGCGTGAGCGCTGAGGGAAGTTTATGCACTTGGCCAGATGATTCTGCATCTTTGTTGCAGTCTTCACATATGATTTGGCACAGTATTTGCAAAGGTACACAGCTTTTCCTTCTACATTAGCTGCATTGAAATGTCTCCACACATCAGATAGTGCCCGTGGCATTTTCCTGTAAAGATTTGAACTAAAATGAGTAAAAAAACGAATACAATTCCATGTACAGATAAATAGTTAAGCAGTTAGATTAAACAACTCCTTTGTAAGATACATGTTTTAAAATGAAACAGGTCTGATAACAGGTGAATTAACACTCAGCAGGCTCATGCAAGCTAAAACCCACATGGTAGCAAAAACTAACTAGGAGAAATTGTTAACAAGTTAGAAATGACTTAAACACACTTTGCTGTAGGCTACTATTTTCTAGTTAACAAAAATGTATGCATGTAATATAAAATATATTCACCCCACCCAGTATTGTAATCAAAACTTACCAGAAAGCATGTAGTCCTTGGCTCAGACAGTGTAGTAGTGTGGGCTCAATAGCATCTCATTAGTGTGCAAGATCTTGAGAATCAGCTGTACATGTGATGGAAGAATGCACTGTGCATGGAGAGGGTTGCAATTCCAATGAATTGGGGATAGTTTAACCAAAATACCTAGAATTGCCTTGTGTATCCCACAAAAAAGGTTCACTGTTATAAGCTAACTTTTGTGATTAATTTCAGCAAAATTCACTGGAAAGTTTCCGACCCTTTGCAACACTAGTCACTATAAAACAGGTGTGTGTGTGTGTGTGTTGCCACATCAGGACCTTTCATTTAGGCTTCCAGACAAACCTGCCCTTCATTTACCACCAAACTACCAGATAGGATCTGGACACTGTGTGGCTATGTCAGATTATCAGGCCGTGACAATCTCCCACTGTGTCGCAACAACCAGTAAGTGTGTCGGCTGGGGTTTGGTTCAGTTCCATTTAAATTCAGAATTAATTTTTAAATAGGTCGCCTGTACGGTATATTATGTACAGCTGTTTGTTGGATAGCGACCCTTGAACACATTCATGCAACCCTGGCTGGATCACACTCATGTTCAGTGAGATCTGCATTGCTAAATCTATCCATTCAGCATCTGAATAACGTCCATAAATATTCAAAGAATTTCCTCCATCCAAGACTACTGAGTCAGTGTGTTTTTTTGGTTCTACAACCCTTGTGGGGACCAATAGTCCTCACAAGGATAGTAAAACAATGAAAATTAGGACAAGTGGGGACATTTCGCTGGTCACCACAAGGAAATAGTATTTTAGGCTTAGGGGTTAGGTTTAGGGGTCAAATTTAGGATTATGTCTACGGGACAGTTGTAAATCATGCAGTGCCTTGTGTAACGATTGCAGATTTTAGAGAAACAACAAATGTCGGTACATAAGTGTCTTATATCGTCTGAAAGCTTAAATTCTTGTTAATATAACTGCACTGTCCAATTTACAGTAGCTATTACTGTGAAAAAATGCCATGCTATTGTTTGAGGAGAGCTAACAACAAAACACTTTCACCGCGATAGGTTTGATAAATTCCCCTCTGAAGGTGAAATGTGTACTTAAATCAGAGCAAGATTTCAGAATGTATAATCCAAAGGGTCCCAGAGATAACATGAAATGTCTTTTTGTTAGATAAAATCCTTTTTCATCTCCTAAAAAAGTTCCATAAAGCATGCTCGATCAATTTTGTATTTCCACTCGTTTAATTTGCAAAGAAAGGAATCTGTTAAAATCTAACCCTAAACGTTTCACCCGTATTTATTCCTCAGAGATCCTAGAACGTGACCAACCTTCACTACATCATTAGGGGTGTAGAATATCCTATAGTACACCAAATTTGGTCAGAGCGACGCCTTCATGGCATGCCGATGACGCGGGCGGTCTTCACTTCGACTAACTGTCTAATAAGCGCCAATCGGGGTCAAACAAAGCTAGCTAGATAGTCAATGAGCAAGGCTTTACGGAAAACCCTGTATCTGTCGCAAAATGTACCTGCTAACCCTGTGCGACAGCAAGCCTTTTTCTTTTGGACAAAAATTATAAGAATATGGAGAGTTATGAAGTTATGAAAACTGGTTGTTTTGCAAATGTTGAACTTACAATATTGCTACTAATACTGGAAAAGCTAAATCAAAGTCCAAGTATACAGATTTGACGATATTCTTGCAGAAAAATGTAATGTGAATGTCAATGTCTCCTTCACAATTTGCCCAAATGTACCTGGGTGACTTCACACAATGTCATGTAGTTTGCTGAAACTTTGCACATACACTGCTGCCATCTTGTGGACTAGAGGTCGACCGATTAATTAGGGCCGATTTCAAGTTTTCATAACAATCGGAAATCTGTATTTTTGGACGCCGAATTAGCCGATTATTTTTTTTTTAGTTTTTTTTTTAGACCTTTATTTAACTAGGCAAGTCAGTTAAGAACACATTCTTATTTTCAATGACGGCCTAGGAACGGTGGGTTAACTGCCTTGTTCAGAGGCAGAACGACAGATTTTTACCTTGTCAGCTCAGGGATTCAATCTTGCAACCTTACGGTTAACTAGTCCAACGCTCTAACCACCTGCTTTACATTGCACTCCACGAGGTTAAGCGAATGTAGTAAGAAGCTAAGGTAAGTTGCTAGCTAGCATTAAACTTATCTTATAAAAAAACTATCATAATCACTAGTTAACTACACATGGTGATGATCTTACTCGTTTATCTAGCCTGTCCTGCGTTGCATATAATCGCTTAGGCACACGTTGCTCCAACCATAAACATCAATGCCTTTCTTAAAATCAATACACAAGTATATGTTTTTAAACCTGCATATTTAGTTAATATTGCCTGCTAACGTGAATTTCTTTTAACTAGGGAAAATGTGTCACTTCTCTTGCAAACAGAGTCAGGGTATAAGCAGCAGTTTGGGCTGCCTGGCTCTTTGCGAACTGTGAAGACTATTTCTTCCTAACAAAGACAGCCGACTTCGCCCAACGGGGGATGATTTAACAAAAGCGCATTTTGCGAAAAAAGCACAATCGTTGCACGACTGTACCTAACCATAAACATCAATGCATTTCTTAAAATCAATACACAGAAGTATATATTTTTAAACCTGAATATTTAGCTAAAACATTACATTACATTTAAGTCATTTAGCAGACGCTCTTATCCAGAACGACTTACAAATTGGTGCATTCACCTTATGATATCCAGTGGAACAACCACTTTACAATAGTGCATCTAAATCTTTTAAGGGGGGGTTAGAAGGATTACTTTATCCTATCCTAGGTATTCCTTAAAGAGGTGGGGTTTCAGGTGTCTCCGGAAGGTGGTGATTGACTCCGCTGTCCTGGCGTCGTGAGGGAGCTTGTTCCACCATTGGGGTGCCAGAGCAGCGAACAGTTTTGACTGGGCTGAGCGGGAACTGTGCTTCCTCAGAGGTAGGGGGGCCAGCAGGCCAGAGGTGGATGAACGCAGTAAAAGAAATCCAGGTTAGCAGGCAATATTTACCAGGTGAAATTGTGTCATTTTGCGTTCATTGCACGCAGAGTCAGGATATATGCAACAGTTTGGGCCGCCTGGCTTGTTGCGAACAATTATTTATTGACTTATTTTTTTTGCCTGAATTTTACGTAATTATGACATAACACTGAAGGTTGTGCAATGTAACAGGAATAACGTTTTGTTTTCGAGATGATAGTTTCCGGACTCGACCATGTTTCTGTGTGTTATTATAATTAAGTCTATGATTTGATAGAGCAGTCTGACTGAGCGGTGGTAGGCAGCAGCAGGCTCGTAAGCATTCATTCAAAATAGCACTTTCGTGCGTTTTGCCAGCAGCCCTTCGCAATGCATTGCGCTGTTTATGACTTCAAGCCTATCAACTCCCAAGATGAGGCTGGTGTAACCGATGTGAAATGGCTAGCTAGTTAGCTGGGTGCACACTAATAGCGTTTCAAACGTCACTCGCTCTGAGACTTGGAGTAGTTGTTTCCCCTTGGTCTACATGGGTAACGCTGCTTCGAGGGTGGCTTTTGTCGATGTGTTCCTGGTTCAAGCCCAGATAGGAGCGAGGAGAGGGACGGAAGCTATACTGGCAATACTAAAGTGCCTATAAGAACATCCAATAGTCAAAGGTATAGGAAATACAAATCGTATAGAGAGAAATAGTCCTATAATAACTACAACCTAAAACATCTTACCTGGGAATATTGAAGACTCATGTTAAAAGGAACCACCAGCTTTAATATGTTCTCATGTTCTGAGCAAGGAACTTAAACGTTAGCTTTCTTACATGGCACATATTGCACTTTTACTTTCTTCACCAACACTTTGTTTTTGCATTATTTAAACCAAATTGAACATGTTTCATTATTTATTTGAGGCTAAATTGATTTTATTGATGTATTATATTAAGTTAAAATAAGTGTTCATTCAGTATTGTTGTAATTGTCATTATTACAAATAAAAATTAAAAAAAATACAAAAAAAATCTTTATTTAGCGGCCGATTAAATCGGTATCGGCTTTTTTTGGCCCTCCAATCTATATCGACGTTGAAAAATCATAATCGGTCGACCTCTATTGTGGACACAATCGGAATTACAACCAGAGTGATGGTTAGATGTGGGACCTTTCTGTTGCATTTCAAAGACGGTGGTAGAAAAGAAGAAAAAAAAGCCTTTTTTACATCAAAGTAGTTTTTTCTTTGTATTTTCTTATACCAGATCTATTGTGTTATATTCTCCTACATTCAATTCACATTTCCACAAACTTCAAAGTGTTGCCTTTCAAGTGGTACCAAGAATATGTATATCCTTGCTTCAGGGCTTGAGCTACAGGCAGTTAGATTTGATGTCCTTTTAGGCGAAAATTTAAAGGGGGGCTATCCCTAAGAAGTTAAAGGGAAAATATATATTTTTTTTTTATAGGAATCAATTGTTTGGTCACCACAGGGATAGAAATACAAAGGTGTGCTTGTGGCGAGTAAACAGAGTGCTGGAGACCGACCCATTCACATTCGTGAATTGCTCTGAACAGAAAGGTGAGGGGGAAGCTGAGGCTGAGGCTAATTCAACCAAGACTATCCCGCTGTCCCACAGGACTCAAATCAACTGTGTGGAAGCAACTCCATTTTAGTTACTGTAAAACATTTTTTTTTTTTAAATATAAAAAATATTTTAAAAAAGGGGGGAGGCAGGGTAGCCTAGTGGTTAGAGCGTTGGACTAGCAATCGAAAGGTTGCAAGTTCAAATCCCCGAGCTGACAAGGTACAAATCTTTCGTTCTGCCCCTGAACAAGCTTAACGTCAATGTGCAAAACCGATGTCAAAGCTGACGTGCATACCTATATAACGTAGGTAGATGACGCCGCGAAAAATTGTGCTACACAGCATTCCTAACCTAGCCCACAATGTCTGCTGTGTGGATCTAGCAGTCAAGTCGAGCAGTCATTTGAAAGAGTAAGAACATTTCAGCGAGACAACGCAAAGGCGAAATCCATTAACACCAAAATAATGGAATTCATTGCCCTTGACAATCAACAATGCTCTGTCGTGGATGATGTTGGCTTTCGCAGACTGGTCGAGCACCGATACACATTACCAAGTAGAGGCTATTTTTCAGATTTTGCCCTTCGGAGTTACACATTATTGTTGAAACGAACATCCCTGAGCTACTTGCTATGGGCGTCACTGCTATTAGCTTCACGACTGACATTTGGACCAGTGATGTCAGCCCCATGAGCATTGAGTCTGACAGCACAGTGGGTCGATGAGGATTTCGTACTGAGGAAAGCCATATTGCATGCTCAAGAATGTGCTGGTTCTCATACCGCTGCTGCCATTTCAATGGCATTTGAGAACATGTTTGAAAGAAACATGAACACACCCCTAGCTCCATTCGAATAACTGACTCGAGAAATAAGCACATCAACTGCGTCTGCAGCAGACGTGATACCCTCTGTCATGGCATTGAAACGCCTGCTCAATAAAAATGCAAACACAGACTGTCGGGTTAACTTGGAAAAGTACTCTACTATAGTCTGTGAACAAGCGATGCTGTGGCATTCTCTGAGCCTATACTGTGTCACCACCATGCTCGATGCTAGGTACAAGGACCGCTACTTCGATGCAGACAGGAACCAGGGTTTACGTGAAATGTTAGACACAGCTGGACAAGAAGGAAACGAACACAGTGACAGTGCACACCGAGGAAGAGAGGCCACAGACAGAGCTGAAACTTCACTGCGTGACATGCATGATGAAGTCCTGGTTGAGACTGAACAAATGAACAACAAAACAGCACAGCAAGTAAGTGAAAGAAATATGTTTGATTATGCTTTACTGGCAATGGGGACAAATGTAAATGCCAACAAAATAACTTTTTGGTCAGTGTGTGTGCGCGCGTTTCAACTATGTAACTGCACTAGAATGCTTAAAAAAAAACTGCTAAAATGTAAAATATCGGTAACTATTTTTGGCAAGGAAAATATTGGATATCGGTCAAAAATGTCATATCGGTACATCCCTAATAATTAGATCACCTGGCGCCACGTGTCACAATAGTGAGTGACTCACAAGGCTCCGGTCTCTCCTCATTGTGTGGTTGTAAACAGACACCACGTGACTGGGGACTGCCGTAAGCTTCATAATAACGTGACAGGTGAAATGAAGAATGCAATGTTCAATTTCCTAACATTTTGACTACAGGTATTTAAAAAGTAGCTACAGTATTTTTTCCCCCAAAAAAACCCGGGATACGGTATACCGCTCAAGCGTAGTCAAAATCAAATCTTATTGGAAGCGTACACATATTTTTCAGATGCGATTGCAGGTGCAAGCGAAATAGTTATGTTTCTAGCAACAGCACAGTAACAATACAAAATAGGGTTGAGCGGCATCCAAATTTTCATATCGTCATACCGTCCTCCGCTCATTCTGAGATTTACGGTATTACCGGCTTAGTACACAAGTGGGTGCCAAAAAACACAAAAAAGCCCATTGGGTGTCTATTACCAGAGTGCTAAAGAAATTAGCACAAGTAATAGCGAATTTCCATGGAGGTTGCTAGCTAAATATGCTAACTAGAGCAACGGGCCTGCCTGCTCTAATCGGAGAAGACGGGCCAAGAACAGAGGAGAAAAAAAGAAGGAAATCAATAGATAGCAGTGGCAGCAGTACAGATAACTCATCCAAAGGGCTGACTTCTCAAACACGTCATAAAGCCAACAATATGATGCCCCGTCACCTTATTAATTCAACCAGTTACTTAGATAAGCGACCCCTAAGTTTAACTTGCTAGTTAACGCATAATTCTTCATTTTTCACACAGGAAAAACACATAAGAAATATCTTGATGCTTTTCATAAACGTAGATCTAAAATGCTTCTTACAGTATTTTCTTCTCGGCATCAGACTCATTTTGTGCTTCAGTTGCACTTCACTCGGATGAGAATTCACAGGTGGGCATTCTATCAGCAGAAAGCGTTCGGACGACTGATGTGTAGCTACTTTTCTTCGTGTAGCCAGCCTACTTTTCTCCGATAAAATGCAAGATTAACTTTAAAGAAAAACATTAGGAAATGTAGCTGGCTACATTCTATATTAAATATAAATAGGATGGCCATGCATAGTTTTTGCAAAAAAGACCTTGGTTTTTCATGTGTGGCTGCCAGTCAAATAGCGTTGCACTTCTGTTGTCATCTGATGAAAATGAAGCCATTTTCTGCCGAACGTGTTGCACTAATGTGTTTTCTGTTTAGGAAAATTATAGTTGCATGTCCCTGATCATTCTAAAACTTTACTGACATTTTCAACCTCTCCCTGACACAGTCTGTAAAGCCTACATGTTTCAAGCAGACCACCATAATACCTGTGCACAAGAACGCCAAGGTAACCTGTCTAAATGTCTATCGCCCCATAGCGAAAGGCTGGTCATGGCTCACATAGCCAGAAGAGAACCGTCAACCCCTCTGAACCGGGTTTCTTTCTAGGTTCCTTCCTAGGTTCCTGCCTTTCTAGGGAGTTTTTCCTAGCCACCGTGCTTCTACATCTGCATTGCTTGCTGTTTGAGGTTTTAGGCAGTTTTTTCTGTATAACCACTTTGTGACATCTGCTGATGTAAAAAAGGCTTCGTAAATACATTTGATTTCATAGATGACGCAATCTCTATTGCACTCCACGCTGTACTCTCCCACCTGGACAACAGGAACACCTATGTGAGAATGCTATTCATCGACTACAGCTCAGCGTTCAACACCATAGTGATGAGCTTGGATGGTACTAAGTTCAGGACCCTGGCACTGAACGATCCTGGACTTGCTTAGTCCCCTCCTGCACTTCCGGTTCATCCACGACTGTGACGGTGGTGGTCCTGATAACTGACGACGAGACAGCCTATAGGGAGAATGTCAGTGACCTGGCAGTGAGGTGCCCGGACAACCACCTCTCCCTCAACGTCAGCAAGACAAAGGATCTGATCGTGGACTACAAGAAACGGTGGGCTGAGCACGCCCCCATCCACATCGTTGGCCGCAGAGCAATCTGGGACAATGTGTAGCAAGTTGTGTTTGGAGTTAATAGTGGAGCGAGTAGTTAAACTCATGTGAGCTATTCTATTCTCCTTTATAGGCTATTATATATTTTATTTGAGTGTATTGACCGATGGCCTGTACAGGTCTGGACTGATGCACTCGTCTTTTTGTATGCTTTTTTGCCCCTTTTTTTAAGCTCTTCACGGAACACAGCGCCTTACTGGAGTTTTTAAACGTTAAGCTAGTGCTGCTAGCTGTGGCTAGCCCGCTTTGTTTTTAGCATTATGCCAACCGACGGCTATCCAATGGATATAAAATTGCAACCATTGATTGTCCAATGCTACCACTGAAATGTTTACTAACCAGAGGGACAGAGAAGAAGTCGGAACAGTGTTATGTCTGTAAAAAGTGCCATTGGTCTGACTGGCTGATTTAAGATATCGGTCAGCTGCAGAAGGACGTTCGTCGGTGAGATGAAGCAGAGCCTTGATGAGTTCACCAATGTAGCTAAAGCCCAGGCTAAAGATATTTAGGAGCTGAGGGTGGTGGAGAGTTGTGCGAAGTCGCTCTCTCTCACTTCTTGAAGCAGGTTGCTTGTTCAACTCGAGACTGGGCAGAGGCGGTTAGGTGAAAGGGCCCAAAGGAGCTGCAACCGGGCGGTCCTTTCCTGCCTTGGAGGATCCACTCTGCCTGGCAAACAACTTTGTACCGCTAGAAGTTGACTGTCCGCCCCCAGGAGTCCGCTCTGGTTCTGGAGACCCCGACGCCAGGCAAGTGATATCCAGCATTAAACAATGGGGTGACAATAGTCCCTTTACTCATGTCCACTCATCCAGCCCACCTTCAGCTGGCAGCTAAAACTGAGTGCTAACATTGAAACGGTAGTTAAAAAAGTGATGGGATATCAGTCCTTGCCCCGAAACAGGTAACCCTCATTGAGTCTTGTACTAATGAACACCCTCATTCGAGGCATAGACCAAATGGCACAGTTCTTAACAATTTTGTATGTATACCATTTCAAGCCAACCACACTGCTATTTCATATAGAGGGTTACCTACTGATCATAGCACGTTTGTGTTAGAGACTCCCTCTGATCTGAAATCCCACAGCTGTGACCTTGGACTTATTCATGTAAATGTCAGAAGTTCGATTTTTTAAAATTGATCTTACTGTAATTCTGGCTTTTCAAACTAACAAGGACATTTCGATAATTACTGAGACTTGGTTAAGAAAGTGTGCTTGACTGATGTGTCTCTGAATGGATATAATGTTTATAGGTCTGACAGAGGTGGGCGTGTCGCCATATTCATAAAGAACAACTTGAATGTTGCTGTGTGTATTACCACCTCTGTCCCCAATGCACAATTAACGTTAGTGGGAGTTTATCACCGTCCCTCAGCCCTCCCAATTGCTCTTAACAAATTGTCTGACTTGCTGTCTAAATATGCAAAATCTGAATTATTAATATTGGGTGATCTTAAGTTGTATTGGTTGATGCCAGTATCAGATATTTGTACTATCTTTGTCTGATCCAAATTTAACTCAACCAACCCGCCCCAAGTTAAAACACCTTTAAAACCCTACTCTTTTGGATATCCTGACAAACGCCCCTAATAAGTATAAAGCATATGGAATATTTGATAATGAGCTCAGTGACCATTATCTCATTGCCTATATTAGAGATCCTAAGCTACCTAAATTGTGTTCACGCATTATTACTATGATAGATCTTAGAACTTTCCTTTGAGCAACCTTTCCTGAATGACTGGGAGGCTGTGTCCTCAAGCGATGATTCAGATCAGGCCTTTAAAATGTTTAACCTCTCTGTTTAACACTGTTGCAGATAAGAATGCCCCATATAAAGAGATGAAGGCTTAAGGACAGATCTAACCAATGGTTCACATATGAATGGTCTGAACGATTTCGTGAAGGAAACTTAGTTTGGGCTAAGGCTAGATTAAGTGATTCTACCTCTGACTGGCAGTCCTTCAGACATTTGAGAAATATATGTCTTAACCTGGTTAGAAAAGCAAAGTCTATATACTTCTTGAAATGTGTATCTGAGAGTTGTAGATATCCAGCCAAATTTCAGAAAATTGTCAAATCTTTAGAAAAAAAAAAAAAAAAAAGCCATTAGGTTTGACAGCCTTTGGTTCCATAACAGACAAAGGTTTCTGAAAATACAGCAAGTTCCACTAGAGTTCTTGATTCACCTCTAAACAGATAGCAGAGATACCAGGCACTCAATTTTTTTTCTTCTTCATTTGAACAGATTTATGTAAATTAGGTATTAAGTGCCTTGCAAAAAATGAATGTGTAAAAAACAGGAGCCGATTTGCTTTATCCCTTTCTACTGCAGCTTTCTGCCCCCATCATTGTAGAACCTTTGATCCACATGTTTTATTAAACAATTGCTTCTGGTGCTATCCCTAAGATCTGGAAGGTGGCACATGTCCTCACCTGTCACAAATGTGGAAATCCTTCTGGCTTAGTTAACTAGCACCCAATTTCTGAACTATCTTGCCTGGCAAAAATGTTCGAATCACTGGCAAACTTTCCGCTAATATTTTTTTATTTTTTTTTATACTTCAAATGAAATTCTTAATTTGTACCAGTCTGATTTTAGACCTGGACATAGCACCATTTCAGCAGCTACGCATGTCTTAAACTACATTCAATTGCTTAAAACATAGGTCTATAAATATGGCAGCACAGTGATTACTATCTGAGAAATAATGTCTCAATGTGTTTGTGTCCATATGACCGATTCTGTTGGACCAAACCTCAAATGCAAATAACAAATTGAAACTGCTTGTTGTCAGAGGAAGAAGTGATCTTTCATCTTTGTTGTGAGTGGCAGGGGCTTAATAAGATTCTGAAGGTGAAAACAGCACAGAAGCAGCGAAGGTGATGAGACCAAAAATAAAACATGAGAACAAGCAGACAAACGCTAATAAAAATAAAAACATGATTCTTGCGATAGAGGCATGTGGAATTTTGCACTAAAACATGCATTCTAATTAATCCAATTATTTCAATATATCACCCAGCCCTATACTAGCTTACTTCAATAAAGCACCTGTGGGGGAAAAAAATGGGACAAAGATCAGATTGGAAGAAGCTTGAGACCACTACCAGTGAACTGAATGTTGACTAAACTACTATTGTCATTTGTGGAATGCTTTCAAGGAAAAATCACCCAAAGAGCAAGGAGGGAGAGCAAACTACATTATTGGTTAAATCAACACCGGGTAGGGATTAGAGTTTTTGATTAAGTACTGAGTCTCTTCACCCTGTGCTATGGGGGCAAATTGAATGGCGAAAATGCTGTAGAACCACTGAACTCATTAACCTTACCCTGTTTAACCAGGGGAATCATATCTGTGTACAGAACTGGTCAGGCCAAGGTCTTTTAGGGGACACAATTGCCAGTGTGCGCACAATGGAGTTTTGGGGTTAGGAGCTCTTGTGTGTGTTTGTCTGAGAGGTGGGGGTTAGGTAGCAGTGTGAGGCCAGGGAAGGACCCGCTGCCAGATGTAGAGATAACCTCCCTCCTCCGCAGCGAGGGCGACGCCAGCCAGCCAGTCAGGCAGCCCTCCACAGGAAATTAAGGAGATTTAATAAAAGGAACTGAAGGCCACCCCCAGATTGTAAGACAGGCAAATGCAAAACAGGACAAGCTGCTAAATATTACACTCAAAACGCATTGGTACTTTGACTGGGACTTTATTGTTAAGGGCACTTTTGAATAAATGTATTTGATGGCTGCCTTGTTAATTAGGGTTTAATGAGCCCTGTGTAACAGGGTAAATGATATCCCTTACTACTACAAAAACAAAGTGCACATATGGAGGACTACGTCACTGTCACAGTGATGGCCAAGTAGAGGTATTATTAACCTTTGCTAAGAGATTACATGCATTTAGACACTCATGTGATCTCACATGTGTCAGTGTGTGACAGAAAGGGTTACACACATCACATGTAAAACAGCAGAGGGGAGGGTAAGGTACGAGAGGTGATTGGTTACTTACTGGTTTCCAGATTGCATAGGGCAGTGTGCGCTGTAGCCTCCAGACTGCTGTGAGAATGATCCCCAGGAAGCAGAGGGATACATAGAACTCTGCAACAGAGAAGATAAAAGGTTCATTGGTTAATTATGCCTAAGAAGACTCAAACACAACCCTATATGCGACACGATATCATAGGGTCATAAACACTTTGCATTTATATTGTCAAATTACTTGGTCAGGAATCATAAAAGTTCTCTGCATTCATTCAGTTTAAACCTCTGTGACAAGGTGTACCATTTTCCCTCAAATTACATTGGTGAATGTAGTGCTTTTATTTTCCCCAGTGCATTTCACAGAGTGCCATCGAGAAAACAACCAGAGTGCTATTGGGCAAACCATTTACCATGTCTTTGTTCCTCTGGGTCTGAGAAACTAGATCGTGCCAGCGTCTCCTGAAGAGAGACAGATGATGCCTTGCACTAGTTAATACCTGAACCTGTATCAGGCCCTGAAACAATCGAGATAACTGTCACCACAAAGACGTCACTGTACCAATCAAAATGGCAAACGGTCTAACACATGACAGCCATTTGTGTTCCAGGTTGTGGTTATATTAACGTGTCCTAAACCACCATGACAATATTTTGTATTTTATTAGTATCCCCATTAGCTGCTGTGAAAGCAGCAGCTACTCGTCCTGGGGTCCCCACAAAACATGAAACATTACATTAATTGACAAGAAAAGCACAAGGACAGAACATAATTGTAAAAACGGCACAAATAGCCTACATATCAATATCTAGGCCAAATAGGGGAGAGGCGTTGTGCCGTGAGGTGCTGCTTTATCCGTTTCTTGGAACCAGGTTTGTTGTTAATTTGAGCAATATCAGATGGAAGTTCCATGTAATAATGTCTCTATATAATGCTGTACCCTTTCTGGAATATGTTCTGGATTTGGGGACTGTGAAAAGTCCCCTGGTGGCATATCTGGTGTGTGTCAGAGCTGTGTGTAAGTTGACTATGCAAACAATTTGGAATTCAACACATTAATGTTACTTATAAAAATAAGTGATGCAGTCAAGTCTCTCCAACTCTTAGCCAAGAGTATTTACAGTGCATTTTGAAAGTATTCAGACCGCTACACTATTTCCACATTTTGTTACATTTCAGCCTTATTCTAAAATAGATTAAATCTACACACAATACCCCATAATGACCAAGCAAAAACAGGTTTTTAGAAAGTCCGGGCTCTGGCTGGGCCACTCAAGGACATTGAGACTTGTCCCGAAGCCACTCCTGCATTTATTGGCTATGTGCTTAGGGTCATTGTCCTGTTGGAAGGTGAACCTTTGCCCCAGTCTGAGGTCCTGAGCAGGTTTTCACCAAGGATCTCTGTACTTTAGTCAGGATCGAGGGAAAGATGAACGGAGTAGTCTCCCAGTCCCTGCCGCTGAAAAACATCCCCACAGCATGATGCTGCCACCACGCTTCACTGTAGGGATGGTAACAGGTTTCCTCCAGACGTGAAGCTCGGCATTCAGGCAAAATAGTTCAATCTTGGTTTCATCAGACCAGAGAATCTTGTTTAGGTGCCTTTTGGCAAACTCCAAGCAGGCTGTCATGTGCCTTTTACTGAGGAGTGGCTACCCTCTGGCCACTCTACCATAAAAGGCCTGATTGGTGGAGTTCTGCACAGATGGTTGTCCTTCTGGAAGGTTGTCCCATTTCCACAGAGGAACTCTGGAGCTCTGTCAGAGTGACCATCGGGTTCTTGGTCACCTCACTGACCAAAGCCCTTCTCACCCGATTGCTCAGTTTGGCCGGGTGGCAAGCTCTAGGAAGAGTCTTGGTGGTTCAAAACTTCTTCAATTTAAGAATGATGGAGGCCACTTGTCTTGGGGACCTTCAATGCTGCAGATTTTGTTTTGTTGTACCATTCCACAGATCGGTGACTCGACACAGCCCCGTCTCGGAGCTCTACAGACAATTCCACGGCTTGGTTTTTGCTCTGACAACTGTGGAACCTTATATAGACAGATGTGTGCCTTTCCAAATCATATCCTATAAAGGTACTATTGTAAAGTGGTTGTTCCACTGGATATCATAAGGTGAATGCACCAATTTGTAAGTCGCGCTGGATAAGAGCGTCTGCTAAATGACGTAAACGTAATGTAAATGATATCCAATCAATTGAATTTACCACAGGTGGACTCCAATCAAGTTGTAGAAACATCAAGGATGATCAATGGAAACAGGATGCACTTGAGCTCAATTCCGAGTCTAATAGAATACTTACATAAATGTGTTTCAGTTTCTTTAATATAAATTGGCAAAAATTTCAGAAAATCTGTTTTCACTTTGTCATTATGGGGTATTGTGTGTAGATATGGATTTTTAATTTAAAAATTTTTTTTTTTTGAATAAAGCTGTAAAGTAACAAAATGTGGAAAAAGGGATGAGGTCTGAATACTTTCCGAAATGCACTATGTATTTAGGGCCCTCTGATTACAATAACATTCTTATTTGCATACTATAATATAGCCTATATTATGGAGCCACATTTGCTGGAATAATATCGGCACATTGTGCAGCCATTTATTATTAGCATATTATGTTGCCACATTTTCCTGGAACTTTTGAGTTTACCAAATAGCTGGATGTGTAAACGTGTAGTGTGTGGGTCCGTGCATACGACGTACCTCCATATTGGAAGAGGCCACTTCGAACATGCTGCTGTCCAGCTGCGGGCCCTCTGGGTGCATGTAGTTCTCCCCGTCCATGGCCAGTGAGGGTGACGGGAGTGTGGGCATCAGGCTGCAGGCTGACACATGACCTCTGACCTTCACGTATGTATGCTGGCTGTGTCCTACAGTGCCCCTACTAATGCCCAGCACACTCCATCACCTGCAGAGAGCGAGACATGGGGTTCAAGTCAAATTATTCATATTCTAATGACAGTTTTTACACAGGAGCATGTCAATGTGTTTTTCTCACAGTAGTGTGGTCAAATACTGTATAATTGCCTAAAACCTCTATCGCAGTTTTGAATCAACAGCATAAACCAGGTTTTTGCAACTTTGAAAGGGTGGAGGCCACAAAAGATCTGAACTCATCACGGGGGCCACAGTGGCTCGAGGGTCTGCGTACCCACATCCATACATGCAGTAAGCAACTGGCTCTAGCCTTTAAGTGAAATTGCAAGTTTAGTTTTTATTTTCCTGCAATTCTACACATTTTGCAATGGGGCGGAGAGAGATTTGAGTAGATTTTAATACGATATCTGACAGACTACCAAAATCCATGGGGACCCACCGGTCGGTAATTCGACCATGATTACTGCAAGTTTAGATAGTAGTATTTAATTGGCATTCTAGAATTAGCTGCTGCCAAGGCAGTGACTACTCTTCCTGGGGTCCAAACTGGTAACAAAACAAATAACACTACATAATATCCTGCCTCAGAAAACAGGTGATGGCTCCTGCAATATGAGCCGTTCCAAGGCTCGTGAATGGCCACCCACTTACATGGCACAATACAGTGCAAATTACAAAAAAATATATAGAAAATGGCTGTCTCTTCACAGTCCCAGTTGTGCCATACTGTTATTATCTGTTTTTTTTAATCTGTTTTTATAGTTAGTTTGAGTTACCTGGGGTGGCAGAGTATTCTATGTAGTCATGGCTCTATTTAATACTGTGTGTTTCCCAGCCTCTGCTCTGGACCTGGGGACTGTGAAGAGACCTCCGATTGCACGTTTTATGTTGTACCGATGAGTGTCCGAACTGTGTGCCAACTGCTTGAACAGACAGTTCAGCACCAACACCTCACAAAGACCAATAGTGATGCAGTCAATCTCTCCTCAACTTCGAGCCAGGAGAGATTAACATGCATGTTACTGACATCTGGGCTCCGTGGACCAACTGCAATTTACCCATGTCCCTCTTCCGCATCTGTGGTGACAGAGCTAGAGCGGTGTTTGTCAGATCATGAGACATCCCGAAAATCGGTCTTCTCACAATCTGTAGCGCACCTCTATGGAAAAATGACTCACGCGAAACGCGATGTGTCCTCCGTTTTGATCTACAACCTCCACAAGTGTCAGGAGACTCGTCTAAAGTCGGTGCAGCCGATCTGCCAACTTCTGTCTGTAGCGTCGGAACCAAATTGGGCTACACACTAATATGATTCCTCTGTGCAAAGGTCAGACTCTCACGAACATGTTTTGCTCTAGGACACCCATAGGCTTCAACAGCATGATCAAAACACAGGTACACGTTGTTCTGGGGACAATAAAAGGCCACTAAAATGTGCAGTTGTGTCACACAACACAATGTCACAGATGTCTCCAGTTGAGGGTGCGTGCAATTGGCATGCTGACTGAATGTCCACCAGAGCTGTTGCCAGATAATTGAATCTTCATTTCTTTGCCATAAGCCGCCTCCAGTCGTTTTTAGAGAATTTGGCAGTATGTCCAACCTCACAACCACGCCAGCCTAGGACCTCCACATCCGGCTTCTTCACTTGCGCAATCGTCTGAGATCAGCCACCCCAGACAGCTGATGAAACTGAGGAGTATTTTTGTAATAAAATCCTTTTTGTGGGGAAAAACAAATTCTGATTGGCTGTTTGAAAACACCGCCTGAAATTTCAGCCTGTTTTGGTGAAAGGAAGTTTAGGCCTTCCATAGTGACACCACCATGCAGTGAATTAGTTAATAGGCCAATAAGAAAGTTCCAAACCACTGCCAATAACAGCAAAATGTAAGTTCTCCCCTCCACACTCAAACCCCTCGCAGACAGTCCTAGAGAAAATTCTTGCTTGTAAAATGTATTTTTGGCCATTTTATTTGAAAACAAATCACAGTAAGGTACTTAATGTTACCCAGAATTGCTTTGAAATAGAGATAAAACTGGGTAAATTGGACCTTTAAAATAAATGCTGGACCAGGAAATCGTGTGGAGACAACAAACCTTGATCAGATAGTGATGGGATCATATTGATTAGATCAAGCCCATATTTATGCACAAGGTGCAAACAAGGTTTATGTTACAGCAGAATCGGACTCAACCACAAGAATGACCGGCTGTCCAATCTTCAGTTTCTTCCATACAAAAAAATGACGGTCTTCATCCATAACTGTCGGTTATACGGTAATTGTGCCAGCCCTATTAACAGTTACACAGTAATGCTAAAATCCTGACCTTTGCATTAAGTAGTTTAAAGCCTAGTGTCGAGTTGGTTTTTGGTAGAGAAAGGGGGGGGTATATTTCAAAACAGAGTCACAGGAGGGAGTAATCTCTTAATTGCTTCAGAGGCTGGTGACTGGTTGGGCCAGCGCCCCCCTCTCTCAGCCTCCCTCTTGGGTGGCCTGACATGTTATAAACCGAGGGGGTGAGGTGCGGATTATTTAATGTCCCATCATCTTAAAAATCAAGCCTCGATGAAAGACCTCACAAGACCTTTAAGAGGGCCGAAGCTATCTAAAGGAATCAGAAGTTAGCCCTACATTACATCATATTTCAAATAGTGAATATGAACAACCTGTTAACATCCCAGTTTCCCCATGTTGCTGTGAGCGCCAGCCAGCCAGGGGTTAAGACCAGGCTGCCTCTCATTCTGACAAGTCACTCAGGGCCTGCCTGCTGCAGGACATGGAAGTCATCCAGGGTAGTGCAACTCCCTTAAATTTTTGGGATCTGGGGGCAGTATTGAGTAGCTTGGGTAAATAAGGTGCCCAGAGTAAACTGCCTGCTACTCAGGCCCAGAAGCTAGGATATGCATATTATTAGTAGACTTGGATAGAAAACACTGAAGTTTCTAAAAAACTGTTTGAATGATGTCTATGAGTATAACAGAACTCATATGGCAGGCAAAAACCTGCAAAAAAGTCAACCAGGAAGTGTAGGATCTGAGAAATGTAGTTCTTTCTAGTCCCTTTCGAAACTACAGTATCTGTGCTGTTACGTTGCACTTTCTAAGGCTCCCATTGGCTGTCTAAAGCCTTCAGAAAGTGGATTGAGCCTTCTCCTGTCTCTGGGCAGAGTATAGGAGCTCAGTTACTGAGTGGTCTGCCTGAGGACAAAGATTGGATATGCGCATTCACGCGAGCACGCTGTTTTTTCTTTTCCTCCTTGAATGAATACACTATTGTCCGGTTGGAATATTATCGCAATTTCACGTTAAAAATACCATAAAAATTGATTTTAAACAGCGTTTGACATGCTTCTAAGTACAGTAATGGTACATTTTGACTTTGTGTGTCTCGAATTGCGCTCGCAAGTTACCCTTTGGATAGTGACCTGAAACCACATTTCTTGTGGAAGTAGCAGTCCTGGGAGTGCATTCTGACGAAGATCAGCAAAGGTAATACAATATTTCTAATACTAATTCTGAGTTTAGGTTGCCCCGAACTTGGCGGGTGTCTGAATAGCTCGCCGTAATGGCGAACTATGTACTCAGAATATTGAAAAATGTGCTTTCGCCGAAAAGCTATTTTAAAATCTGACACAGTGATTGCATAAAGGAGTTCTGTATCTATAATTCTTAAAATAATGATGTATTTTATCAACGATAATGATGAGTATTTTGGGAAATTCACAGGGAGTTTTTGGTGGGAATACATTTTCTGAACATAACGCGCCAATGTAAAAAGCTATATTGGGATATAAATATGAACTTGATTGAACAAAACATAGATGTATTGTATAACGTAATACATTTACATATTACATTTTAGTCATTTAGCAGACGCTCTTATCCAGAGCGACTTACAGTAGTGAATGCATACATTTCATACATTTTTCCCCCCGTACTGGTCCCCCGTAGGAATCGAACCCACAACCCTGGCGTTGCAAACACCATGCTCTACCAACTGAGCCAGATGGTAGAGCAGATGACACTCCTAGGAGTGTCATCTGATGAAGATCATCAAAAGGTTAGTGCTTCATTTAGCTGTGTTTTGGGTTTTATTGACATATATGCTTGCTTGGAAAATGGCTGTGTGGTTATTTTGGTCTATGTACTCTCCTAACAATCTAATGTTTTGCTTTCGCTGTAAAGCCTTTTTGAAATCAGACAACGTGGTTGGATTCAGGAGAGGTTCATCTTTCAGATGGTGTAAAATAGTCGTATGTTTGAGAAAATTGAATTGTGGTATTTTAGTTGTTTTTGTATTTCGCGCCATGCGATCCCATTGGCTGTTGGCTAGGGGTTCCGCCAGCGGAACGCCTAGATGTATGAGGTTTTAAAGATATGTCTCCTTAATGTAACCACATTGTCCGATTTCAAAAAGGCTTTACGGCGAAAGCATAAAGTTAGATTATGTTAGGACAGTTCCAACACAAGAAAAAACACACAGCCATTTTCCTAGCAAGGACAGGCGTCACAAAAACCAGAAAACCAGCTAAAATTAAGCACTAACCTTTGACGATCTTCATCAGATGACACTCCTAGGACATCATGTTACACAATATATGCATTTTTTGTTCAATCAAGTTGATATATATATCCAAAAACAGCCTTTTACATTGGCTCGTGATGTTTAGAAAATATTTTGCCTCCAATACTGCCGGTGAATCAGCACTACAATTTACAAAAATACTCATCATAAACGTTGATAAAATATTAAACTGTTATTCAAAGAATTATAGATGAACATCTCCTTTATGCAACCGCTGTGACAGATTTCAAAAAAGCTTCACGGGGAAAGAACACTGCAATAATCTGAGTAATGCGCTCAGAAAAAGACATCAAGCAATACAGATACCCGCCATTTTGGAGTCATCTAAAATCATAAATAGCATTAGAAGTATTCACTTACCTTTGATGATCTTCATCAGAAGGCACTTCAAGGCATCCCAGGTCCACAATAAATGTTGTTTTGATCAATAAAGTCCATAATTTATGTCCAAATAGCTCCTTGTTGTTTGCGCGTTCAGTAAGCTACTCCAAGTGTAGGAAGCACAGCCAAAATGTCACGACGAAAAGTCAAAAGAAGTTATATTTACGTTCGTTCAAACATGTCAAACATTGTATAGCATCAATCTTTAGGGCCTTTTTAACATAAAACTTCAATAATATTCCAACCGGACGATTCCAATGTCTTGAAAAACGTTTTGGAACACAGCTACCCCTCACGCGAATGCGCGCTAATGAACTCATGCGCTTTCCTGAGTCAACAACTTCCAACTTCCTTTGTTGGCCCTCTGTTCACCATAGACGCCTCAAACAACTTTCTAAAGACTGTTGACATCTAGTGGAAGCCTCAGGAAGTGCAAAATGAACCCTAAGTCACTGTGTGTTAGATAGGCAATCACTTGAAAAAACTACAGCCTCAGAACCTCCCCATCCTGGTTGGATTTTTTCTCAGCTTTTTGCTTGCCATATGAGTTCTGTTACACTCACAGACATCATTCAAACAGTTTTAGAAACTTCAGTGTTTTCTATCCAAATCTACTAATAATATGCATGTTCTAGTTTCTGGGCCCGTGTAGTAGGCCGTTTAATTTGGGTACGTTTTTCGTCCGGCCGTGAAAATACTGCCCCCTACCCAAGAGAGGTTAACTTGTTAGGGCTAGGGGCAGTATTGACACGGCTGTATAAAAAACGTACCCGATTTAATCTGGTTACTACTCCTGCCCAGTAACGAGAATATGCATATAATTATTGGCTTTGGATAGAAAACACCCTAAAGTTTCTAAAACTGTTTGAATGGTGTCTGTGAGTATAACAGAACTCATTTGGCAGGCAAAACACTGAGACATTTTCTGACAGGAAGTGGATACCTGATGTGTTGAATTACCTTTAAGCCTATGCCATTGAAACACACAGGGGTTGATTAATGTTTTGGCACTTCCTATTGCTTCCACTAGATGTCACCAGCCTTTACAAAGTGTTTTGAGTCTTTTACTGTGAGATCTGACCGAACAAGAGCCATGGAACGGTGATGGCCGATTAGACTCTGGCGCGCGAGTTCATGTTGGGTACCCTCGTTCCAATACGTTATAAAAGAGAATGCATTCGTCCACCTTGAATATTATTCATGTTCTGGTTAAAAAAGGCACTAATGATTTATGCTATACAACGTTTGACATGTTTGAACGAACGTAAATATATTTTTTCCCCTCGTTCATGACGAGAAGTCCGGCTGGCTTAGATCATGTGCTAACAACACGGATCTTTTTGGATATAAATGATGAGCTTTTTTGAACAAAACTACATTCGTTATGGACCTGGGATTCCGGGAAGTGACATCTGATGAAGAGAATCAAAGGTAATGGATTATTTACATAGTATTTTCGATTTTAGATCTCTCCAACATGGCCGTTTGTCTGTATAGCAAAGCATATTTTTCTGGGCGCAGTGCTCAGATTATTGCAAAGTGAATTTTCCCAGTAAGGTTATTTTTAAATCTGGCAAGTTGATTGCGTTCAAGAGATGTAAATCTATAATTCTTTAAATGACAATATAATATTTTACCAATGTTTTCTAATTTTAATTATTTAATTTGTGGTGCTGACTTGACTGCTGGTTATTGGAGGGAAACGATTTCCTCAACATCAATGCCATAGTAAAACGCTGTTTTTGGATATAAATATGAGCTTGATAGAACTAAAAATGCATGCATTGTCTAACATAATGTCCTAGGAGTGTCATCTGATGGAGATTCTAAAAGGTTAGTGCATCATTTTTACTTGGTTTTATGGTTTTGGTGACCCTGTCTTTGAATTGACAAAACATTACACACAGCTATTGTCAATGTACTCTCCTAACATAATCTAACTTTATGCTTTCGCCGTAAAACCTTTTTGAAATCGGACAACGTGGTTAGATTAAGGAGATGTTTATCTTTCAAAGGGTGTAAGATAGTTGTATGTTTGAAAAATTTGAATTTTGACATTTATTTGGTTTCAAATTTGCCGCTCTTGAAATGCACCTGCTGTTGATAGGGTGCACCACGGGTGGCACGCTAGCGTCCCACATAGCCCCAAGAAGTTAACAAAAGCGCATTTGCGAAAAAAGCACAATCTGACGACTGTACCTAACCATAGACATCAATGCCTTTCTTAAAGTCAATACACAGAAGTATATATTTTTAAACCTGCATATTTAGCTAAAAGAAATCCAGGTTAACAGGCAATATTAACCAGGTGAAATTGTGTCACTTGTCTTCCGTTCATTGCACGCAGAGTCAGGGTATATGCAGCAGTTTGGGCCGCCTGGCTTGTTGCAAACTATTTTGCCAGAATTTTACGTAATTATGACATAACATTGAAGGTTGTGCAATGTAACATGAATATTTAGACTTATGGATGCCACCCGTTAGATAAAATACGGAACGGTTCCGTATTTCACTGAAAGAATAAACGTGATAGTTTCCGGATTCCCCCATATTAATGACCTAAGGCTCGTATTTCTGTGTGTTATTATGTTATAATTAAGTCTATGATTTGATAGAGCAGTCTGACTGAGCGATGGTAGGCACCAGCAGGCTCGTAAGCATTCATTCAAAACAGCACTTTCGTGCGTTTTGCCAGCAGCTCTTCGCTGTGCTTCAAGCTTTGCGCTGTTTATGACTTCAAGCCTATCAACTCCCAAGATTAGGCTGGTGTAACCGATGTGAAATGGCTAGCTAGTTAGCCGGGTGCGCACTAATAGCGTTTCAAACGTCACTAGCTCTGAGACTTGGAGTAGTTTTTCCCCTTGCTCTGCATGGGTAACGGTGCTTTGAAGGTGGCTGTTGTTGATGTGTTCCTGGTTCAAGCCCAGGTAGGAGCGAGGAGAGGGACGGAAGCTATACTGTTACACTGGCAATACTAAAGTGCCTATAAGAACATCCAATAGTCAAAGGTATAGGAAATACAAATCGTATAGAGAGAAATAGTCCTATAATTAATTCCTATAATAACTAACTACAACCTAAAACTTCTTACCTGGGAATATTTAAGACTCATGTTAAAAGGAACCACCAGCTTTCATATGTTCTCATGTTCTGAGCAAGGAACTTAAACGTTAGCTTTCTTACATGGCACATAATGCACTTTTACTTTCTTCTCCAACACTTTGTTTTTGTATTATTTAAACCAAATTGAACATGTTTCATTATTTATTTGAGGCTAAATTGATTTTATTGATGTATTATATTATAAGTTAAAATAAGTGTTCATTCAGTATTGTTGTAATAGTCATTATTACAAAAAAAAAGTATAATCTTATAAAATATTTAAAATAAAATAAATTGGCTTTGGATTATGGTATCGGCTTTTTTTGGTCCTCCAATAATCGGTATCGGCGTTGAAAAAACCCCATAATCGGTCGACCTCTAATCTGCATAGGCGTACAGAAGCCCATTATCAGCAACCATCACTCCTGTGCTCCAATGGCACGCTGTGTTAGCTAATCCAAATGTATCATTTTAAAAAGGCTAGTTGATCATTAGAGAACCCTTTTGCAATTATGTTATCACAGCTGAAAACTGTTGTACTAATTAAAGAAGCAATAAAACTGGCCTTCTTTACACTAGTTGAGTATCTGGAGCATCAGCGTTTGTGGGTTCGATTACAGGATCAAAATGGCCAGAAACTCGTCAGTCTTTCTTGTTCTGAGAAATTAAGGCTATTCCATGTGAGAAATTGCCAAGAAACTGAAGATCTCGTACAACGCTGTGTACTACTCCCGTCACAGAACAGCGCAAACTGTCTCTAACCAGAATAGAAAGAGTGGTGTTCCTTTTGTCCAGGTGGGAAAGGGCTGTGTGGAGTGCAATAGAGATTGCATCATCTGTGGATCTGTTAGGGCGGTATGCAAATTGGAGTGGGTCTAGGGTTTCTAGGATAATGGTGTTGTTGTGAGCCATGACCAGCCTTTCAAAGCACTTCATGGCTACGGACGTGAGTACTACGGGTCGGTAGTCATTTAGGCACGTTGCCTTAGTGTTCTTGGGTACAGGGACTATGGTGATCTGCTTGAAACATGTTGGTATTACAGACTCAGTCAGGGACATGTTGAAAATGTCAGAGAAGACACTTACCAGTTGGCCAGCACATGCCCGGAGCATACATTCTGGTAATCCGTCTGGCCCCGAGGCCTTATGAACATTGACCCGTTTAAAAAGGTCTTCCTCACGTCGGCTACAAAGAGCGTGATCACACAGACATCCGGAACAGCTCTCATGCATGCCTCAGTGTTCCTTGCCTCGAAGCGAGCACAGAAGTGATTTAGCTCATCTGGTAGGCTCGTGTCACTGGGCAGCTCGTGGCTGTGCTTCCCTTTGTTGTCTGTAATAGTTTGCAAGCCCTGCCACATAAGATGAGCGTCGGAGCCGGTGTAGTATTGACGCTTTGCCTGTGATTTTTTTTACAAGCCTCCGGGTTAGAGTACCGCTCCTTGAAAGCGGCAGCTCTATCCTTTAGCTCAGTGTGAATGTTGCCTGTAATCCATGGCTTCTGGTTGGGTTATGTACGTACAGTCACTGTGGGGAAGACGTCCTCAATGCACTTATTGATAAAGCCAGTGACTGATGTGGCGTACTCCTCAATGCAATCGGAAGAATCCTGGAACATGTTCCAGTCAGTGATAGCAAAACAGTCCTGTAGTTTAGCATCTGCTTCATCTGACCACGTTTTTATTGACCGAGTCACTGGTGCTTCCTGCTTTAATTTTTGCTTGTAAGCAGGAATCAGGAGAATAGAATTGTGGTCAGATTTACCAAATGGAGGCTGAGGGAGAGCTTTGTATGCATCTCTGTGTGTGGAGTACAGGTGATCAAGATTTTTTTCCCTCTGGCTGCGCATTTAACATGTTGATAGAAATTAGGTAAAACTGATTTAAGTTTCCCTGCATGAAAGACTCCGGCCACTAGGAGCACCACCTCTGGGTGAGCGGTTTCCTGTTTGCTTATTTCCTTATACAACTGACTGAGCGCAGTCTTAGTGCCAGCGTCCGTCTGTGGTGGTAAATAAACAGCCACAAAAACTATAGATAAACTCTTGGCAAATAGTGTGGTCTGCAATTTATCATAAGATACTCTACTTCAGGAGAGCAAAAGCAAAATTGTGAGACTTCCTTAGATTTCGTGCATCAGCTGTTTACAAACATGCACAGACCCCCCCGCCCAATCTTAGCGGAGTGTGTTCTATCTAGCCGGTGCAGCGTATATCCGGTTAGCTGAAAATCCATGTCATCATTCAGCCACGATTCCGTGAAACATAAGATGTTACGTTTTTTGGTCCCGTTGGTAGGATATTCTTGGTCGTATCTCGTCAAATTTATTGTCCAATGATTGTACGTTGGCGAGTAATATTGACGTAACGGCAGCTTTCCCACTCGCCTTCTCCGGATTCTTACGAGGCACCCCGCTCCGTGTCCTCTGTACCCGAGTCTCTTTCTCTTGCTAATAAACGGGGATGTCGGCCTCATCGGGTGTTCGCACTATGTCCTGTGCTTCCTGCTTGTTGAAGAAAAAATCTTTTGTCAAATCTGAGGTGAGTGATCGCTGTCCTGATATCCAGAAGCATTTTTTTTGCCTTAAGATAATGTTTTTACCACTATGTACAAAACAAGTTACAAATAACGTGAAAAACCTCACCTAATAGCACAATTGGTTAGGCGTCCGTAAAACTGCTGCCATTTCTTCCGGCGCCATTTTAGCGCTTGGCTCCCTGTTCCATCTGTGGTATGGGTAAGGGGAAAATGGAAAAAGCGGGATCCTTGGGACGTCCCAACTCTGACATCACCCTATTAACATTTACATTTAAAACAGTTAGATAATGGTTAAGGATTAAGGTTAGGGGAGGGACATCCCAAGGATCCCAGATAGAAGCTAAACATGTGAACATGCCTCAATATAGGCCTGTCATCTCTACCAGCCTGTTGACAGGCCTCCACCCCTCACATGTGATCCCTCAATCTTTAAAAACACTTGTTTCGTCTTCCCTCATTCCACAGGCTTGGCATTAATCCTGCTTAAGGCACACCGAGTAAATCCTTTAATGAACGGCCCGCTTCATCTTCATTAACAACGCTCTCAAGATCAGGGCATCATGACAGACAGGGTGACACACACACACACAGAACAGACCAAACCTTTTACATCAGTTCCTGTTGCGCCGAGTTACCATCTCAGACCTCACCATTGATGAAACTTCTTCCAACCTACATCAAAGTCACTCACTGCACATTTCTGCCCATTAAATGTCCTCCGATTTTAATCTAATTACAAAGCAATGCTACATTATATTAAACCAGTATGTTGGTAGTTATGATGGCTTGGCTTGCTATGCTGGATTAATTATCCAAGTGATGAAAAATTCATAAAAGGAACAAGTTACTTCCCTGGGAAACTCAGCAGTCATTCAAAACAGTGTGAATTATTTATCAGGCCCTTTTCAACTCACGCCATTTCCATGGAGCGGCACAGACGCACAGAGAGGATCTGTGGGTGGCTCGGTACGGGAGAAAACGACAAAGAAAAATTAATCAACTGACTGAGTAACCAAATCTGCAGTGCTATCAAAGCGGAGGGATATAGAAACAAATGGTGTTTTATGAGCCTGTATTGTTAGAGTTTCTGCAGCCATTCAAATATTAATCATGCTACACAGTCAGATGTTCCATCATTCCTGCTGAATTTAACATTATTAGAAACACCATTAGAATTAGCCTGACTCAAGATAGGATGTGTACATTATTTTTTAACCATCTAGAGTCTAAGCCTTGGGGGTGGAAATTGACTCAAGGTTAACTAATTTACATTCAAGTGACATCAGTGCCAGAGAATTTGAGCTCTTCAGTGGCCAACAGCTAGACTTTGAGCTTATCTGAGCCACATTTTTATACAAGATTTTAAGCAGGGAACCAGTCACACTTTATATGCAATGTAGGCTTTGGGATGGTAGCTAGCTAAGTCCACAGACAATGCGCACAGAACACTAAATACTTCCTCCAAGCTAGCTAACCACTGTAGCTACTATTGACATTAACAATGTATTAGCTAGTTTCCATGAAACAGCTGACTGTGTTAGCTAGCTAAGGACATGGCACTATGTGCTAACGTTAGCTAGCTAAATATTGGGCAATGGGATGGCAATACAGGACTATGGAGAGTGAATTAAATAGTTTTTCGTCATCTTGCTAGGTAGTCATCTAGCTGTGGCCATCTTGCTACTATCAACAAGGGCTTTCTAGAAAAAAGCAATATTAGCGCAGATGGAAATCCAGATCATAAGCAACACTCACAGCTATGCATTGCCAAACACTACTGCCACCTTCTGGTTTGGAGTATTTTAACAAGGCTGGGTGGCTGACGACTTCCAAGCTTCTTGCGTTTTGAAAACAAACGCGATAGCACCCCTGAACAGAGTGTCAGCATTCAAAGTACTGTCAGCAGGCAAACTTTGAAAATCCTACCGGTGTGTCTGAGCTTTAAGAACTGTAAGCTATGGGCTCTCCAACCCTGTTCCAGGGGTCCTAGGCTACGCTTAGTTTTTTTTAAAGTTGCATTTGCATTGATGTCAGAGTGATTAGAGCAGGGCTCTCCAACCCTGTTCCTGGAGAGCTACCCTCTTGTAGGTTTTCGCTCCAACCCCAGTTGTAACTAACCTGATTCAACTTATCAACCAACTAATTATTAAGAGTCAGGTGTGCTGGATTATGGTTGGAGTGAAAACCTGAAGGACGGTAGCTCTTCAGGAACAGGGTTGGAGAGCCTTGGATTAGAGGGACAATCGAGTGCTGAGTACCAGGCCATTAGCGTCTAGCCGTTAGAAAGTTTGGTAGGCTACTTATGATCATCAGAGCACAGTTTAGGAGAAGTCTAGTTTCCGTGACTCAGCACTCACACGGAATTTGACTGTGGTCATGACTCTTGACTGCCCATGTGGTGGTAATACAGTCCCCTTAACAGCCCTCGTTAAGACTGGAGAGGGAGTGTGTGTAATGGCTGGGTAACCAGGGAACAGGCTTGTGGACTCCTACAGAGCCTATCTCCCAGGGCTGGAACACCACCTCATTAGGAAAGGAAAGCATTGTGTTTCTCAGCTAACCCAGAGAACACAGCCTCCTTCCAGGCTACAACTCCTCCCTCCACACCCCCACCACCTACCTCGGATTATAACTGGTGTTTTTCTTTAATGATCATCATATAACAGTTCTCTCACAATCACTTTAGGAGACCGTGTGCTCTGAACAGGGTGGTGTTAAAACATATCTACTCATTGTTACTCTCCCTTCCGGGAAGGCAATAAGGCCCACCCCCGACCTCCCTTCTGCAAAATCAGATTACACCTCCATTCTGCTCCTTCCCACCTATAGGCAGAAACTTAAACAGGAAGCGCCATTGGTAAGGACTGTTCGACATTGGTCAGACCAATCCGAATCTATTCTTCATTGTTTTGATCACACAGATGGGAAATGTTCCGGGTCGCCTCTGAGAATAGTATTGACGTATACACAGATTCAGTGACTGGGTTCATCAGACATGGCTTGGGATGCTGTCTGGGCCGGCAGCCTTGCGAGGGTTAACACGCTTAAATGACTTACTCACGTCACCCACGCAGAAAAAGAGCACACAGTCCTCGTGAGCGTCCAGGACATTTACAGCACCCAGTGACACAGGAAGGCCAAGAAGATCAAGGACCTCAGCCAACCGAGCCACAACCAGTACAGGTGCATCAAAGCTTGGACCGAGAGACTGAGAAACATCTCCAGGCCATCAGACTGTGAAAGTCACCAATAACCGGCCTCCGCCCAGTACCCTGCCCTGAACCTTACTGTTCTACTTGGCTGCCACCCGGTACTCTACCTTGCACCTTTGAGACTGCTGCCTTATGTACAGAGTCATTGAACACTAGTCGCTTTAATGTTTAAATACTGTTTAACCCACTATGTGTGTATATACTGTATTTTAGTCATGGTTCATCCCATATAAAAAGTTTATTTTTATTGCTACACTGTTGAAGCTAGAAACAGAATCCTTTTGCTGTACCTGCAATAACATCTGCAAATCTGTGTGCGCGACCAATAAACTTAGATTTTAACAGGGAGAGGGTGATTCTGAACTAGGCCATAGGGCACTGGAATATTGGTCAGGGCAGAATACAGTGTAGCCTACTGTTTGGTCACACTAGCAGGATGGCAGAAAAGCATTCACTGTCAAACCAACAGCAAGGGGAAAGGAGAGATTAGATTAGCCTATATTAGAACAGCAGTTGCAAGCTTTTAAAACAGTGTGTGCATTAGGTATGCTTTCCCTTCAACAAGCTTAGCTTCAAGTGAAACAGGCCTCAATGACAAGAAAGCAATACTAGTTTTATTTGACTTGAAACTTACTCCAAATCAATTGAACCTGAACTTAATAAAACATTCAACAAAGAAATTAGCAGCAATAAAGTCGAGCCCGACCGATATGGGATTTTTGGGTCCGATACCAATTTTAGGGAGCCAAATATAACCCATTAACAATATATATATATATAATTATATATATATATATATAATAGACCCAAAAATCCCGATATGTCGAGCCCGACCGATCGACTTTATTGCTGCTAATTTCTTTGTTGAATGTTTTATTAAGTTCAGGTTCAATTGATTTGGAGTAAGTTATATATATATTTTTTTTTAAATGTAGAGGTGGAATGAATATATATATATATATATTTTTTTACATAATCCTTTGGAGCACAATTTAACAAATACACTAATTGATGATTTAAGTAAATCTTAAAATTAACATTTAAGAACATTTGTGGTTTACATGATAACCACCAAAAAGCAACAAAATCCTCTATAACTATGAAAGTACATCAAAACACTTGTTCCGTTTACCTTAGACAAATATTTAAGTTGTACCTATCTATGGCAGTGGATATAAATGCTGAAGTCTTTGTGCTGAAGCACTACAAGCACAGTAATAAACAAGGGCTGAATGAATAAATCTGAAAAGGCACTGTTCACAACAGCAGTGAAATGCAGTAACATGCTGTTCGTAATGTCACCACTAGGTGTCAATGTCAGCATTTGTATTGAGAAGATTCACTACAGTGCATTACAACTAGAGGTCGACCGATTAATCGGCATGGCCGATTAATTAGGGCCAATTTCAAGTTCTCATAACAATCGTTAATCTGCATTTTTGGATGCCGATTTTGGCCGATTACATTGCACTCCACGAGGAGACTGCGTGGCAGGCTGACCACCTGTTACGCGAGTGAAGCAAGGAGCCAAGGTAAGTTGCTAGCTAGCATTAAAGTTCTTATAAAAATCAATCTTAACATAATCACAGTTAACTACACATGGTTGATTATATAACTAGTTTATATGCAATGCAAGACAAGCTAGATAATCAATGCGGTGCCTGTTAATTTATAAATCACACCCTACTTCGCCAAACAGGTGATTGACAAGCGCATTCGCAAAAAAAGCACTGTCCTTGCAACAATGTGTACTTAACCATAAACATCAATGCCTTTCTTAAAATCAATACACAAGTATATTTTTTCAAACCTGCATATTTAGTTAATATTGCCTGCTATTATGAATTTCTTTTAACTAGAGAAATTGTGTCACGTCTCTTCTCGTTCTGTGCAAGCAGAGTCAGGGTATATGCAGCAGTTTGGGCCGCCTGGCTCGTTGCGAACTGTGTGAAGACTTTCCTCCTAACAAAGACAGTAATTAATTTGCCAGAATTGTACATATTTCTGACATTACATTGAAGGTTGTGTAATGTAACAGCAAAGCTTAGAGACTTAGGGATGCCACCCGGAACAGTTCCGTAGTTTACTGAAAGAATAAACATTTTGTTTTCGAAATGATAGGTCATTAATATGGTCAAATCCGGAAACAAAGGCTCGCATTTCTGTGTGTTTATTATATTATTAAGTCTATGATTTGATAGAGCAGGCTGAACGGTGGAAGGCAGCAGCAAGCTCATAAGCAGGCTCATAAGCATTCATTCAAACAGCACTTTCCTGCGTTTGCCAGCAGCTCTTCGTTGTGCTTCAAGCATTGTGCCGTTTATGACTTCAAGCCTATCAACTCCCGAGATAAGGCTGGCAATACTATAGTGCCTATAAGAACAACCAATAGTCAAAAGGTATATGAAATACAAATGGTATAGAGAGAAATAGTCCTATAATTCCTATAATAACTACAACCTAAAACTTCTTAACCTCTCTTGGGTAGGGGGCAGTATTTTCACATCCGAATGAAAAATGTACCCAAATGAAAACGGCCTACTACTCGGGCACAGGAACTAGAACATGCATATTATTAGTAGATTTGGATAGAAAACACTGAAGTTTCTAAAACTGTTTGAATGATGTCTGTGAGTATAACAGAACTCATATGGCAGGCAAAAAACTGAGAAAAATCCAACCAGGAAGTGGGAAATCTGGTATTTTCAAGTCATTGCCTATCTAACACACAGTGACTTAGGGTTCATTTTGCACTTCCTAAGGCTTCCACTAGATGTCAACAGTCTTTAGAACCTTGTTTGAGGCTTTTGCAGTGAACAGAGAGCGAACAAGAAGGCCGGGAAGTTGGTGACTCAGAAAATGACATGAGTTTTGTGGCGCGCGTTCACATGATGAAGTAGCTGTGTTCCAAAACATTTTTCAAGACATTGGAATCGTCCTGTTGGAATATTATTGAAGTTATGTTAAAAAGGCCCTAAAGATTGATGCTATACAATGGTTGACATGTTTCAACGAACGTCGTGACATTTTGGGCGCGCTTCCTACACTTGGAGTAGCTTACTGAACGCGCAAACAACAAGGAAGTATTTGGACATAAATTATGGACTTTATCGAACAAAACAACATTTGTGGACCTGGGATTCCTGGAAGTGCCTTCCGATGAAGATCAAAGGTAAGTGAACATTTCTAATGCTATTTATGATTTTAGATGACTCCAAAATGGCGGGTATCTGTATTGTCTGGTGTATTATTCTGAGCGCGTACTCAGATTATTGCAAAGTGTGCTTTCCCTGTGAAGCTTTTTTGAAATCTATCACAGCGTTTGCATAAAAGAGATGTTCATCTATAATTCTTTGAATAACAGTTTAATATTTTATCAACGTTTATGATGAGTATTTTTGTAAATTGTAGTGCTGGTTCACCGGCAGTATTGGAGGCAAAATATACTGCTCAAAAAAATTAAGGGAACACTAAAATAACACATCCTAGATCTGAATGAATTAAATAATCTTACTAAATACTTTTCTTTACATAGTTGAATGTGCTGACAACAAAATCACACAAAAATAATGAATGGAAATCCAATTTATCAACCCATGGAGGTTTGGAGTCACACTCAAAATTAAAGTGGAAAAACCACACTACAGGCTGATCCAACTTTGATGTAATGTCCTTAAAACAAGTCAAAAAGAGGCTCAGTACTGTGTGTGGCCTCCACGTGCCTGTATGACCTCCCTACAACGCCTGGGCATGCTCCTGATGAGGTGGCGGATGGTCTCCTGAGGGATCTCCTCCTAGACCTGGACTAAAGCATCCGTCAACTCCTGGACAGTCTGTGGTGTAACGTGGCGTTGGTGGATGGAGCGAGACATGATGTCCCAGATGTGCTCAATTGGATTCAGGTCTGGGGAACGGGCGGGCCAGTCCATAGCATCAGTGCCTTCCTCTTGCAGGAACTGCTGACACACTCCAGCCACATGAGGTCTAGCATTGTCTTGCATTAGGAGGAACCCAGGGCCAACCGCACCAGCATATGGTCTCACAAGGGGTCTGAGGATCTCATCTCGGTACCTAATGGCAGTCAGGGCTGTGCGGCCCCCCAAAGAAATGCCACCCCACACCATGACTGACCCACCGCCAAACCGGTCATGCTGGAGGACGTTGCAGGCAGCAGAACGTTCTCCACGGCGTCTCCAGACTCTGTCACGTCTGTCACGTGCTCAGTGTGAACCTGCTTTCATCTGTGAAGAGTTGCCAATCTTGGTGTTCTCTGGCAAATGCCAAACGTCCTGCACGGTGTTGGGCTGTAAGCACAACCCCCACCTGTGGACGTCGGGCCCTCATACCACCCTCATGGAGTCTGTTTCTAACCGTTTGAGCAGACACATGCACATTTGTGGCCTGCTGGAGCTCCTCCTGCTCCTCCTTGCACAAAGGCGGAGGTAGCGGTCCTGCTGCTGGGTTGTTGCACTCCTACGGCCTCCTCCACGCCTCCTGATGTACTGGCCTGTCTCCTGGCAGCGCCTCCATGCTCTGGACACTACGCTGACAGACACAGCAAACCTTCTTGCCACAGCTCGCATTGATGTGCCATCCTGGATGAGCTGCACTACCTGAGCCACTTGTGTGGGTTGTAGACTCCGTCTCATGCTACCACTAGAGTGAAAGCACCGCCAGCATTCAAAAGTGACCAAAACATCAGCCAGGAAGCATAGGAACTGAGAAGTGGTCTGTGGTCCCCACCTGCAGAACCACTCCTTTATTGGGGGTGTCTTGCTAATTGCCTATAATTTCCACCTGTTGTCTATTCCATTTGCACAACAGCATGTGAAATGTATTGTCAATTAGTGTTGCTTCCTAAGTGGACAGTTTGATTTCACAGAAGTGTGATTGACTTGGAGTTACATTGTGTTGTTTAAGTGTTTATTTTTTTGAGCAGTGTATTTTCTGAACATCACGCGACAATGTAAAATGCTGTTTTTGGATATAAATATGAACTTTATCGAACAAAACATACATGCATTGTCTAACATTGAGTCCTAGGAGTGTCATCCGATGAAGATCGTCAAAGGTTTGTGCTTAATTTTAGCTGAATTTCTGGTATTTGTGACCCCTCTCCTGCTTGGAAAATGGCTGTGTGGTTTTTCTTGTGTTGTACCTGTCCTAACATAATCTAACTTTATGCTTTCGCCGTAAAGCCTTTTTGAAATCGGACAATGTGGTTACATTAATAAGTGTACCTTTAAAATGGTGTAAAATAGTCGTATGTTTGAGAAGTTTGAATTATGACATTTTGTTGTTTTGAATTTGGCGCTCTGATTTTTCACCGGCTGTTGAATAGTGTGAACCGTGGGTAGGACGGTAGCGTCCCACCTGCCCTAAAGAGGTTAACTGGGAATATTGAAGACTCGTTAAAAGGAACCACCAGCTTTCATATGTTCTCAGCAAGGAACTTAAACGTTAGCTTTTTTCATGGGACATATTTCACTTTCTTCTCCAACACTGTTTTAATTCATTATTTAAATCACATTGAACATGTTTCATTATTTATTTGAGACTAAATTGATGTATTATATTAAGTTAAAATAAGTGTTCATTCAGAATTGTTGTAATTGTCATTATTACCAAAAAATATATATCCACTGATCCTCCTTAATATGTTTCTACAACTTGGAGTCCACCTGTGGTAAATTCAATTGATTGGACATGATTTGAAAAGGCACACCTTTCTACAGTTGAAGTCAGAAGTTTACATACACTAAGGTTGGAGTCATAACTCGTTTTTCAACCACTCCACAAAATTCTTGTTAACAAACTATAGTTTTGGGAAGTCAGTTAGGACATCTACTTTGTGCATGACAGAAGTAATTTTTCCAACAATTCTTTACAAACAGATTTTCACTTATAATTCACTGTATCATAATTCCAGTGGGTCAGAAGTTCACATACACTAAGTTGACTGTGCCTTTAAACAGATTGGAAAATGCCAGAAAATGATGTCATGGCTTTAGAAGCTTCTGATAGGCTAATTGACATCATTTGAGTCAATTGGAGGTATACCTGTGGATGTATTTCAAGGCCTACCTTCAAACTCAGTGCCTCTTTGCTTAACAACATGGGAAAATCAAAATAAAATCAGCCAAGACCTCAGAAAACAAATTGTAGACCTCCACAAGTATGGTTCATCCTTGGGAGCAATTTCCAAATGTCTGAAGATACCACGTTCATCTGTACAAACAATAGTACGCAAGTATGAACACCATTCGACCACACAGCCGTCATACCGCTCAGGAAGGAGACGCGTTCTGTCTCCTAGAGATGAACGTATTTTGGTGCGAAAAGTGCAAATAAATCCTAGAACAACAGCAAAGGACCTTGTGAAGATGCTGGAGGAAACAGGTACAAAAGTATCTATATTCACAGTAAAACGAGTCCTATATCGACATAACCTGAAAGGCCGCTTGGCAAGGAAGAAGCCACTGCTCCAAAACCGCCATAAAAAACTAGACTACGGTTTGCAACTGCACATGGGGACATAGATCGTACTTTTTGAAGAAATGTCCTCTGGTCTGATGAAACAAAAATAGAACTGTTAGGCCATAACGACCATCGTTATGTTTGGAAGAAAAAGGGGGATGCTTGCAAGCCGAAGAACTCCATCCCAACCGTGAAGCACGGGGGTGGCAGCATCATGTTGTGGGGGTGCTTTGCTGCAGGAGGGGACTGGTGCACTTCAGCAAAATAGATGGCATCATGAGGAAGAACAATTATGTGGATATATTGAAGCAACATCTCAAGACATCAGTCAGGAAGTTAAAGCTTGGTAGGAAATGGGTCTTCCAAATAGACATTGACCCCAAGCATACTTCCAAAGTGGCAAAATGGCTTAAGGACAACAAAGTCAAGGTATTGGCGTGGCCATCAGAAAGCCCTGACCTCAATCCTATAGAAAATGTGTGAGCAGATCTGAGAAAGTGTGTGTGAGCAAGGAGGCCTACAAACCTGACTCAATTACACCAGCTCTGTCAGGAGGAATGGGCCAAAATTCACCCAACTTATTGTGGAAAGCCTGTGGAAGGCTACCCAAAATGTTTTACCCAAGTTAAACAATTTAAAGGCAATGCTACCAAATACTAATTGAGTATGTAAACTTCTGACCCACTGGGAATGTGATGAAATAAATAAATGCTGAAATAAATCACTTCACTATTATTCTGACATTTCACATTCTTAAAATAAAGTAGTGATCCTAACTGACCTAAGACAGGGAATTTTTACTAGGATTAAATGTCAGGAATTGTGAAAAACTGAGTTTAAATGTATATAGCTAAGGTGTATGTAAACTTCCGACTTCAACTGTATATAACGTCCCACAGTTGACAGTGCATGTCAGAGCAAAAACCAAGCCATGAGGTTGAAGGAATTGTCCGTAGAGCTCTGAGACAGGATTGTGTCAAGGTACCGATCTGGGGAAGGGTACAAAAACATTTCTGCAGCATTGAAGGTTCCCAAGAACACAGTAGCATCCATTATTCTTAAAAGGAAGAAGTTTAGAACCACCAAGACTCTTCCTAGAGCTTGCCGCTTTGTCATTATGGGCTATTGTGTATAGATTGCAGAGGATTTTTTGGGGTTACTTAATCCATTTTAGGATAAGGCCGCATTTGGCGGGTGTTAATTTTAGGCCATGTTGCCTACTCTCTCTCAAGTCTTAAGACAATGATGAGCAGCTTGTAGACCGCCCTCTTCAGGCAACCATTGAAAAATATTAATAAAATGGACTGCAAATGACGCATCTGTTCATTCTAATATTGGCGCCTTATCTGTGGAATAAAGACCGATACAAATATTTCTGTTCAAGGCTAATATCTAATAAAGCTACTGCTTTGTATTGAAGCTTGACAGGGCAAGGCAAGAGTTTAGAGGAATTGGTCACCACCTATGACATTTGGAGTGCTCTGGGGACATGGCTTGGCTGTAGACAGAGGCTGAGGAAGAGTGGCTGGAACGACAAACTACTGAAAGAGATGGGAAAGCTGGGGGTGGACTAAAGGCTACACAATATGTTATTCATCTTGGCTGCAAGGCCAATCTTCAAGCCCCCAGACCACTCCCTGTATCTGTACTCCATTGTAAATTATTTTGTTTGGTTTAGACTAGCTAGCATGTGTGGATTTTGCAAGCAGCAACACCTACAAGTCTCTCTATCCCTCACATCCTCCACCCAATTCCAAACACACAACTATCACAATGTTAAGCTCAGCACGTCCGGTGCCAGTCTGACTGGGTATTTTTGCTTTCAAGATAGCTGCTTCCTACAGTGGACAGGTGTTAAGGGGACTCATCTGGTTTCTGTTCCGCTCCCTTTGGAGCCTCAGCCAGATCTGTGACAACATTGCACAGAGCGATCCCTTCCCTTCTCAGAACACACACAGAAAATAATCTACAGACATGACAGCATTTCAAGATTTCTTGGTGTATTATATTCTAAGACTTCCACTCTAAAATGTTGTCCTCTGCGAATTTAATTCATCCTCTTAAAAGGGATTGTTGAAGCTGTCACCACAAGACTAAATACACTACACAAAAGAATGTGGACACCCCTTCAAATTAGTGGATTCGGCTATTTCAGCCACACACGTTGCTGACAGGTGTATAAAATCGAACAAACAGCCATGCAATCTCCATTGACAAACTTTGGCAGTAGAATACCACCTTTCCAACAAGTTAGTTACTCAAATTTCTGCCCTGTTAGAGCTGCCCCAGCCCACTGTAAGTGTTGTTATTGTTTAGTGGAGACACCGAAGAGCAACAACGGCTCAGCAGCTAAGTGGTAGGCCACATAAGCTCACAGAACGGGACCGCCGAGTGCTGAAGCACGTAAAAATGGTCTGTCCTCGCTTGCAACACTCACCGAGATCCAAACTGCCTCTGGAAGCAACGTCAGCACAAATACTGTTCGCCGGGAGCGTCATGAAATGGGTTTCCATGGCTGAGCAGCCACACACAAGATCACAATGCCAAGCATCGGGTGAAGTGGTGTAAAGCTCGACGCCATAGGATTCTGGAGCAGTGGAAACACATTCTCTGGCGTGATGAATCACGCTTCACCATCTGGCAGTCTGACAGACGGTGGGTTTGGCGGTAAACGCTACCTGCCCAAATGCATAGTGCAACAGTAAAGTTTGGTGGAGGAATAACAGCTGTTAGGGGCTGTATTTCATGGTTCGGGCTCAGCCCCTTAGTTCTAGTGAAGGGAAAAATTTACTCTACAGCATACAATGATATTCTAGACGATTCTGCGCTTCCAACTTTGTGCAACAGTTTGGGGGAAGGCCCTTTCCTATTTCAGCATGACAATGCCCCCGTGCACAAAGTGAGGTCCATACAGAAATGGTTTGTCGAGATCTGTGAGGAAGAACTTGACTGGCCTGCACAAATCCCTGACCTTAACCCCATCGAACAACTTTGGGATTAATTGGAACGCCGACTGCGAGCAAGGCCTAACCCGCCAACATCAGGGCCTGACCTCACTAATGTTGTTGTGACTGAATGGAAGAAAGTCCCTGCAGCAATGTTCAAACAACTAATGGAAAGCCTCCCAGAAGAGTGGATGCTGTTATAGCAGCAAAGGGGGACCAACTCCACATTAATGCCCATGATTTCGGAATGAGATGTCCGACGAGCAGGTGTCCACATACTTTTGATCATGTAGTGTATTACATTTTCTCCTACATAGGTAAGCTCATCCCGAGGTGGGGTTAAAAGTGAGTTGGAGATTATCTTGTTTGACTTGGGAAGATTATCTCCTGAGAATGTTCATTCCAAATGGCCCCAAGGCAGTGGTGTAAAGTACTTAACCTGTTGGGGATAGGGGGCAGTATTTGCACGGCTGGATAAAAAAAACGTACCCGATTTAATCTGGTTACTACACCTGCCCAGTAACTAGAATATGCATATAATTATTGGCTTTGGATAGAAAACACCATAAAGTTTCTAAAACTGTTTGAATGGTGTCTGTGTATAACAGAACTCCTATGGCAGGCCAAAACCTGAGAAGATTTCAAGCAGGAAGTGGCCTGTCTGAGAAGTAGTGTTTCATCTTGGCTCTTTTTATTGAAGACTCAGGATCTGTGCAATAACGTGACACTTCCTACGTCTTCCATAGGGTCTCAGAGCCCGGGAAAACGTTGAACGATATCGAGGCAGGCTCTGGCTGAAACACTTTATCGCTTTTGGCAAGTGGCCACTCAGAGTACTATGGGCTTAGGCGCGTGCCCGCTTCGACCGAATGGTTTCTTTTCCTTTGTCTGTTTATCTAAACGCAGATTCCCGGTCGGAATATTATCGCTTTTTTATGAGAAAAATGGCATAAAAATTGATTTTAAACAGCGGTTGACATGCTTCGAAGTACGGTAATGGAATATTTAGAATTCTTTTGTCACGAATTGCGCCATGCTCGTCACCCTTATTTAGCCTTTAGGATAGTGTCTAGAACACGCACGAACAAAACGCCGCTGTTTGGATATAACGATGGATTATTTTGGACCAAACCAACATTTGTTATTGAAGTAGAAGTCCTGGGAGTGCATTCTGACGAAGACAACAAAGGTAAGAACATTTTTCTTATAGTAAATCTGACTTTGATGAGTGCTAAACCTGCTGGGTGTCTAAATAGCTAGCCCTGTGATGCCGGGCTATCTACTGAGAATATTGCAAAATGTGCTTTCACCGAAAAGCTATTTTAAAATCGGACATATCGAGTGCATAGAGGAGTTCTGTATGTATAATTCTTAAAATAATTGTTATGCTTTTTGTGAACGTTTATGGTGAGTAATTTAGTAAATTCACCGGCAGTGTTCGGTGGGAATGCTAGTCACATGCTAATGTAAAAAGCTGGTTTTTGATATAAATATGAACTTGATTGAACAAAACATGCATGTATTGTATAACATAATGTCCTAGGGTTGTCATCTGATGAAGATCATCAAAGGTTAGTGCTACATTTAGCTGTGGTTTGGGTTTATGTGACATTATATGTTAGCTTGAAAAATGGGTGTCTGATTATTTCTGGCTTGGTACTCTGCTGACATAATCTAATGTTTTGCTTTCGTTGTAAAGCCTTTTCGAAATCGGACAGTGTGGTTAGATTAACGAGAGTCTTGTCTTTAAATAGCTGTAAAATAGTCATATGTTTGAGAAATTGAAGTAATAGGATTTTTAAGGTTTTGAAAATCGCACCACAGGCTGCAAGTGGCTGTTACGTAGGTGGGACGAATTCGTTAATCGGTTAACCTCCCTGGGCTAGGTGGAACGTTTGCGTCCCACCCTAGTCAACAGCCAGTGGAATCGCGTGGCGCGAAATACAAATAGCTCAAAAATGCTATAACTTCATTTTCTCAAACATATGACTATTTTACACCATTTTAAAAGACAAGACTCTCGTTAATCTAACCACATTGTCCGATTTCAAAAAGGCTTTACAGCGAAAGCAAAACAGATTATGTCAGGAGAGTACCCTGCCAAAAAGAATCACACAGCCATTTTCAAAGCAAGCATATATGTCACAAAAACCAAAACCACAGCTAAATGCAGCACTAACCTTTGATTATCTTCATCAGATGACACTCCTAGGACATTATGTTATACAATACATGCATGTTTTGTTCAATCAAGTTCATATTTCTATCAAAAAACAGCTTTTTACATTAGCATGTGATGTTCAGAACTAGCATACCCACTGAAAACTTCCTGTGAATTTACTAAATTACTCATGATAAACGTTCACAAAATACATAACAATTATTTTAAGAATTATAGATACAGAACTCCTTTATGCAATCGCTATGTCAGATTTTAAAATAGCTTTTCGGCGAAAGAACATTTTGCAATATATTCTGAGTACATAGCTCGGCCATCACGGCTAGCTATTTTGACACCCACCAAGTTTGGGACAACCTAAACTCAGAATTACTATTAGAAAAATTGGATTACCTTTGCTGTTCTTCGTCAGAATGCACTCCCAGGACTTCTACTTCAACAACAAATGTTGTTTTGGTTCCAAATAATCCATAGTTATATTCAAATAGCTCCGTTTTGTTCGTGCATTCAGGTCACTATCCGAAGGGTGACGTGCGAGCGCATTTCGTGACAAAAATTTTCCAAATATTCCATTACCGTACTTACAAGCATGTCAAACGCTGTTTAAAATCAATTTCTATGCGATTTTTCTCGTAAAATAGCGATAATTTTCCAACCGGGCAACGTTGTATTCATTCAAAAGCTGAAAGAAAAAAATGGAGTAGTCTCGTGAACGCACATCTCAGTCTCACTGTCCCCAGGCTGACCACTCACAAACAGAGCTGCTGTTCTTTGCCCAGAGACAGCAGACACCCCATTCCACTTTCTGGCGGCTTTAGAGAGCCAATGGAAGCCTTAGAACATGTCACGTTACAGCACAGATGCTGTATTTTCGATAGAGATGCATTAGAAGGACAACAAATTGTCAGACAGGGCTCTTCCTGTATGCAATCTTCTCAGGTTTTGGCCTGCCATATGAGTTCTGTTATACTCACAGACACCATTCAAATAGTTTTAGAAACTTTGGAGTGTTTTCTATCCAAATCTACTAATTATATGCATATTCTCGTTTCTGGGCAAGAGTAGTAACCAGTTTAAATCGGGTACATTTTTTTATCCGGCCGTGCAAATACTGCCCCCTAGCCCAGACAGGTTAAAGTATTTTTACTTAAGTAGTTTTGGTATCGGTACTTTAATATTTATATTTTTGACAAAATACTAAACAAATGCTTCGTTTGTAAATTATGTCTGAGTGTTGGAGTGTGCCGTCTGATTTGCTTAATATAAGGAAGTTGAAATGATTTATACTTTTACTTTTGATACTTAAGTACATTTTAGCAATTCCATTTACTTTTGATACTTAAGTATATTTAAACCAAATACTTTTACTGAAGTAGTATTTTACTGGGTGACTTTTACTTAAGTCATTTTCTATTAAGGCATCTTTACTTTTACTAAAGTATGACAATTGAGTACTTTTTCCATCACTGCCACAAGGGATCCATCACCAGGGAGAGGAGTAAGAGAGTTATGCTCCTTTTTCACCAGGTCAGAAAAGAGAGCGCTTATGTCACATACAGTAGCATTACATTAGCCTGGTCCCAGATCTGAATGTGATTAAGACAATTCCCCCAGTGTCTGTCGTCACGCAGACAAGTATGCTAAAGTACATATACAGATCTGAGCGAGTTGACATAAACCATCCACACAATAATTACAATCCTCTGCACCAGCAGTACTACACTAATCTTTCTCCATAAATTAACTACTAATGAAAACAGCCCATTCGCTCTACAGTTTTTACACACACACATCATTGATGAGAGAGAATGAGAAATGGCAGCTAATTTGCAATCATCTATTTCTGTAGGCACTCATGGGAATGCTCTGCGTAAATGCAAAAGTACATGGCATGTTTTGTTATTTATGAATGCAAATACTCCTCATGCTATGGATACATTTCCAGCTACTTTATAAATACCTTAATTGTTGTTGGGTATGTGTTAAATTAGACATCTTAAAATGTCACTGCCCACAATCTAGGCTAGCTTGGACAATGACACATATGTTATTCATCTTCATCCATCAATGTGGTTGTTAATACTTCCCTCATATTTCCTTCCTGGATCAGTCCCATGATGAAATGACAATGTTTGATTTTCAGAGGATGTTGCCATACTCCTCAGCTGTCCACAACCTACTGCAAGGCACAGCATTGAGCTCTCCACCATTTCAATCATCTTCAGAATGGCTCATGTGGCCGAGACACACATAGGACATAGCCAACCAGAAAAGGCTCAGTGTTTTGACTCTGTAGTAGGAACAGTATACCCCTTTTACCTCCAAAAGCCATGGCTTTGCCGGATCAAGTTCATGTTTAATACATGGACCATTACCTAATGAAGGCCAGATTCCAGGAAGGGCTGGAACAGTCAAACCCATTACACAACCCTGACTCCACAACTCTACATTTTTCACTCTTGCTCGAATCAGCCCAGAGGTCATAAATGAAATTGATCACTAGCTCCGGCCTGAGCGGAGAAGGGGGGGTGGTAGCACAAAAAGTCCACGTCGGGCTGTTTGGGTGCATTAAAATCACAGCAGTGCTCACCCTGCTCTCCGTCCCTTCTGCTACTCCTGCCTGCGCTCGACAACAACAGAGCCTTGTGCCCTTCGGAGCCCACTCTGAGGTAGTGACCGGGAGCAAGACTGTGGCTCAACTCACTCAGCCTAGCAGCAAGACATCAACAACCATTAAGATTTTGGTTTTAGCACATTTATAAAACAAGGTTATCTAGGACTACATCCTCCGGAAGACTTAGCTTAAATGTTTGTTTGTTTTCATCTTCAATACAAAGAAGTCAACATTTTGCATTTATTCTTCATGTAAGATCCATTTTATCAACACCGCTGTTTCACAGGACATGACAAAAGAGGAACAATGGAGTATAATTTTTTTTTACAATGACATGATGTCAACACGTCATCATGAAGAGAACCGGTGTCTATTGATCGAGCTCTGGGGTACACTGCCGCCTGAGAGAAGAGAGTGCGGAAACATGTGGTTTTCACTCAGTAGGCCTATTCCTGCATTACACTCCAATAGTTAAACAGCTTGTCTGCTGCCATTAAGATCCAGTGGCCGTGGGGAATGAGAGCGAGGTGGTTAGACATTCACAACACCAAGGCCGGTGACCATGTCACTGGATAGTCAGGAAGCTCAGCAACACAGCATATCATTCACTTCACAATCAGTAAATAGCATCCCTCACAAGGGGAAACAAATTAATTGAAAAAGTAGCCATGGCAACCTGTGTCAAGGTTAGCATTTTCCCTGACTATCCTGCAGGCAGCAAAGTGACTGTGGCAATTGTACTCTGCTGGGGGGAAAAAAATGTGTTAAGTGGCTACAGATTTGTGAGAGAATGGTCATTTGAGTTCTTCATGGGCAATTACCCTTACTTGTACCTCCAAGGAATCCAGAGACCGGGTAAGAGGGTCTATCTCAACTGCCAGCCAGAACTACCAAACGAGCTAAAAGCCTTTTATGCTTGTGTCGAGGAATATAACACTGTGGCATGCGTGAAAGACCCTGTTTTTGACTGGATGACTGTGATCTCACTCTCCATGGCCAATGTAAGCAAAACATTTAAACAGGTTAACAATCACAAGGCCTCCGTGCCAGCGGGAATACCAGGGTGCATTCTCAAAGCATGAACAGACCAGCTGGTAAGTGACTACACAGACATCAATCTCTCCTTGTCCCAGTCTGTAATCCCAACATGTTTCAAACTGGCCACCATTATCACTGTTCCCAAGATCTCCAAGGTACCCTGCCAAAATGACTATCACCCTGTAGTACTCACATTTGTAATTATGAAGTGCTTTGAAACGCTGGTCATGACACACATCAACACCATCATCCCTGACCCACTCCAATTCACATACCGCAATTTCAATTGCACTCCACACTGCCCTCTACCACCTGGACAAGAGAGGAAATAACTAACTACGTGAGAATGCTGTTCATAGACTACAGCTCAGCATTCAAAACCATAGTCCCCTCCAAGCTCATCACCAAGCTAGGGACCCTGGGACTGAACCACTCCCTCTGGAACACGATCCTGGACTTCCTGACGGGCTGGCCCCAGGTGGTGAGGGTAGGTAACAACACCTCCACCACGCTGACCTTCAACACCCCTGAGGGGAACCTGTGTTGAAGGTCAGGGTGGCTAGGTACCAAGCTAAAGCTAGCTACCCCAGAAGTTGCGGTCGAACAAATTATGCTTTACTACCAACGCGGTATCGTAAACACATCGTTCATGACTGGGGTTTGCTTGTTTGCAGACTTTTTTGTACAGCTTTGACAGTGCTACTGTATCTTTTTTGACACGCAAACACCCAAACGTTCCATAGTATGTATGTCGTAAAGCTATTTCTGTGTAATTCCAGTAGGGCAACATCTGAAAAACAGCGCACTTGGTAGTGTACCAGTGCTCGACCAGTCGGCGAAAGCCAACATCACCCACTACAGAGAATGGTTGATTGTCAAGAGCAATGAACTCCAATATCTTGGCGTTAATGGATTTTGTCTTTGAGTTCTCGCTGAACTATTCTTACTCTTTCAAATGACTGCTCGATCCACACAGCAGACATTGTGTGAGCTAGGTTAGGAATGCTGTGTTGCACGTGTAGCGCAAAATTTTACATGGCGTCATTACATCATGTACCTACGTTATATAGATATGCACGGTAGATTTGACATCGGTTTTTATCATCGGCCGATACCGATGTTGGCATTTTTAGCTAAGATATATCGGAATCGGCAGATAATGCATCCCTAGTTAAATAAACAACTAAATATTTTTGGGTATTTTCTGGAATTCTGTTCTGTTTTATTTAATTTTTTTACTCAATTAGTGTTGCATGGTATACCGTACGATTCATATAGGCCTAATGTAAGCCACATTTTTTTTAAAAGCACCATTTCTGGTGCTCCTTAAATTATGTTTGGTGACTAACGTTTTAAAAGTTGGGAGCAGTGTGTGTTTGTGGGAGAGAGAGAGAGAGAGAGAGAGAGAGAGAGAGAGAGAGAGAGGTGTGTGCGCGTGTTGATGAAAGTGAGGGAGACGGAGTGTGTGTGAAGGGACGGAGAGAATATGTGTTAACTGAAGAGTAATTAACCTGTTAGGGCTAGGGGGCAGTATTTGCACGGCTGGATAAAAAAAATGTACCCGATTTAATCTGGTTACTAATCCTACCCAGTAACTAGAATATGCATATACTTATTATATATGGATAGAAAACACTCTAAAGTTTCTAAAACTGTTTGAATGGTGTCTGTGAGTATAACAGAACTCATTTGGCAGGCAAAACCCTGAGACATTTTCTGACAGGAAGTGGATACCTGATGTGTTGTATTACCTTTAAACCTATCCCATTGAAAAACACAGGGGCTGAGGAATATTTTGGCACTTCCTATTGCTTCCACTAGATGTCACCAGCCTTTACAAAGTGTTTTGAGTCTTCTGGAGGGAGATCTGACTGAACAAGAGCCATGGAACGATGATGGCCCATTAGACACCTGGCGCGCGAGTTCATGTTGGGTACCCTCGTTCCAATACGTTATAAAAGAGTATGCATTCGTCCACCTTGAATATTATTCATGTTCTGGTTAAAAAAAGGCCCTAATGATTTATGCTATACAACGTTTGACATGTTTGAACGAACGTAAATATATTTTTTCCCCTCATTCATGACGAGAAGTCCGGCTGGCTTAGATCATGTGCTAACAAGACGGAGATTTTTGGACATAAATGATGAGCTTTTTTGAACAAAACTACATTCGTTATGGACCTGTGATACCTGGAAGTGACATCTGATGAAGAGAATCAAAGGTAATGGATTATTTACATAGTATTTTCGATTTTAGATCTCCCCAACATGACGTCTAGTCTGTATCGCAACGCGTATTTTTCTGGGCGCAGTGCTCAGATTATTGCAAAGTGTGATTTCCCAGTAAGGTTATTTTTAAATCTGGCAAGTTGATTGCGTTCAAGAGATGTAAATCTATAATTCTTTAAATGACAATATAATATTTTACCAATGTTTTCTAATTTTAATTATTTAATTTGTGGTGTTGACTTGACTGCCGGTTATTGGAGGGAAACGATTTCCTCAACATCAATGCCATAGTAAAACGCTGTTTTTGGATATAAATATGAACTTGATAGAACTAAAAATGCATGCATTGTCTAACATAATGTCCTAGGAGTGTCATCTGATGGAGATTGTAAAAGGTTAGTGCATCATTTTAGCTGGTTTTATGGTTTTGGTGACCCTGTCTTTGAATTGACAAAACATTACACACAACTCTTGTAAATGTACTGTCCTAACATACTCTAAATTTATGCTTTCGCCGTAAAACCTTTTTGAAATCGTAAAACGTGGTTAGATTAAGGAGATGTTTATCTTTCAAAGGGTGTAAAATAGTTGTATGTTTGAAAAATTTGAATTTTGACATTTATTTGGATTCAAATTTGCCGCTCTTGAAATGCACCTGCTGTTGATGGAGTGCACCACGGGGGGGACACTAGCGTCCCACCTAGCCCATAGAGGTTAAGGTTTCATGCAGTGTTTTCCCTTTGACACGACATGCAGATCCTTATGCATGTACAGTACCAGTCAAAAGTCTGGACACATAGGGCCTCCCGAGTGGCACAGTGGTCTAAGGCACTGCATCACAGTGCCACTAGAGATCTGGTTCGACCGGGAGACCCATGAGGCTGCGCACAATTGGCCCAGCGTCGTCATGGTTAGGGGAGGGTTTGGCCGGCAGGGATGTTCTTGCCCCATCGAGGACTAGGTGGCTCCTATGGTGGGCTGGGCGCAATGCACGCTGACAGTCGCCAGATGTACAGTGTTTCCGCCGACACATTGGTGTGGCTGGCTTCCGGGTTAAGCAGGCTGTGTGTCAAGAAGCAGTGCGGCTTGGCTGGGTTTCAGAGGACGCACGGTTCTCGACCTTCGCCTTTCGAGTACATATGAGAGTTCCAGCGTGGGACAAGACTACCAATTGGATACCATAAAATTGGGGAGAAAAGAAGGTAAAATAATACATTAAAAATACAAAAAAAGTTCAGATACCTACTCATTGAATGAAAAACTCATCAAGGAAAAGGGTGGTTACTTTGAAGAATCTCATATATAAAATAAATTGATTTGTTTAATCTTTTTTTGGTTACTACATGATTCCATGTGTCATTTCATAGTTTTAATGTCTTCACTATTATTTTACAATGTAGAAAATAGTAAAAATAAAGAAATACCCTTGAATGAGTAGGTGTGTCCAAACTTTTGACTGGTACTGTATATCACATGAGGTTGGTGGCAATTTAACTGGGGAGGACGGGCTCGTGGTAATTAGATGTCGACCGATTATGATTTTTCAGTGCCGATACCGATTATTGGAGGCCAAAAACCGCCGATACCGATTAATCGGCCAATTTTTTAAATATATTTTTTTATTTATTTATAATAATGATAATTACAACAATACTGAATGAACACGTATTTTAACTTAATATAATACATCAATAAAATCAATTTAGCCTCAAATAAATAATGAACCATGTTCAATTTGGTTTAAATAATGCAAAAACAAAGTGTTGGAGAAGAAAGTAAAAGTGCAATATGTGCCATGTAAAAAAGCTAACGTTTAAGTTCCTTGTTCAGAACATGGGAACATATGAAAGCTGGTGGTTCCTTGTAACATGCGTCTTCAATATTCCCAGGTAAATTTTAGGTTGTAGTTATTATAGGAATTATAGGATTATTTCTCTCTATACGATTTGTATTTCATATACCTTTGACTATTGGATGTTCTTATAGGCACTTTAGTATTGCCAGTGTAACAGTATAGCATCCGTCTCTCTCCTCACTCCTACCTGGGCTTGAACCAGGAACACATCGACAACAGCCACCCTCGAAGCAGCGTTACCCATGCAGAGGAGGGGAAACAACTACTCCAAGTCTCAGAGCGAGTGACGTTTGAAACGCTATTAGCGCGCACCCTGCTAACCATTTCACATCGGTTACACCAGCCTAATCTTGGGAGTTGACAGGCTTGAAGGGGTGGGTATAATTTCTGGAACATTCCAACAGGAATCTGTTCCAAAAAACGTTAAGTAAAAGGTTGCCAACCAACAACGCATACAAAGTAGCAACGCATACAAACCTAGCTAACTAGCTGCCAGATAGGCATCAACTCACCACGTAGCTTATTCTTAATGTTTGTCTATAGGCAACCAGAGTGAGGACAGACATTTTTCGGAATAAACGTGATGAGTGAAAAACGCAATGAAATACACCACTCACTACCCGGTATCTTATTCTGCCGCTATACAACTTTGTATGCGTTGTTTTTTGGCAACCTTGTTATTTCCGAAGTTTTTGGAATAGATTCCTGCTGGAACGTTCCACAAATCATACCCACCCGGTTTGAAGTCATAAACAGCTTTTAACACAGCGAAGAGCTGCTGGCAAAACGCACGAAAGTGCTGTCTGAATGAATGCTTACGAGTTATGTTATGTCAATGTTATGTCATAATTACGTAAAATTCTGGCAAATTAGTTTGCAACGAGCCAAGCGGCCCAAACTGTTGCATATACCCTGACTCTGCGTGCAATGAACGCTAGAGATGTGACAATTTCATGTTAGCAGGCAATATTAACTAAATATGCAGGTTTAAAAATCTATACTTGTTTATTGATTTTAAAGAAAGGCATTGATGTTTATGGTTAGGTACATTGGTGCAACGACAGTGCTTTATTCGCAAATGCGCTTGTTAAATCAACACCCGTTTGGCGAAATAGGCTATGATTCAATGATTAATTAACAGGCACCGCATCGATTATATGCAATGCAGGACACGTTAGATAAACTAGTAATATCATCAACCATGTGTAGTTAACTAGTGATTATGTTAAGATTGATAGTTTTTTATTAGATAAGTTTAATGCTTGCTAGCAACTTACCTTGGCTTCTTGCTGCCCTCGCGTAACAGGTAGTCAGCCTGCCATGCAGGCTCCTCGTGCGTTGGATTGGATTAGTAACCGGAAGGTTGCAAAAACGAATCCCCCCTGAACAAGGCAGTTAACCCCCGTTCCTAGGCCGTCATTGAAAATAAGAATGTGTTCTTAACCTGACTTGCCTAGTTAAATAAAGGTGTAAAAAAAATGGGGGGAAAAGTCCCTAAAAAAGGGGGGGAAAAAAATTGGGAAAATAATTTTAAAAAGTAAAATAAACAAAATTGTAAAAAAATATTTTTCAAATAATACAAAAAAAAAACATTTTCGGCAAATCGGTGGGCAAAAATACCGATTACCGATTGTTATGAAAACTTGAAATCGGCCCTAATTAATCGGCCATTCCGATTAATCGGTCGACCTCTAGTGGTAATAGCTGGAGCGCATTAGGTGGAGTGGAATGTATCAAACATGGTTTCTATGCGTTTGATGCCAATCCATTTGCATGGCTCTAGCCATTATTATGAGCTGTCCTCCCTTCAGCAGCCTCCGCTGGTGTATGTATATTCCTTCCTCCCATTTCTCCAGCCAAATCACAGGTAGGACTTAGCAAATATTAGCAAATCAGCCATTCTACGCAGTATTCTATTATACACTGAAAAGTGTGAAGTTTAATTCAATGTGTTGTATTGAGTAGAAGGGTTCATTTCAGTGACAGGTTTTTGTAGAACATTTAAAAAATGTGACCAAGCATCTGGGGCGAACAGGATGCTAGGCCACATTTTTCCCCCCCACTGTGGTATCGCGATAGTACGTGGTATCTTATTTGTAAAATGTTGGTATCTTGACAAGCCTACTCAATAGAGAAACAATGAAAATGGACCTTCTTGGCACATGTCAATGCATAACCTGTCTGGGCTAGGGGGCAGTATTTTCACGGCCGGATAAAAAACGTACCCGATTTAAACTGGTTACTACTCTTGCCCAGAAACGAGAATACGCATATTATCAATAGATTTGGATAGAAAACACTAAAGTTTCTAAAACTGTTTGAATGGTGTCTGTGAGTATAACAGAACTCATATGGCAGGCAAAAACCTGAGAAGATTCCAAGTAGGAAGTGGCCTGTCTGCAATTTTGTAGTTCTCCTTTTGCCTGTCTATCGAAACTACAGTATCCGTGGGGTTATGTTGCACTTTCTAAGGCTTCCATTGGCTCTCTAAAGCCGCCAGAAAGCGGATTGAGGCGTTTCCTGTCTCTGGGCAAAGTATAGTAACTCAGTTTGTCAGTGGTCTGCCTGAGGACAAAGGGAATGGAAATGCGCATTCACGAGACCTCGCCATTTTTTATTTTCGTCTTTGAATGAATACAGTATTGTCCGGTTGGAAAATTATCGCTATTTTATGAGAAAAATACATTTTAAACAGCGTTTGCCATGCTTCTAAGTACAGTAATGGAACATTTTGAATTTTTTTGTCTCGAAATGCGCTCGCGCGTTACCCTTTGGATAGTGACCTGAACGCTCGAACAAAACGGGGGTATTTGCACATAACTATGGATTATTTGGAACAAAAACAACATTTGTTGTTGAAGTAGAAGTCCTGGGAGTGCATTCTGACGAAGAACAGCAAAGGTAATCCAATTTTTCTAATAGTAATTCTGAGTTGAGGTTGCCTCGAACTTGGCGGGTGTCAAATTAGCTAGCCGTGATGGCCGAGCTATGTACTCAGAATATTGCAAAATGTGCTTTCGCCGAAAAGCTAATTTAAAATCTGACATAGCGATTGCATAAAGGAGTTCTGTATCTATAATTCTTAAAATAATTGTTATGTATTTTGTAAACGTTTATCATGAGTAATTTAGTAAATTCACCGGAAGTTTTGGATGGGAATGCTAGTTGTGAACATCACATGCTAATGTAAAAAGCTGTTTTTTGATAGAAATATGAACTTGATTGAACAAAACATGCATGTAACATAATGTCCTAGGAGTGTCATCTGATGAAGATCATCAAAGGTTAGTGCTGCATTTAGCTGTGGTTTTGGTTTTTGTGACATATGCATGCTTTGAAAATGGCTGTGTGATTATTTTTGGCAGGGTACTCTCCTGACATAATCTAACGTTTTGGCTTTTTGAAATGAGACAGTGTGGTTAGATTAACTTGTCTTTAAAATGGTGTAAAATAGACATATGTTTGAGAAATTGAAGTTATATATGAGGTATTTGTATTTCACGCCACACGATTCCACTGGCTGATTGCCCAGGGAGGTTAACTAGGCAAGTCAGTTAAGAACAAATTCTTATTTTCAATGACGGCCTAGTGGGTTAACTGCCTGTTCAGGGGCAGAACGACAGATTTGAACCTTGTCAGCTCGGGGATTCGAACTTGCAACCTTTCGGTAACTAGTCCAACGCTCTAACCACTAGGCTACGCTGCCGCCCCGCATTAAGCAAGAGATGAATGTCTCAGTCTAGCAATGTTTCTGCTATTGGGCCTACTGCTGCAGCACAAGTCATGGCAGAATTTGGAACCCAATTGATACAAATAATCATGATATCTTTGTCATTTAAGCCTACTTTGCACTTAGCAAGTAATTAAGAAGGTTTTGGGGTAAAGTCTGTCTAACCACAAGACTGTTATCATTAGCATCGGTAACTGGCTACACTCGGGAGTGAAACAAATGTGCGCACCAAACAGACATAAGCAATATTGCTGGAAATTAACTGGCAGATTGTGTTACGTTTGGCTTTTTAAGCCAATAGTGGCTAACCGGGAGTGGGATAATTTCAATGTAGCTTTGATTGGATAGTAGCTGGGAACTTTATGTTTATGACAGTATGCGATGGAACACATGATAAAATGTATGTACTTTCAGAATTGATTGGCAATCTACCTGTTGCAGACCCCTGCACTAGACCATATTTTTTTTTTTGGGGGGGGGGGGGGACGACTCCCAAGTGGCACAGCATCTCAGTGCTAGAGGCTTCACTACAGACCCTTGTTCGCTTCCAGGCTGTATCACAACCGGCCGAGATTGGGAGTACCATAGGGCGGCGCGCAATTGGCCCAGCGTTGTCCGGGATAGGGTTTGGCCAAAATGTGTTCTTAATTCACTTGCCTAGCTAAATAAAGGTTAACTAAAATTAACACACACACACACTTGACACTTCCACACACATACCGACAACAAACACATCACACACAATTTGCTGCTGATACACTGTTCTTTATTTGACTCTTATTACTATCTATCCTGATGCCTTGTCACTTTACCCTTCCTACAGGAAGATACAATATCTACCTCAAATACCTCGTACCTCCGCACACTGATCTGGTACTCCCTGTATATTTTATTTTATCTTTATTTAACTAGGCAAGTCAGTTAAGAACAAATTATTATTTTCAATGACGGCCTAGTGGGTTAACTGCCTTGTTCAGGGGCAGAACGACAGATTTGTACCTTGTCAGCTCGGGGATTCGAACTTGCAACCTTTCGGTTACTAGTCCAACGCTCTAACCACTAGCTCCATTCTTATGCATTTTATTCCTCGTGTTGATATTTTGAAACTCTATTGTTGCGAAGGTCTCATAAGCAAGCTAGCATTTCACTCTAAAATCGACAAGCTGACAAATACAATTTGATACATAAAAAAAGCAGTATCAACTGCAGGCAGACTCAATAGCTAACATTTCTACGGCTAGGGCTATAAAGTTCCACTAGTTTTACACATACTCAGATAAGCATGACTAACGCGTAGGGGGTCAATGCCTCCTCACAGCTGTCCGTGATCTACAATCCAGGCAAGCTAGTGACACATATCGCCTCCAGCTATTCCCCCTACTCCACTCTCTAGGTTAGCTAACTTAGCAGTGCAAATACAGAGATAGCTTGTTAGCTACCACTAGCCAGGCCAAGGTGTTAGCTGAGTTAGTTAGTACCACAAAGCGTTAGCAATACTAGCTGGGTAAGAGATAACGACAGCAAAACGAAAATGTACAACTTTGCGAACCTCAACCTGGACAAACAAAAATATGGACATTCCACAACATTTCAGCAGCATTAACTATGAAAAAAAAAATATATATACATTCACCAATGTTACTTAGCTAAACAAATTGGTGCTATCAAAGTGCGACGACAAACTAGCCTGACTACCAAGCTAACTAAAATCAAGCTGCTTGACAAGGCTCGAGCCGCTGGAGTTTGGAATTGATAGCTAACAGTAGCTAGCTAGCTAACATTCGCTGCCGATGTGTCGCTCGCACCGTGTTTTATCTTTCTGAAACGCTTAAATTAAACTTACCACGAATGTGTTACTTATTCTAAATCCCAGCTCAGATCACACGTATGTTTTCAATCGAATTCCTGAGTTAAATGAACCGAAACAAGGAATTCGATCCAACTTATTATTTTCAGTTGTTTCTTCACTTCCTGATAGACGCTGCCATTTTGAATTGAAAGCAGATAGTTCCGCTGCTGTCGTCACACTGTGGGCTACTCTGTGATTGTGGCTTGAGGTTCGTGGATAACAAACAGCATACTTTATCTGCCGAAGTAACTTTGACAATTAAAAACGAAAAGAACAATAAATAAGTACAGAAAACACTACAAGAAATATTGTTAACACAATTTAGCCAATTCAAACACTACAGTCTATTGCCTACATTGCCTATTCTCCGCTGTTTTGAATAGGCCCTAAAATCAAAGATCACTACAGTGCTTACAACGCCTCCTGCTGGTTAAATTGAGCAATTCGAAAATCCTCTTCATGAGATTCATGGTGATGTGGGGAGTAAGTAAATACCCTCGCTCTGGCTAGAAACTCGTTGCAGGCTTTGAAAATAACAGTTTCTTACTTTTAATTAAATCTAATTTTATAAGGCACATACGCTGAATTCAACAGGTGTAGACCTTACAGTGAAATGCTTACTTACGAGCCCCTAACCAACAATGCAGTTTTTAAAAAAGTATACATATATACATAAAAAAATACAAATAAAAAACAAGTAACAAGTAATTAAAAAGCAGCAGTAAAATAACAATAGCGAGACTATATCTGGATAGTTGAGGTAATACGTATGTACATGTGGGTAGAGTTATTAAAGTGACTGTGCATTGACGATAACAAGAGAGTAGCAGCTGTGTAAAAGAAAGGAAGGGGGGGCAATGCAAATAGTCTGGGTAGCCATTTCAGTTCAGTGGTCTTATGGCTTGGGGGTGGAAGCTGTTTAGAAGCCTCTTGGACCTAGACTTGGCACTCCGGTACCGCTTGCCTTGCGGTAGCAGAGAGAACAGTCTATGACTAGGGTGGCTGCAGTCTTTGACAATTTTTAGGGCCTTCCTCTGACACCGCCTGGTATAGAGGTCCTGGATGGCAGGGAGCTTGGCCCCAGTGATGTACTGGGCCATTCGCACTACGCTCTGTAGTGCCTTGCGGTCGGAGGCCGAGCAGTCGATATACCAGGCAGTGATACAACCCGTCAGCATGCTCTCGATGGTGCAGCTGTAGAACCTTTTGAGGATCTGAGGACCCATGCCAAATCTTTTCAGTCTCCTGAAGGGGAATAGGTTTTGTTGTGCCCCCTTCACGACTGTCTTGGTGTGCTTGGACCATGTTAGTTTGTTGTTGATGTGGACACCGAGGAACTTGAAGCTCTCAACCTGCTCCACTGCAGCCCCGTCAATGAGAATGGGGACGTGCTCGGTCCTCCTTTTCCTGTAGTCCACAATCATCTCCATTGTCTTGATCACGTTGAGAGAGAGGTTGTTGTCCTGGCACCACACGTCCAGGTCTCTGACCTCCTCCCTATAGGCTGTCTCCTCGTTGTCGGTGATCAGGCCTAAAACTGTTGTGTCATCGGCAAACTTAATGATGGTGTTGGAGTTGTGCCTGGCCATGCAGTCATGAGTGAACAGGGAGTACAGGAGGGGACTGAGCATGCACCCCTGAGGGTTCCCTGTGTTGAGGATCAGTGTGGCGGATGTGTTGTTACCTACCCTTACCATCAGGGAGCAGCCCGTCAGGAAGTCCAGGATCCAGTTGCAAAGTGAGGTGTTTAGTCTCAGGTTACTTAGCTTATTGATGAGCTTTGAGGGCACTATGGTGTTGAACGCTGAGCTGTAGTCAATGAATAGCATTCTCACATAGGTGTCACTTTAGTCCAGGTGAGAAAGGGCAGTGTGGAGTCCAATAGAGATTGCATCATCTGTGGATATGTTGGGGCGGTATGCAAATTGGAGTGAGTCTAGGGTTTCTGGGATAATGATGTTGATGTGAGCCATGACCAGCCTTTCAAAGCATTTCATGCTACAGATGTGAGTGGTAGTCATTTAGGCAGGTTACCTTAGTGTTCTTGGGCACAGGCACTATGGTGGTCTGCTTAAAACGTGTTGGTATTACAGACTCAGACAGGGAGAGGTTGAAAATGTCAGAGAAGACACTTGTCCGTTGGTCAGCGCACTCTCGCAGTACACATCCTGGTAATCCATCTGGCCCTGCGGCCTTGTGAATGTTGACCTGTTTAAAGGTCTTACTCACATCAGCTGCGGATAGCGTGATCACACAGTCATCCGGAACAGCTGGTGCTCTCATGCATGTTTCAGTGCCATTTGCCTCGAAGCGAGCATAGAAGTTATTTAGCTCGTCTGGTAGGCTCGTGTCACTGGGCAGCTCTCGGCTGTGCTTCCCTTTGTAGCCTGTAATGGTTTGCAAGCCATGCCACATCCGGCAAGCGTCAGAGCCAGTGTAGTACGATTCGATCTTAGTCCTGTGTTGATGATTTGCCTGTTTGATGGTTCGTCGGAGAGCATAGCGGGAGTTCTTATAAGCTTCCGGGTTAGAGTCCCGCTCCTTGAAAGCGGCAGCTCTAGCCTTTAGCTCAGTGGGGATGTTGCCTGTAATCCATGGCTTTTGGTTGTGGTATGTACGTACGTTCATTGTGGGGACGACGTCATCGATGCACTTATTGATGAAGCCAATGACTTAAAAAAAAGATGTATATATATTTTTTTCACCTTTATTTAACCAGGTAGGCCAGTTGAGAACAAGTTCTCATTTACAACTGCGACCTGGCCAAGATAAAGCCAAGCAGTGCGACAAAAACAACAACACAGAGTTACACATGGGATAAACAAATGTTCAATCAATAACACAATAGAAAAATCTATATACAATGTGTGCAAATGTAGTAAGATAGGCCATAGTGGTGAAATAATTACAATGTAGCAATTAAACACTGGAGTGATAGATGTGCAGAAGATGAATGTGCAAGTAGAGATACTGGGGTATAAAGGAGAGAAAAAAAGAAAATATGGGGATGAGGTAGTTGGGTGGGCTATTTACAGATGGGCTATGTACAGGTGGAATGATCGGTAAGCTGCTCTGACAGCTGATGCTTAAAGTTAGTGAGGGAGATATAAGACTCCAGCTTCAGTGATTTTTGCAATTCGTTCCAGTCATTGGCAGCAGAGAACTGGAAAGAAAGGCGGCCAAAAGAGGAGTTGGCTTTTGGGATGACCATTGAAATATACCTGCTGGAGCGCGTGCTATGGGTGGGTGCTGCTATGGTGACCAGTGAGCTGAGATAAGGCGGGGCTTTACCTAGCAAAGACTTATAGATGACCTGGAGGCAGTGGATTTGGCGACGAATATGAAGCGAGGGCCAGCCAATGAAAGCGTACAGGTCACAGTGATGGGTAGTATATGGGGCTTTGGTGACAAAACGGATGGCACTGTGGTAGACTGCATCCAATTTGCTGTGTAGAGTGTTGGAGGCTATTTTGTAAATGATATCGCCGAAGTCAAGGATCGGTAGGATAGTCAGTTTTACGAGAGTATGTTTGGCAGCATGAGTGAAGTAGGCTTTGTTGATGCTTAATGTGAGTCTGGAAGGAGAGTTTACAGTCTAACCAGACACCTAGGTATTTGTAGTTGTCCACATATTCTAAGTCAGAACCGTCCAGAGTAGTGATGCTGGACGGGCGGGCAGCTGCGGGCAGTGATCGGTTGAAGAGCATGCATTTTGTTTTACTTGCATTTAAGAGCAGTTGGAGGCCACGGAAGGAGTGTTGTATGGCATTGAAGCTCGTTTGGAGGTTTGTTAACACAGTGTCCAAAGAAGGGCCAGAAGTGTACAGAATGGTGTCGTCTGCGTAGAGGTGGATCAGAGAATCACCAGCAGCAAGAGCGACATCACTGATGTATACAAAGAAAAGAGTCGGCCCAAGAATTTAACCCTGTGGCACCCCCATAGAGACTGCCAGAGGTCTGGACAACAGGCCCTCCAATTTGACACACTGAACTCTGTCTGAGAAGTAGTTGGTGAACCAGGCGAGGTAGTCATTTGAGAAACCAAGGCTGTTGAGTCTGCCGATAAGAATGCAGTGATTGACAGAGTCGAAAGCCTTGGCCAGGTCGATGAAGACGGCTGCACGGTACTGTCTTTTAACGATGGCAGTTATGATATCGTTTAGGACCTTGTGCGTGGCTGAGGTGCACCCATGACCAGCTCGGAAACCAGATTGCATAGCGGAGAAGGTACGGTGGGATTCGAAATCTTCGGTGACCTGTTTATTAACTTGACTTTCGAAGACTTTAGAAAGGCAGGGTAGGATGGATATACGTCTATAACAGTTTGGGTCTAGAGTGTCTCCCCCTTTGAAGATGCGGATGACCGCGGCAGCTTTCCAATCTTTAGGGATCTCAGACGATACGAAAGAGAGGTTGAACAGACTAGTAGTAGGGGTTGCAAAATTGCGGCGGATAATTTTAGAAAGAGAGGGTCCAGATTGTCTAGCCCAGCTGATTTGTAGGGGTCCAGATTTTGCAGCTCTTTCAGAACATCAGCTATCTGTATTTGGGTGAAGGAGAAATGGGGAGGCTTGGGCAAGTTGCTGTGGGGGGTGCAGAATTGTTGATCGGGGTAGGGGTAGCCAGGTGGAAAGCATGGCCAGCTGTAGAAAAATGCTTATTGAAATTCTCGATTATCGTAGATTTATCTGTGGTGACAGTGTTTCCTAGCCTCAGTGCAGTGAGCAGCTGGGAGGAGGTGCTCTTATTCTCCATGGATTTTACAGTGTCCCAGAACTTTTTAGAGTTTGTGCTACAGGATGCAAATTTCTGTTTGAAAAAGCTATCCTTTGCTTTCCTAACTGCCTGTGTATATTGGTTCCTAACTTCCCTGAAAAGTTGCATATTGCGGGGTCTATTCGATGCTAATGCAATACACCACAGTAAGTTTTTGTGCTGGTCAAGGGCAGTCAAGTCTGGAGTGACCCAGGGGCTATATCTGTTCTTAGTTCTACATTTTTGTAATTGGGCATGCTTATTTAAGATGGTGAGGAAAGCACTTTTAAAGAATAACCAGGCATCCTCTACTGATGGAATGAGGTCAATATCCTTCCAGGATACCTGGGCTAGGTCGATTAGAAAGTCCTGCTCGCTGACGTGTTTTAGGGAGTGTTTGACAGTGATGAGGGGTGGTCGTTTGACCGTGGACCCATTACGGATGCAGGGAATGAGGCAGTGATCACTGAGATCCTGGTTGAAGACAGCAGAGGTGTGTTTAGAGTGATGCGGTGTACTCCTCAATGCCATCGGAGGAATCCTGGAACATATTCTAGTCTGTGCTAGCAAAACAATTCTGTAGCTTAGCCTCTGCTTCATCTGACCACTTTTTTATTGATCTAGTCACTGGTGCTTCCTGCTTTAATTTTTGCTTGTAAGCAGGAATCAGGAAGATAGAATTATGGTCAGAATTTCCAAATGGACGGTGAGGAAGAGCTTTGTGTTATATACAAAAATACATAGCCCGCCATCCCTTGTCTTACCAGACGCCACTGTTCTATCCTACCGGTACAGCGTATAACCAGCCAGCTGTATGTTGATAGTGTCGTCGTTCAGCCACCACTCCGTGAAGCATAAGATATTACAGTTTTGAATGTTATGTTGGTAGTTTAATCTTGTGCGTAGGTCATCTATTTTATTCTCCAAAGATTGCACATTTGCTAGCAGAATGGAAGGAAGTGGAGGTTTATTTGATCGCCTATGAATTCTCAGAAGGAAGGCCGCCCTTTGGCCCCTTTTCTCTGCCTCCTCATCTGGGACTGTTCCCGAGAAAGCAGTATATCGTTCTCGTCGGGTTCGTCAGACTCGTTAAAGGAAAAAAAAGATTCTGCCAGTCCGTGGTGAGTAATCACAGTCCTGATGTCTAGAAGTTATTTTTGGTCATAAGAGACGGTAGCGGCAACATTATGTACAAAATAAGAAAATAAATAAGTTACAAAAAGCGCAAACAAACAAACAAAAAAACACAATCGGTTTTGGGGACACGTAAAACGTCTGCCTTCTTCTCCGGCACCATTATTACATTTGTGAGAACAATACTGTTGGAAAAGCATTCCAGGTGAAGCTGGTTGAGAGAATGCCAATAGTGTGCAAAGCTGTCATCAAGGCAAAGGCTGGCTACTCAAATATAATGTTTAAATATTTGTTTAACACTTTTTTGGTTACTATGTGATTCCATATGTGTTATTTCATAGTTTTGATGTCTTCACTATTTTTCTACAATGTAGAAAATAGTAAAAATAAAGAAAAACCCTTGAATGAGTAGGTGTGGCCAATCTTTTGTCGGGTACTGTATAAAACTACATCCATACATTTTTTTAACTGGTACCAGTTTACCTTCAGAGACTCCAGTTAGCAGCTCAAACAGTACATACATTTTTGTAGATAGCTCTATTTTCACAAATGTAGACACTGGTATTTTTTATTACCAGGCAAATCAGTTAAGAACAAATTCTTATTTTCAATGACAGCCTAGGAACAGTAGGTTAACTGCCTGTGCAGGGGCAGAACAGCAGATTTGTACCTTGTCAGCTCTGGGATTTGAACTTGCAAACTTTTAGTTACTAGTCCAATGCTCTAACCACTAGGCTACCCTGCTGACCCATGGCTCTGGAGATAATGAATATGAGGTTGGAAAGTGTTGGACTTGACGACTAAGAAAAAGAGTTCCAAACCTCCCTGCCAATAACAGATAGTTTTCAGTTTTCCCCTCCCCACTCCCAGAGAGTTATAGCAAAATTCTTGCTTGTGAAATTGCTATTTTTGTTTATTTTTGACAATTGTCATTGAAAATGATCAAAGTAAGGTACTTAATTGCTACCCAGAAACGATTTGTTATTGAGGTAAAAACAGCTGCATTTATACAGAATTGGCAACCATAATTATCCCACAGTAATAATAACCATTGAGGTCATCTAATAAGCGTATTTCAATGTGTACAGTTTCTTGATTGCTGTCATTTTGGCATCCATCCTTCCCTGCTGAGTTATTAAATGATGCAACTGGAAGAGGTTAAATTGTTTCCAGTAAACACAGCCACTGACTTCCTGGAACAACAGTCCCCTTTTCCAACAAAGGGGGCGTTATGAAGCACAGGCTGAGGTTCATTCGGACAAAAAGGGACAGACAAGGTGGTGCATTGCTTTGTCTGCACAGAAGTGTATCACCTCTTAGGTTTGCATTTGCCTCAGCAATTCAAATAATGTGGCCCTGGAGTGGGACATAAAGGAGGTGCCAGTAAGTATTTTACAAACAAAACAAACTATCATCCCAAACTGATAACAACAGGATGGAACAGGGGCATTTTGTGAATCAAATTTGATCTGGCTCACTTCTGGGAATAGTGTTGGAATAGTGTTTTTAGAGATTAGCAATGCATGTCTCCATCTCAAGAGTGAATAGTTATTGAGTAGTTATAGAGACCTTTTTCCATGTTCAATGACATTTCCTGAAGATCACAATCCAAATTTCATTGTTATGCTTTTGACAGCTCTACCATAGAGAATGATAGAGGCCTCTACTGGCCAAAAGGCCTTATTAGCATGGGCAGCGCCATTGAGGGCTTCCACCATTTTAATGTAGTCAACTGGTTGGGACTTCCAATTTTATTGGCTGATCCCTCCTGGTGACCCTGTTGGAGTCATGTCCAACCGGGTCATCACGAGGGATCACACAATTGTGAAGAAGAAAATGAAATACTTCAAAATGGAGATTGCCTCAATGGCACTGCCTATGTTGTCACAGATGCTAAGATGGCACAGATACAAAGATGAGTCCTCTATCTATCTCTATGAGCTCTCCTCATTTCCGTGTAGATTTATTATATTATTGTATGTGTTTATGTGTTTATTTGCCTCTTCTTGTTCACAGCTGCCAAGTTCCCTTGCTGCTGTGATTTCCTTATTACCATATTGGATTAGTTTGTTATTAGTCGTGCCCACACATTACCTGCCTTGTGTTATTTTAGCATTGCCCATAAACTACTCTGAAAATTCCAGCTTGGTGTATATATACTATAATTTTGAATTTGGCGCACTCTGATGGAAGAAAAGCAAAAGGACATACAATGCCCAATTAGGTATGTTAGGCAAGCAACTGATAATTGGCAGCGGCACAGTTAATCATTTATTTAACATATGCAAATTCTTGTTACAAAATTAATTACTGCAGTGGGCTAAATCAGGGTCATACACAGTGTTTCTCGGTAGTCTTAAACAAATCTACTTTGAAACTAAAGTATACACCTCACACACATGGTTATGGCCTTAAAAAAAGAAGACACCTGTACCATGTCAGATATAGAGTTGAAATGTATTACATTTGAGTTTGGATCTCAATATTAAACTTTATATACATCACAGAAGACTGAAATATAACAAAACCGTTTGACATAGAAACCTGCTTTTCTGAGTAATTTTTTTGGGGGGGGATTAATTATGAAAAATTGATGGCGATTTGGTCATTTGACTGCAGGAAAGGATTTTAATGTGTTCATCTCAAATGAGGTCAAAGTAAATAGAGAGTAGGCCTAATGTAGTAGACCTAGTACAATGCATAAACCATAAACCCACACATTTGCTTAACACACACGAATGTGACTTAACCACACATTGCTTAACACACATGAATGTGAGTTAAGAGGCACGTGAATTACCCCATCTAATGCGATTTATATAAATCTCTGACGAACCCGAATTGCATAACTTGCCCCAAAAGCTCCTAGATCATTATTTCCCTGTAAATATGCTGTGTCTGCCCGAGGCCAACCATAATTTCAACAATCCACAGGCCAAAACAGTGGCCAGACGGTAAGAATTGATTGATAACATTTGTATTGAGATTGTCTATTTTGTGAAAACTTTTAAAAGTATTGCGTGGATATGTTTTTGGCAAATGGTTCAATTATTCATGTGATTTTTCTCAAGACACGTGTAGTTATTAGATCATAGCAGATAAATGGTTCAAATGGCAGTTGTATTCCACTTTTCTTTTTCTTTACAGTGGTTGGTGCTAGTGATTCTCCAGGGACCCTTCGGCTGTTTCATCTGCAGTTGACGAGATGGAGAGATTAGTTTTCTTGTTTTCTCTGATGGCCCTTGCAGTCCTTCACTGCATGAACACCACTCCAGAGTTCCAAGAGTAAGTCAATTATGTCATGTCCTATTGTCTACCTATAGAATTGGGTCATTTAAATGTGTTCATACAGTTATACCATTTTTTTTTTTTTTAGGCTAGTAGACTTCAATTAATCAATAGCTTTAAACATTGTCAAAATTAAAATAGCTCATGAGATTTGAATGAAAGCTCAGTCTTGCCAAATGTGTTTTGGAACCTAAATAAAAATGTTATATTAAGGAAAATCATATTTCGCAAGTTGTAGTGTATGTGGAACTATGACAGAATATTTTGCCATCTAGGCCAGTAGAATCTTTAGATGATTGAGAAGGAATGCATTCGAATTTAGGCTACATATTCAAAGATCCAGTTGAATGGTGCAAGTATGCTCAATACTCTTTGCTACCGCTTGAGGGCACTAACAGCTCATATGAATAGGACCCACTGACATTGTGGAGTTTTACGCATAGATTTCTGACCCATAAATCCTTGACAAATCTTTAGTCATGTGGAAACAAGTAATACACTGGCATGTGTAAAACCCATGTAATGATTACATTCAGATTATAAGGCCACTGCAGGCCTTAATTACATTAAAGTTCCAGAAGGATAGTGGTGACTGTCTGCACCACTCCTCCCGAGCAATTCTTCCATTCCTCAGTGGACATTTCTAATTTCAAGCAGACTGCCATACTGCTCCGTAGCGGATATCTCTAGAACTCGTTCAATGTGGACTTTGGCAATCAATAGGCCTACATGCCGCGAGAGGAGTTTGATAAATTGCTGCTGACATGTGTTCTTCCACTTTGCAAACAAACAGTATTGTGTGCATAAATCTTCCAGTGCTGGTGCATTGAGATGCAGCCAGGAAGCTTCCCTTTGGCTTCACAGCATTTGTTTGGCTTCTGTGTACACATTGTACATTTGAGATGGAAGACATTTTGTTTACATGGAGATGCCCCATAGCACATTAATCTTTTCTGAACACAGTACCTGTTAACTCTGACTGCCAATCATGGTGATGAGTGGTGATCTTACATGCCCCATCCTTTTGCCTCCTACAGCTAAGACCATGATTGATTGAGTCATTGTGGTGATGACCTCTGTTGTTGCTGGGAAACCATTGGAGATCTACATGAAACATGCTTCTTGTACTAGTGATCTGCCATCCCCATGGTGTTAGGGATCACTAAGTCAAAGTAGCTCTGTTGAAACAAGACCCGAGGCTGAAGCATCAAAGCAGGATTAAGCAGTTGACCTCACAGCTTGGGTCAACACAACAGTTGAAATAGACCTGGTCATGTGGGCTACTAATGGCTGTAGATCAAACCAGCAAGCCAGCCGTTTGTCCTCACTGAATGCTGCAAACTTTGACACTATCAGTCCAATGCGGCCCCATGTAGCCGTTGACATTAGCAGCTATTCTCTAATTCTCATAGGCAGCTAGCATCCTGCTGTTCTCCTATCTCCAAGGCTTTAGCGTGATTAGAACCCAAACAGAGCGTGCAGCAATTCCCCCAGTCTCCAGGCCCTCGCTACAGCAGCAGCAGTCCCGTTTGCCTAGCCCACCTTCCCTCCGTGAGCCCCATATGTCTGTCTGTCTGTGTGTATCCTCTATCTATCATGTGGTCTCCCATCTCTGCATCATTTCTCCTGGTGCTCTGGGTGTTGGCATAATTATCGCTCCCTCTGTCTGCCCATTCATCACTGCTCACTAATTTAGCACTGCAGAGTAGACTCACCAACTTAGATGGAAACTAATTAGAAAAGAGAATGAGGCATTACAGCGGAGGGAGATTGCTCTTTAAAAAGTATAGTGCAGGTAAGTTAAGACTTTGCACTATGAATTTGTCTGCTAGCTAACAGTGTGTTGTCATTTCTTACCTGCAGGCCTGTTGTGATACTGCAGATTGGTATTGCAGTGTTGGTGGTGGTGTGGTTCTTCTACTTCCTTATCACCCGACGCAACCCGCCCAAAGACACCCTTTTCTATGGTATGGTATTAATCATTCTTTCAAGATGATGATGATGGCAGATCAAAGGGAAATTAGCTGTTTTATTTGGATGAAAACTAGTTTTAACATTGATGATTTTATTTCCTTAACAAAGCACCAATATCTTTAATCAGATCCCCTCTGTGTTACATAGTTAAGAAGGAGCATGAATGACCACTACATACATAAGGCCAACCCCAGTGAACATATTTCCAGAATGTTCTTATCTGTCTTGTGAATTGTTTTCATTGTTTCATTCATTTATACACAAAGCTGCTTATACTGATGAGGATCAGCATAAAGCTGAAACCCAGACTGACAGACGGCATGTTAGGCTTGTTCTTACAACACCACAGTTGTAGGAGAGCTGGAAAGTCCTGGAACATGAGCCTAAGGGCATGTGAACTCACATGCTGTGCATACACACAGTAGATACCTTACTACTTACTGAACTTACTGCTCGTGGATGACTGTCCCATATGGGATGCAGGGCAGTAATGTTGACGCATCATTACCAAATATATATATATATATTTGGTAATGATGCACCAGTGACTCGGTCTCTATTAAAAAGTGGTCAGATGAAGCAGATACTAAACTACAGGACTGTTTTGCTATCACAGACTGGAATATGTTCCGGGATTCTTCCGATGGCATTGAGGAGTACATCACATCAGTCACTGGCTTTATCAATAAGTGCATCGAGGACGTTGTCCCCATAGTGACTGTACGTACATACCCCAACCAGAAGCCATGGATTACAGGCAACATTCGCACTGAGCTAAAGAGTAGAGCTGCCGTTTTCAAGGAGCGGTACTCTAACCCGGAGGCTTATAAGAAATCCCGCTATGCCCTCCGACGAACCATCAAACAGGCAAATCGTCAAAACAGGACTAAGATCGAATCGTACTACACCGGCTCCGACGCTCGTCGGATGTGACAGGGCTTGCAAGCTACTACAGACTACAAAGGGAAGCACAGCCGAGAGCTCCCCAGTGACACGAGCCTACCAGGCGAGGTAAATAACTTCTATGCTCGCTTCGAGGCAAGTAACACTGAAACATGCATGAGAGCACCAACTGTTCCGGATGACTGTGTGATCACGCTATCCGCAGCCGATGTGAGTAAGACCTTTAAACAGGTCAACTTTCACAAGGCCGCTGGGCCAGACGGATTACCAGGACGTGTACTCCGAGCATGCTCTGACCAACTGGCAAGTGTCTTCACTGACATTTTCAACCTCTCCCTGTCGGAGTCTGTAATACCCACATGTTTCAAGCAGACCACCATAGTCTCTGTACCCAAGAACACTAAGGTAACCTGCCTAAATGACTACCGACCTGTAGCACTCACGTCTGTAGCCATGAAATGCTTTGAAAGGCTGGTCATGGCTCACATCAACACCATTATCCCAGAAACCCTAGACCAGTGGTCACCAAACTTTTCTGAGTCAAGATCACTTTCTAAGTCAAAATGCATGCCGAGATCTACCACTCTGATTTTTTATTAACATGACTTAAAAAATATAATCTATGCAACATTAACCAATTAAAAACAGTACTGTACCAATGAGGTTTGTGTAGTAAGCTAGAGGCCCAATACATTATCACCGCATACTGGCTTTGTGTGAATTTACCTGCCAATACATTGTTGTTTGGAATTTTTTGTAAATTATATTTCAAAATTTGAGGTAGGTTATATTTGTATTTATTATGGTTCCCCATTAACTGCTGCCAAAGCAGCAACTACCCTTCCTGGGGTCAGGCAAAATTAAGGCAGTTTATACAATTTTAAAACATTACAATACATTCACAGATTTCACAACACACTGTATGATCACACCAGAAATCGATCCATTGTGAGGCGCAGCTGAGTGAGCATACATTTAAATAATTTGCTATTTATTTTACTTGGCTGATGGTGCCTGCATCTGATGGTCAGTCTCAGCGGAGGGAGAGAGAAGCAGACTGAGGGTCCATCTCTCAACATCCCCTCCATTCTCCCTTTCCTCCACTGACACTGATCAAAAAGGGACACCATCTTCCAGCTGATGGCGAAACTCGAGTCGCACCGCATTATTTCTACCTCATGCACAAATTCATGTTACTCCTATGAACAGAGAAAGTGAAATATTCCTTGATATTAAAAATGACCCAAACCGCTAATAATAACAACAACGCAAGCCTATAGACCCACTTTCCTACTCATTCATTACCGTCTCTCTCTAGTCATGGTTTTAGACGTTTTGAAATCTCAATATCAATTTTGCCGCAGCTTTCTTTTATGCCTGCTACGTTACTGCAGACTTGGTCATCTGAGCAATCTGATTGGCCAGTGGTAGCATAGTGCACTTGATTTCCTCTCCAGGCCCACTGGGAAGGCAGAGTTTGTACCTTCAGACACATGAAATAGCAACAGTATTGCACTCCACACTGCCCTTTCCCACCTGGACAAAAGGAAAACCTATGTGAGAATGCTATTCATTGACTACAGCTCAGCGTTCAACACCATAGTTCCCTCAAAACTCATCACTAAGCTAAGGACCCTGGGACTAAACAGTTCCCTCTGCAACTGTTTCCTAGACTTCCTGCTGGGCTGCCCACAGGTGGAAAGTGTAGATAACACATCCGCCACGCTGATCCTCAACACGGGGGCCCCTCAGGGGTGCATGCTCAGTCCCCTCCTGTACTCCCTGTTCACTCATGACTGCACGGCCAGGCACAACTCCAACACCATCATTACGTTTGCTGATGACACAAGAGTGGTAGGCCTGATCACGACAATGATGAGACAGCCTATAGGGAGGAGGTCAGAGACCTGACCATGTGGTGCAAGGACAACAACCTCTCCCTCAACATGATCAAGACAAAGGAGATGATTGTGGACTACAGGAAAAGAAGACTGAGCACGCCCCCATTCTCATTCACGGGGCTTTAGTGGAGCATGTTGAGAGCTTCAAGTTCCTTGGCGTCCACATCAACAACAACCTAACATGGTCCAAGCACACAAAGACAGTCGTGAAGAGGGCACGACAAAACCTATTCCCCCTCAGGAGACTGAAAAGATTTGGCATGGGTCCTCAGATCCTCAAAAGATTTTACAGCTGCACCATTGAGAGCATCCTGATGGGTTGCATCACTGCCTGGTATGGCAACTGCTCGGCCTCCGACTGCAAGACACTACAGAGCGTAGTGCATACGGCCCAGTACATTACCGGGGACAAGCTTCCTGCCATCCAGGACCTCTATACCAGGCGGTGTCAGAGGAAGGCCCTAAAAATCGTCAAAGACTCCAGCCACCCTAGTCATAGATTGTTCTCTCTGCTACTGCATGGCAAGCGATACCAGAGCGCCAAGTCTAGGTCCAAGAGGCTTCTAAACAGCTTCTACCCCCAAGCCATAAGACTCCTGAACAGCTAATCAAATGGCTGCCCAGACTATTTGCACTGCTGCAACTCTCTGTTATTATCTATGCATAGCCACTTTGACAACCCTACCTGCATGTACACAATTATCTCAATACCTCGACACCGGTGCCCCCGCACATTGACACATTGACTCTGTACCGGTACCCCCTTTAAATAGTCCCGCTATTGTTATTTACTGCTGCTCTTTAATTATTCGTTTTTCTTATCTCTTACTTTTTTTACTTTTTAATTTTTGGGGTATTTTCTTAAAACTGCATCATTGGTTAAGGGCTTGTAAGTAAGCATTTCACTGTAAGCTCTACACCTGTTGTATTCGGCGCATGTGACAAATAAAATTTGATTTGACTTGAGATTGATACATTGGCTTCCAGGCTGGCATTATAAGGGATGTCATGTCAGTCACCTATTAACCTGCAATAGATTCATTCCTAACCACCTGTTACCAGAGGGCACCCTGCTGGCCACGTTTGATGTGGAGAGCTTGTACACTAACATCCCACACACTGGAGGCTTGTACGCGTTGCAACACTTCCTTCAGCGGAGAGACTCTACCCTTGCTCCATCAAATGATTGCATCTTACAACTTACTGAACTTGTATTATCCAATAACTACTTCGTCTTCGAGTCAGACTTTTTCCTTTAAATTCGGGGGGTGTAGCCACGGACTCCCCCTTAACACCCAACTATGCAAACCTGTATGTGGGACAATTTGAGGAAGCACTCCTTTACAAAACAGAGACACACCCCCTACTTTCTAAAATCCTCCTATGGAAGAGATACATAGATGAGGTATTTGTGCTCTGGGAAGGAAGTCAGCAGGAACTAAATTAATTCCAAACTCTGCTAAACGAGAGCTCTGAATACCTTAAATTCATCATGCAGACTGATGAGAGACAAATAAACTACCTGAACTTATGGATCATCAAAGAGAATGATGCACTACACACAGACTTATACAGAAAGCCGCCCACAGATTGCAATACCTTGCTATGTGCGGATAGTATGCATCCCCTTCCCCACAATAATGGTCTACATATAGCCAGTTATTAAGCAGGGTTCAACGAATCTGTGGCCACCAGACAGATTTTGACAGCAATGCTAAAAGAATGACAGATAGATTCAAAATGACAGGCTACAAGGACAAATCTCTTGATCCTGCAATGATGAAAATATCTCAAAAGCCAAGAAAGGAATTACTAAAAACTCAACTAAAGAAGAAAAACAACGCAACCATCTTTTGCACTAAGTACACCAAGGGTTCGAAGAGAAAATGAAAGCAATCCTGAAAAAGCACTAGCATATTCTGCAGTCAGACAAAAGAATTGCACATCTCTTTAAGGAACCCCCACTGGTGGTCTATAAGCGTGGTCGCAATATTGGAGATAGTTTGGTTAGATCTGACCTGCCCCCTGAGCCCACTCAGACACTCTAGACACCCATTCCAAATGGGAACTACAAATGTGGTTCATGAGCACAGTGCAACAGCACTATAAAAACATCCTTCTTCAGACACTCACATACAGGTCGAAAAATCCCTGTTAGGGGCATCATCTCATGCAAGACCAAGGGAGTAATCTATCTCATCACCTGTTCATGTGGAAAAGCCTACGTAGGACAAACGAAAAGACAATTAAAACAACGCATAGCTGAACACCGCAGCTCAATCAGGTGTAAGAACATTGACTATCCAGTAGCAGCCCACTTTGTTGAAGCTAACCATTCAATCTCCTCCCTCAAATACACAGGCATTGAGCATGTTGCTCTACAAAGGAGAGGAGATAACATTGAGATCCTACTACTACAAAGGGAGGCTTACTGGATATCCTATCTAAGAACATTGACCCCTAGTGGTCTGAATATTGACTTTGATCTCAGACCCTTATGAACAATTCTTTGTTTTATGAACAAGTCTTATAAATGTATATATTCTTTCTACGGGTTATTAGCGTACACCTAATATGTTCCCCCTGCTGATGATGCTTATTATGCATTAAGGTTGAACCAAAGGATTACATGTAACAAATATGAAATGAAATACGAAACAATTAAAGATGTGAAATTGAATGAAACAATAATGTATGTTGATGCTAATATTATGCACAATATTCAATTATTTTTCTATATCATAACAATATCCTAATATATTTAATGTCATACACTATTGTTTTACTTTTTTTATTTTTTATTTAATTTTCCCAAATTCATTGTAATTAACTTAATCATTATGACACACCTCTCTATTGTCATTGGCTGCACTAATTGCACTGTTTGTCTACGTAACCTGGTTCAAGTATTCATGACATTACCCTGAAGAAGGCACAGTGATACCGAAACGTTGGTAAATACCCAATAAATTACTGGGAGTTAATATATATGGAGTGTGCGACTCTCTTTATTTTTGATAGTTAATCGCCACCTATATCCTGCCATATAGGCTTACACACAGGTGGTTAGGAATGAGCCTATCTCCCAGATGCCCTGTGGCTATGCCATCACTTTGCGCCTCATCAGGTGATTCTGAGGAAGGAGAAACAGCCCAGAGCTGAGAATGGCTTCCTGCTGTGATAGAGAAGGATAATCCTCCTATCTTACCTGTTAGACGGCTCAGATAAACCAGACCCTCCAGAGGATTAGAAGGCCACAGGTACCTGGAGAGAGACAGAGTGTGTGTGTCTCTATCGGCGTGTTTATCAGGAGACAGCAGCAGCAACGTCAGGGAGATAGTGAGGGATGCAGGATGGCTGTCTGAGCCGTTACACACAGGTGCCGTTACAAGGACATTTGATGATGTACGGGACAGCCAAGCCTTGTATTAAAGCTAATACATGGATTGGGCACCCTATTCCATTTCAAGGAAACATGAGTTCACAGAACTCTATACACAGTGGGTATCAAATATTCGCCACCTTGGATTTCTTCAAATTTTATTGTGTTACAAAGTGTGATTAGAATTGATATAATTGTCATTTTTTTGTCCACGTGGAAGAAACAAATCCATTTTTTAATGTCAAGATTAATGAAAAATAAAACCCTAATATACCTTGATTAGATAAGTATTAATCTCCTGAGTCAATACATGTTAGAATCACCTTTGGCAGCGATTACAGCTGTGAGTCTTTCTGGGTAAGTCTCTAAGTGCAGTATTCGTCCATTATTCTTTTCAAAATCGTTCGAGCTCTGTTGAGGTGTTGTTAACCGTAGCTAAACAGCAATTATCAAGTCTTGCCATAGATTTTCAATCATATTTAAGTCAAAACTGTAACTTGGCCACTCAGGAACACTCACTGTCTTCTTGGTAAGCAACTTTAGTGTAGATTTGGCCTTGTGTTGAAGGTTATTGTCCTGCTGAAAGGTGAATTCCTCTCCCAGTGTCTGGTGTAAAGCAGACTGAATGTAACGATCGTCTGGAAGAGGGGACCAAGGTGCAGCAGAGGATGTGTTCATCATTAGAATTTTAATTCAAAAAAGAGAACACTTTACAAAAACGAAACAAAAACGACCAGAAACAGTCCTGTCAGGAAACACACTGAACAGAAACAGAACAGATAGAAAACCCATAGAAACACAAAAATAGAAAAGAAACCCAAAACCCCGGAATACATAAACTTACTACCCTCTGCCACGTCCTGACCAAACTACAATAACAAATAATCCTCTATACTGGTCAGGACGTGACACTGAAGCAGGTTTTCCTTTAGGATTTTGCCTGTGCTTAGCTCTATCCGGTTTCTTTTTATTCTGGAAAAGCTCCCCAGTATTTCCCGATGTCAAGCATACCTTGAGGACATTATTACTGATGAATGTGTTTGTTTTTTATGACCGTGTTTTTCTTATTTTTATTTTGATGTGTGTATTTTCTGTCATTTCTGTAAATCAGGGCTTATTTGGAAAAGATGAAATAAAGGTGAAATAAAATACTAATATCATGATGCAGCTGCCACCACCACCATACTCATACCATGATGCAGCCACCACCATGCTTCGTCATTTCAACGTCTAATTTTGGTTTACGTTTGGTTGTCATATAACGTGAATTCAATGTGAAATCATCAAAAAAATGGTAGTAATGGCTACTGGCTGACTGTAGGCAGTTCCTAAAGAGTGTGGATATTGAGGTGGAGAACCAATATGTCTATTGGCTTCACATTACCAGCCACTTGAACTGGGCTTCTGTCCTTGCCTATCTCCAGTCCTCTTGATCCCCTGCCACTCATTAAGGGGTTTCCCAGACCCATATGAGGTTCCAGCCAGGCTCTGACTTGGAGAGATGAGAAGTGCCCTCTCAGCGCCGCTCTGCTCTTAACCTGAGGAAAACTCAACCCACAGCTCCCAATATAAATCTCCCTTCACCCAGCCTACAGCTATAGCAGTATCACCCTCCATAGCCCAGGAAATCAATAACTGGTTGGTTGGAGAGAAATATTTTAAACACAGAGAAAAATCAAGTCTTGTTCAATGCATCTTTATAGGCAGTAATAGGGTTCTGACAGTTTTGTTAAGAGTTTCAAAGAGGCAGACAAAGCAGATTGGGTAATAAAGATTGGAGGAAAGAGATTTCTCTTTATCATAATGAGAATTGTTCCTACAGCAGAGCTGCTTAAAATCTAGCTGCTACAGATTTCTACTGAGCTGAATTCTGCAACGAATTGAATGAGGGCCTTTCTTACAGAGCTGAAATATGCTCAAAAATACAATCGGTGTATGCTAATCGCACCAAAGGAAGTTGAACAGAACAACAGCCACACATTAATCCAAGTCATTTTGTGTTGTGTAATCGAGGCACTTACGTGAAATAACCCCTGTGACGTGTATTCTATAGTACTGTACTGCCTCCTGCTTATTATTGTCCACTTTCACAATATCAGTCTGCCACAGTACTGAATGTTTGCATTGTCTTTACAGTGTTTGCTGAGTTTTCCTTCACTTGTGTCATTGACCTTGTGAGTGCTATGGAACATGATGGTTTTATTTCCGGGTTTATGGAATTCTACCAGAAAACGGTTAGTCTCTAGATTCTCCATCTCATGACTTAACATCATGCTAGGTCAAATGGAACACTAGTCACTTTAATAATGCCACTATAAGAATGTTTACATATCTCACATTACTTATCTCATATGTATGTACTGTATACTGTATACTACACTATCTATTCTATACTATCTATTGCATCTTAGCCGCTCTGTCACTGCTCATCCATATATTTGATATTTATATATTTTTATCCCATTCCTTTACTAGATTGTGTGTATTAGTTGTTGTGGAATTGTTAGATATTACCTGTTAGATACTGCTGCACGGTCGGATCTAGAAGCATAAGCATTTCGCAACACTCACAATAGCATCTGCTAACCATGTGTATGTGACAAATAACATTTGATTTGCTAATAATATATATTTTTTTACTTTAGAATCGGTCTGTTGTTTCAACCGTTTTAGGTTAAAGGTTGTATTTGTGTGTTGCAGGGAGAGCCCTATCTGGGTACAGCCTATGCCATCATGATGTGCTACTGGGATGGAATAGTGCATTTCATCATGTACCTCATGATGATACAGCGCTTATGGAACAGGTGTGTGTTGTTCGCTGTGTCACCTTGGTCTTGTGATGATGATCTACACACCACACATATACTAGGATTCTGAAACACTCCATTCCTACCTGGACCAATAACTGGACCAATGAAGCAAGAGTTGTATTGTATTGTACCTTCACCAGGAGAGCCGAGACTTCGTACCTCAGAATCGGCCCCAAGCAAGATCCTAGTGTGACCACATTTACGTCCACACGTCATCTCATCGTCTCACTGCTGGGTCATTGATTTGAAGCTTTGTCAGACATGGTGTCACTAGTTATCAGTGATGGGAGGAACATCTTTTGACCATTTTCTTTCCGTCTCTCAGCAAGTCTTACCGCACCCTGGGTCTCTTCTGGGCTGGATCGTTGCTTGCCAACATGAGTGTCTTTGTGACAGGAATTGTTGTAGGTGAGTCTCTCCTTCCCCCCTCCTGTAACCCACAATGGCAGAGTTAATCAACGGTACATCTGTACAGCCTTGTAGAATCAGTGTCATAGTGTAGGCTGCCAACGTAACACATGTGCTTGCCTTTAGAATTTACAGAACAAAGCTAAACTAGGCTCAAAGCATCTGTTCTCTGAGTTTCAAACAGCATAGGGAAGTCTTAGAGGATCAAACTAAACTGTGGCTGTGTTAACATCATTTTGTATTTTAGTTGTCTATTTGTTCAATGATGCCCTAATGAGGATTTATTTAGAATATCATTGGAGTTAATTACAAGGTGTGAATAATAAGAAAATAGGCTCAAAGTTATGGTAATGTGGTCTCACCTATTTATCATGTAAACCTTGTGGAAATGTGTAAACTTTAACATGTTTAAAATTAGACTGCTCTACTCTACTTCAGATGTACCCAGTTCCTCCTCATAGTTCTAGGGGATGAAATGCTCTCTATGTTTCCCTCTCTGGCAGGTAAATTTGGATCAGATATCCGTCCCGCCTTCTGGCTCAACATGCCCTTCCTAATGCTTCCAATATGGGGTGCGATCAAGCTGTTCAACCAGCCCAAGAATGGGCCAACCCTCGGTGGATACAGGGTATGATGGAGCAGGGCACAGCTGCTTGGCCTGGTGGAATTCGTAGGGCCAGGAGTTTTCCCTGACCGTGTGACCTGACCAGACAAACTAGGACTCAAAAATAGGGCCTTAGTAATGATATATTACTACAATATCCTTGCTGAAGTATGTATTTATAACTATGTTATAGTGCATCTGAAATGTCTAAAGAAGCTTCTCCTCCCCTGGTGTTGGTGTCTCCTAGGCCCACTATGATCAGAGTTTTAATCTCATCTGGCGCCCAACAGACCTTCTCCTGGTGCTGCTGCTACTGGGGGCCATGGCCTTCACTCTCTTCAGGGGCTTGGTGAGCCAGCAGGGCCTGAATACACACTTAGAAATGAACACTCAAAAATATTGGAAATAAAATAAAACACCCGACATAAAGTCTTATTATATTACGATTGGTCCAGCCCACCAATTTTAGCACAGCCAAAAGAGTCAATGCATATAGAGTTGATTCCCTCGTGCTAGCTGTCTTTGTACAGCAGTCAAGGATTTGTTTATGATGCATAGATTATGTGCAACACCTGCTGCGCTGATTCAATCATGTGATATGGGTGGTCTCATCTGACACTTCCCTGGCAAATAGAACATTCAAGATGGTCTGATTTGCGGAAATATGCACATACTTATTTAACTTGCATAGTTCTTTACTGTGATTTTCATCCAGTAACTCCGCGATGCGTCGTGCCTAAGAACTGCCCGTAGCCGTGGTATATTGGCCATATACCACACCTCCTTGTGCCTTATTGCTTAAATATAGCATGTCTGGTCCATGGGGAATGTGAAAGTGAACAAGTAGGTACTGGATGAAAATCATAGTAAAAATACATGTTTTGTATTACCCGGGGTATACGGTCTGATATACCCTGGCTGTCAGCCAATCAGCATTCAGGGCTCGAACCACCCAGTTTATAAATTACAATAACTGATCCTACAGATAAGTAGTTTATACAGTGCTCTTGTCAAGAAGATGATCATGTTGTAACCTTCCTCCTATGTGTGCATTCAGGTAGCTCTTGACTCCCCTCTAGAGGCCTGTACCATCTACCTCCGCCAGTACGAGCCCTATCTGAAGGACCCAGTGGGCTACCCCAAGGTTATGGTGGGTACTTTAAGAGACAGAGCATGCCTCTCTGCAGTGCCAGTGGCATTCCTTAATAGTCTCTAACCCACTTTGTTTTAAATAACAACTCCATTCAGAAATAACAACTCCATTCAGAAATCACTTGGAGCTGCCTTGAAGCCTGCCCTATCTCTCTCCTCTCTAGCTGTGTATCTTACAGAAGAGATCACAGAGCCATTTTTCATCATTATGCCACAATGAGAGGGGTGAGAGGCCAGGCTGGTTCATTCTCTCTCATTTGTTAGACAAGAGAATGTGGTTGTGTCTGGTCCGGTCTCAACGCCTGGGCTTTCTCCGTCTGCTGGGGGATGTTTATTTGGTTTTGTTAGGGTTCTTAGCCGAGTCAATAGGTTATCCAAAGACCTTGTTGTGGCTCCAGTCCAGGCACAATGGCGAAGCATCGATCAGGCAGGGAACTGCATGCTGAGAACTTGATAAGGTAATCCTCCTTCCCCTGAGCCCCCCCATCAGCAACACACCGGGTGGGAGGGGTGTGTGTGTGTGTGTGTGTGTGTGTGTGTGTGTGTGTGTGTGTGTGTGTGTGTGTGTGTGTGTGTGTGTGTGTGTGTGTGTGTGTGTGTGTGTGTGTGTGTGTGTGTGTGTGTTTGTGTGTGTGTGTGTGTGTGTGTGTGTTTGTGTGTGTGTGTGTGTGTGTGGGTGGGTGGGTGGGTGGGTGGGTGTGTGTGTGCGTGTGCTTGCATGTTGGCGTGCTCAAGCTAGCATGTGTGTGTAAATCCCTGTGTGTGTCAAAGCATGTGTGTGTCAATACGGGTGTGTGTGTTGAGCGTGCGTGTGTGTGGAGTTGGGGTGTTGCGCTGGTTGGGGTGACCGACCTTTTTAATCATTGATGGTGATAAACCACGGCATACAGATGACTGGGGCGCGGAAAACAAAGACACTTCTCCAAGGACTGAAGGACAACGTGTGATTGGTTCTCAGCCTCTGGGCTCAGTTCATTAGGATTCATCAGGACCACAGCTCTAGAACAAAAGCCACTGTTCAAAGGCATAATTTGATGCCTTTACTTTAACAGCTACCTGACTTTCATGCTCCAAATATTCTGCAAGTGCTTCTGAGTGTCGATGTAATGACCTCTGTATCTGGATAATACAATTTGGACCTGAGTGTGCGGTGTGAAAGCACTTCAAATGTGTGTGTTTGTGTACGTGCATGCGTGAGAGTGTGTTGTCTATGCAGCCAGCACGCAGCAGCGTTCTCTGTATTCTGTGTGAGTACTTGGACTGCTGTAATGTGTTAGCGCCCTAGAGAGGATGAAGATGTACTGTATTAATTGACCATTGGAGTGTCAGAGTTGTGTGTAAGGGCGGGTTGGCTGAAGTCACCACTGTGATGTAATCCTTTGATGTTATACCTGTTGTACATTTAAATTTTTTAGATGTTGCACTTCCTGTTCTACATGCTGCCTATGCTGGGTGCCTTCATCTACGGACTCGTAGTGCCTGGCTGCACCTGGATGCCTGACTGGACTGTATTTGTTGCTGGAGGCGTCGCCCAGGTAAGATATGGGGGGGACATATTTCTGTTGTTATTTGTTAATAACATAGACTACAGCTCCCATAATGTAATGTGCTCTACGTACAGAGCTTCTACATACTGCTATTACTAGTCATACTAGTGATGACTTGAACAGATGAAGAGTTTGAATCACTTTGCAGTGACTGGGGCCCTGAAAGTTCAAACTGTAAACATTACACTTGGAGTGAGTGACAGTATAGCTTCCAGTGCTACTTCTCAATGAAATATTTGATTATAGCCAACCTTAATAAGACCTCTTCATAGAGTCCGTGTTCACAATAATAACCAATCAGCCCCATCCTGCAGAGGCCTGCTTCCTGTATTCAAGTTCCTTTCCATACTGGACTAATGGAGGCAAACATCAAACAAGAGACAGTGATCAAAGGCCAGTCCTGTATAGACTTGTCTGCAGCCCCTAATATCCCTCCCAACACAGGGGAAAGCCTGCCTCAGAGATTCAGCTATTCTAATAAAAAATAATCCTGTGAAACGGAGCTGGGCTAGCTGCATCTTCTGCTCAGAGCAGTGCACCAGAGTCTCCTCTCTGAGGTCGGCTGTTATACTGCACATCGCTGGCTGTAGATACTAATGATTGTTGCAGAGGCTCAAAGTGAAGCAACATATTAGGTTTAAAACTATTCAGTCAAGGCCTTTGTGGGGGAAAAACATCTACCGGTAACCCTAAAAACGTGAAAATCAAATTACTGGTCAGCTGTGAATATACTGTACAAGTTGCCCTCCTGTTTGGAATAACCCTAAACTTTACCTACTCCTTCCTCTCTCCTCCACAGTGTCAGTGGGCCCACATTGGGGCATCCCTCCACCCACGTACAGTGACCCCATTCCGGATCCCAGACGAGGCTTTCCTGGCTGTCCTGGCAGCCAACCTGCTGTACGCTGTGATCCCCTCACTCATCGCCATGCGCTGCACCAGTAACACCAACTTCTTCTTGACCGTCACTAAACTTCCTGGGATGGAGGGGATGCCCTGGGTTCCTGATGCTGACACCCTAGTCGAGAAGAAACACAATTAAAGTTTACATGCCAATAAAGTTACCAATAAAGATATGCAAGTAAGTTTACAGAATTGACTTCTAATCTATTAGTTTGTTTGTATATTAGTTTATGTAACAAGTCCCATAGGGGATGCAGAGGAGCAAGGAAGTAGATAAGTGTATCATACAAGACATCATGTTCTCTTAGACCGGGACCCTCCATTGAACTATACTGCAGATTCAGAGTGAGACACAGACTCCACTTTCCCCACAGCCTTTAGTTCAGGGCTCTCCAACACTGTTCCTGAAGAGCTTCAACCCTAATCAAATGCATCAATTAGCTGGTTGATAAGCTGAATCAGGTTAGTTACAACTGGGGTTGGAGCAAAAACCTACAAGAGGGTAATTGTCCATGAACAGGGTTGGTGAGCACTGATTTAGTTTATACAAACACGGAGGTGTTGACAACCAAATCATTTTTTTGCCTTTTCATTAGAAACGAATGCGGCAGCCAGGTACCGGTACTGAGAAATCCCTCCAAAATCACTCACTCCAGTCAAGACATCCTTAGATGCATTTCATTTCAGTCGGACAAGATCAAATTCAAGCACCAGGGAGAGAGAAAGAAGGGGAGGGCTTTCATTCCCACCCCCCCCAGTGAGAATAAGCGTCGGAGTGGTGTTCATTCATCTGCTGCTACTTTTCATCAGCAGGGGCTGATTGGCATACCAGTCAGGGTGTGTTTTTGTGGACGTACATCTCATTCAACATGAGTCACTCAACCCTAGTGGAACACAGATCATTGTCGTGTCTGCCTGCCCTTTGGAAAGAAAGTCACTCTCTCAGGCTAGGTATACCAGACGGCTGTTTGTTTGTCATTTTATTTCTCCTCTGTGGCAGTGCCTTCATGACGCTAGCTCTCCTCGCTAGCCTGATCCCAGATCTGTATGTGTATGTGCTTTATCATCTTTATCATGACTATCTGACTATCCAGTTACTTGTCATCATGGTTAATGCTATAAACCTATGGAACTAGGTTTGCCCCTTCCTCTCTTCTCTCCCTAAGTGATGTCATTCTGTTCTAGCTATTCTCTGTGCAGGTGGCCCATTGCTCTTCTGATATAAAAAGATCTCGAATGAAGCCCAGGTGGATTGCCTATTTGTATTTTGACACACAAACACTCAACACAACAGAGAAGGAATTACAGTTGATATCACATTCAACTTGAAACCAAAGGCGAAAAGTTTAACAGATACTTCATATTGTCTCTATCAAATGTATAACCTATTTTGATATTCGGCTGTAGATTCAAAGAACATCTATCACTGTCAACATTCCCAAACATTAATGTAATTATATTTACATACTGTATACATTCACAGTGTATGATAACATGAAACCATATCGAAAAAGCCATGTTCTCTCAAAACACAAACTCCTTTTTTTGGAGCATAATAAAAAAATAATGGATACCCTCTCTGTTACATTAGATGGATGTTCCCTTGCTACAGAGAGGTTGTGCAGCATTAATATTCAACACAGTGATAATGATTTGAATAACACACTCTTCACCTCCGTCTCTTCAGTAACTAAGTGGCCTCTTATCTGAGTGACACGCACACACACACACACAGGATTATCTAATTAATTCTTCCTCAGCAGCTTTTACATGCTGATGTATGGCAATGAAAAACAAACGGCCTGCTTGCACTCTGTGTGACAGACCTAAATCAAATCCGGCCAGCTCCATCTATTCAGAGGAGCCACTGGGAATATGTGCAGATGTCTGCTCAGCTGTACAGCCTGAGACCCCAGGAGACTTGCGGTCTGCCCTTACCTTGATGGTAGAGAGAGAGAAGCTGAACACTGCAACATAGCAATTCACACTTTGCTGGGTCTGTATCAATATTATTAGGTGTGAAGAGGACAGAGGCCATGCTGGTCAGATTATTTAAACTGGATTCTATATCGTCTCCTACAGACACCTGCCAGAAATAAAATGTTACGTGACAATCAAAAGCAATTCCTATAATGTAATTTGGCATGATCCTGACTCGAGAAATATCGTTCTCATTCTCAAAAATGCTTTTTTAGTTAAAAGGAGCACGATCGTTACAGTATAATTTATGTCCTCCTTTCTAAAATGCTCTCTTGAAACATATGGGCCGAGAAAAATGTATTGGAGAATGCGGGCATCGATCCCGCTACCTCTCGCATGCTAAGCGAGCGCTCTACCATTTGAGCTAATTCCCCACTGCGCTTAGGTAACTCCAGTTATATATATATAGTATATAGTGTTTGGTAGCCTAGTAGTACTGCTGTAAATTATAGGCTATAATAACTACATGCACACAATGCACACGCACACAAATCCACATTCTGAAATAAAAAATGTGTGTCTTGTGTTTAGTGTACGGTTGAATTTGCTATTAAGATTAGACTACATTTACCCTGGCTACATTACGACCTGCACAATGTTTTCTTTCGTGGATAGCAAGCATTGATACTAACGTTATTAGTTTAATGAGGTTTAACGTTACTGCTTCTACTGAAACATTGTAGCCTTCCTACTGGCACAACTTATCGTCATGCACTAACAGCAAATGCAACAATATAGCAGTTCAGTTGTTCCCTGTTACTTTCGCTGATTTACACATTCTGGTGCGCTCTTATAGTGATTAACTTTGTGCTGAAAATGTGTGAAATGCGGAACAGCCCAACGAGCCCAGTCCTGCACAGAGTCAGCAGTTCCCCTGCACTGCCAAAATCAAACAGCAATACGACAGGACACGGCAGGCTAACTGCAGGATAGAGAGCTATGAGTCAAGTACTGCACCATATCAATAACAGCCCAGCTGGAACAAACGACATACGGTCTATCTAACTTCAGACAGACAGTATTCTTGAAGAGATAATGGTAAGTCCTCTAATGTATGGGTTGGCTCTGTGTCTGGGCATCATGCAGTCTTTTTTCTTACTGTATGGGAGATTTCTGTACAGTAACCTTAAAGATGTGCTACAGTAGCCTAGTGCCGTACAGTGCAGATGATGAGAGGATCAAGGAGTATGGTCAGGTTATTTGTTTACAATGTGGTCAGCAGCATATTTCCATGTTCCTGTTATAGGCAATTAAAATCTATAATATTGCAGAGGTGTCTGTAAAGGAACTTGCTGCAATAACAACCATTTATTACATGAATGCTATTAGTGTTTATATATTTATATCTAAACATATGGGGGCGGGGCTCTGACATTCCCACTGGGCAAAACCGTATTTTTATTTTCCACGTCATTTCAACCCCACAAAAATATATGTTGAATCAACATGGAAAACGGATTGGATTTCAAAAAAGTAATATAAGAGAATTTCGTATTTCTTTCAATCAACTTTTAACCTAAAGGGTGACATCTTGGTTGAATTCACTCACGTTACTTAAGAACGCAACCAAACGTAAATCAAAACTAAATGTTGAACTGACATCTGTGCCTAGTGGGTTGTCTCCATACAGGTGTAGACTAAAGTTGCACTTTAATCCAAAATACACCCCCCCTGTGTGATACCATTTCTGAAGAACTTTATTGAGCAGCTACAGCTCCTCACCCTTTCTCATGGAATTCTAACATAGGCTGGTGCCAAGGGAGCAAACATTACAGGCTCCTTTCCCTTGTTGCTATGACATGGCAAACTGCCATCACCTACCACTGCATGATGTAGCAGCTGATGTCATAGTAATACCAATTTACAATACACTCTTATCCAGAGTGACCTGCAGTAGTGAGTGCATACATTTTTGTACTGGTCCCCCATGGGAATCAAACCCACAATCCTGGTGTTACAAGCACAATGCCCTACCAACTGACCCACACCTACCCTAAACAACATGCAATGGATGGCAGAGTAGTGTAAGGAAAATAACTTCACCCTCAACGTCAACAAAACAAAGAAGGTGATGGTGGACTACAGGAGACCAGATAGCGCACGCCACCATCCACATCAACGGGCCGCAGTGGAGAGGGTCAAAAGCTTCAAGTTCCTCGGCGTGCACATTACTTAGGACCTGAAATGGTCTCTTGACTCCCTTAATACCGACAGCATGATGAAGAAGGCGCAACAGCGCCTCTTCAACCTCAGGAGGCTGAAGAAATTAATCTTCAACTCTAAGACCCTCACAAACTTCTACAGATGTACTGTTGAGAGCATTCTGTCGGGCTGTATGACTGCCTGGTATGGCAACTTCACAGCCCGCAACTGCAGGGCTCTCCAGAGGGTGGTGCGATCAGCCCAACTCATCATTGGGGGCACACTGCCTGCCCTCCAGGACACCTAGAGCACCCAGTGTCACAGAAAGGCCAAGAAGATCATCAACGACAGCCACGGCCTGTTCACACCGCTACCATCTAGAAGGCGGAGACAGTACAGGTGCATCAAAGCTGGGGCCGAGAGACTGATAATCAGCTTCTATATCCAGGTCATCAGACTGTTAAACAGTCATCACTAGCTGGCCTCCGCCCAGTATCCTGCCCTGAACCTTAGACACTGTCACTAGCCGGCTACCACCCGGTACTCTACCCTGCACCTTCTTCAGGCTAGGGTCCTTTTTTTCTCAATTTCCGCCTGACTGACGTGCCCAAAGTCAACTGCTTGTTACTCAGGCCTAGAAGCTAGGATATGCATACAATTGGTACCATTCAAGCACTTTGAAGCACTTTGAAGTTTGTAGAAATGTTAAAATAATGTATGAGACTATAACACAATTGAAATGTTAGGAGAAAATCCAAAGAAAACATATTTTCTTTTTTTGAGAGCCCATGCTCTTACAATGGAATGCATAGGGGCATATGCAATTCCAGCTCCCAGATTGCAATTTCTATGGCTTCCACTAGATGTCACAGTCTTTGTTCAAGGTTTCAGGCTTGTAACTTGAATAATGAAGAAGAAATATGAGTTTTAGTATGACGACACCAGTTTGGAAATCTGTGTTATACTTCTTTCCTTATGAAATATTATAGTTTAATTAAATTTTAGGGTACCTGAGGAATAAATAGAAACTTATTTTGACTTGTTGAAACAAAGTTTAGGCGTAGTTTTTAGGATTACTCAAATCGACGGCGCCAACTAAATGTACTTTTTGGGATATAAAGAAGGATTTTATCTAACAAAACATTACATTTAAGTCATTTAGCAGACGCTCTTATCCAGAGCGACTTACAAAATGGTGCATTCACCATATGATATCCAGTGGAACAACCACTTTACAATAGTGCATCTAAATCTTTTAAGGGGGGGGGGGGGTTAGAAGGATTACTTTATCCTATCCTAGGTATTCCTTAAAGAGGTGGGGTTTCAGGTGTCTCCGGAAGGTGGTGATTGACTCCGCTGTCCTGGCGTCGTGAGGGAGCTTGTTCCACCATTGGGGTGCCAGAGCAGCAAACAGTTTTGACTGGGCTGAGCGGGAACTGTGCTTCCTCAGAGGTAGGGGGGCCAGCAGGCCAGTGGTGGATGAACGCAGTGCCCTTGTTTGGGTGTAGGGCCTGATCAGAGCCTGAAAGGTATGGAGGTGCCGTTCCCTTCACAGCTCCGTAGGCAATCACCATGGTCTTGTAGCGGATGCGAGCTTCAACTGGAAGCCAGTGGAGAGAGCGGAGGAGCGGGGTGACGTGAGAGAATTTGGGAAGGTTGAACACCAGACGGGCTGCGGCGTTCTGGATGAGTTGTAGGGGTTTAATGGCACAGGCAGGGAGCCCAGCCAACAGCGAGTTGCAGTAATCCAGACGGGAGATGACAAGTGCCTGGATTAGGACCTGCGCCGCTTCCTGTGTGAGGCAGGGTCGTACTCTGCGAATGTTGTAGAGCATGAACCTACAGGATCGGGTCACCGCCTTGATGTTAGTGGAGAACGACAGGGTGTTGTCCAGGATCACGCCAAGGTTCTTAGCACTCTGGGAGGAGGACACAAGGGAGTTGTCAACCGTGATGGCGAGATCATGGAACGGGCAGTCCTTCCCCGGGAGGAAGAGCAGCTCCGTCTTGCCGAGGTTCAGCTTGAGCTGGTGATCCGTCATCCACACTGATATGTCTGACAGACATGCAGAGATGCGATTCGCCGCCTGGTTATCAGAAGGGGGAAAGGAGAAGATTAATTGTGTGTCGTCTGCATAGCAATGATAGGAGAGACCATGTGAGGATATGACAGAGCCAAGTGACTTGGTGTATAGCGAGAATAGGAGAGGGCCTAGAACAGAGCCCTGGGGGACACCAGTGGTGAGAGCGCATGGTGCGGAGACAGATTCTCGCCACGCCACCTGGTAGGAGCGACCTGTCAGGTAGGACGCAATCCAAGCGTGGGCCGCGCCGGAGATGCCCAACTCGGAGAGGGTGGAGAGGAGGATCTGATGGTTCACAGTATCAAAGGCAGCAGATAGGTCTATATTATTATTATTTTTTTTTTTTTGAGAGAGAGATAGCAGGAGAGCTGGCCAAGGACGGCACGTTCAAGAGTTTTGGAGAGAAAAGAAAGAAGGGATACTGGTCTGTAGTTGTTGACATCGGAGGGATCGAGTGTAGGTTTTTTCAGAAGGGGTGCAACTCTCGCTCTCTTGAAGACGGAAGGGACGTAGCCAGCGGTCAAGGATGAGTTGATGAGCGAGGTGAGGAAGGGGAGAAGGTCTCCGGAAATGGTCTGGAGAAGAGAGGAGGGGATAGGGTCAAGTGGGCAGGTTGTTGGGTGGCCGGCCGTCACAAGACGCGAGATTTCATCTGGAGAGAGAGGGGAGAAAGAGGTCAAAGCACAGGGTAGGGCAGTGTGAGCAGGACCAGCGGTGTCGGGTGACTTAGCAAACGAGGATCGGATATCGTCAACCTTCTTTTCAAAATGGTTGACGAAGTCATCCGCAGAGAGGGAGGAGGGGGGGGGGAGGGGGAGGAGGATTCAGGAGGGAGGAGAAGGTAGCAAAGAGCTTCCTAGGGTTAGAGGCAGATGCTTGGAATTTAGAGTGGTAGAAAGTGGCTTTAGCAGCAGAGACAGAAGAGGAGAATGTAGAGAGGAGTGAGTGAAAGGATGCCAGGTCCGCAGGGAGGCGAGTTTTCCTCCATTTCCGCTCGGCTGCCCGGAGCCTTGTTCTGTGAGCTCGTAGTGAGTCGTCGAGCCACGGAGCAGGAGGGGAGGACCGAGCCGGCCTGGAGGATAGGGGACAGAGAAAATCAAAGGATGCAGAAAGGGAGGAGAGGAGGGTTGAGGAGGCAGAATCAGGAGATAGGTTGGAGAAGGTTTGAGCAGAGGGAAGAGATGATAGGATGGAAGAGGAGAGAGTAGCGGGAGACACTACATGTTGTAGCTGGGACCCTTTGGATTGCAAATCAGAGGAAGATTTTCAAAAAGTAAGTGAATATTTAATCGCTATATGTAAATTTATGAAACCTGTGCTGGTTGAAAAATATTTTGATTTGGGGCGCCGTCCTCAAACAATCGCATGGCATGCTTTCGCTGTAAAGCCTATTGTAAATCGGACAATGCAGTTAGATTAACAAGAATTTAAGCTTTTAACCAATATAAGACACTTGTATGTACCTAAATGTTTAATATCCATAATTTTTATGATTATTTATTTGAATCGCGGCCCTCCAATTTTACCGGAAGCTGTCGACAGGGGTCCCGCTGGCAGGACGCCCAGTCCTAAGACTAGAGACTGCCGCTCTATGTACAAAGTATCATTGAACACTAATCACTTTAATAATGTTTACATACTGTTTTACCCACTTTATAGATACATTTGAAGTCGGAAGTTTACATACACTTAGGTTGGAGTCATTAAAACTTGTTTTTCAACCACTCCACATTAAAACTCGTTTTTCAACCACTCCACAAATTTCTTGTTAACAATCTATAGTTTTGGCAAGTCGGTTAGGACATCTACTTTGTGCACGACACAAGTTATTTTTGCAAAAATTGTTTACAGACAGATTATTTCACTTTATCACAATTCCAGTGGGTCAGAAGTTTACATACACTAAGTTGACTGTGCCTTTAAATAGATTACCTGTGGTTCTATATCAAGGCCTGCCTTCAAACTCAGTGTCTCTTTGCTTGACATCATGGGAAAATCTAAAGAAATCAGCCAAAAAAAATTGTAGACCTCCACAAGTCTGGTTCATCCTTGGGAGCAATTTCCAAACGCCTGAAGGTACCACGTTCATCTGTACAAACAATAGTACGCAAGTATAAACACCATAGCCGTCATACCGCTCAGGAAGGAGACGCGTTCTGTCTCCTAGAGATTAACGTACTTTGTTTGCGAAAAGTGCAAATCAATCCCAGAACAACGCAAAGGACCTTGTGAAGATGCTGGAGGAAACAGGTACAAAATATCTATATCCACAGTAAAACGAGTCCTATATCGACATAACCTGAAAGGCCGCTCAGCAAGGAAGAAGCCACTGCTCCAAAACCACCATAAAAAAGCCAGACTACGGTTTGCAACTGCACATGGGGTCAAAGATTGTACTTTTTGGAGAAATGTCCTCTGGTCTGATGAAACAAAAATAGAACTGTTTGGCCATAATGACCATTATGTTTGGAGGGAAAAGGGGGAGGAATGCAAGCCGAAGAACACCATCCCAACCGTGAAGCACAGGGGTGGCAGCATCATGTTGTGGAGGTGCTTTGCTGCAGGAGGGACTGGTGCACTTCACAAAATAAATGGCTTCATGAGGTAGGAAAATGATGTGGATATATTGAAGCAACGTCCCAAGACATCAGTCAGGAAGTTAAAGCTTGGTCGCAAATGGGTCTTCCAAATGGACAATGACCCCAAGCATACTTCCAAAGTTGTGGCAAAATGACTTAAGGACAACAAAGTCAAGGTATTTGCGTGGCCATCACAAAGCCCTGACCTCACTCCTATAGAAAATGTGTGGGCAGAACTGAAAAAGTGTGTGTGAGGAAGGAGGCATACAAACCTGACCCAGTTACACCAGCTCTATCAGGAGGAATGGGCCAAAATTCACCCAACTTATTGTGGGAAGCTTGTGGAAGGCTACCCGAAACGTTTGACCCAAGTTCAACAATTTAAAGGCAATGCTACCAAATACTAATTGAGTGTATGTAAACTTCTGACCCACTGGGAATGTGATGAAAGAAATAAAAGCTTAAATAAATCATTCTCTCTACTATTATTCTGACATTTCACATTCTTAAAATAAAGTGGTGATCTTAACTGAGCTAAGATAGGGAATTTTTACTAGGATTAAATGTCAGGAATTGTGAAAAACGGAGTTTAAATGTATTTGGCTAAGGTTTACGTAAACTTCGACTTCAACTGTATTCTAGTCATGGCTCATCCTATATAACTACTAGAGGTCGACTGATTATGATTTTTCAATGCCGATACCGATACTGATTATTGGAGGACCAAAAAAAGCCGATACCGATTAATCGGACGATTTTTTAATTTATTTATTTGTAATAATGACAATTACAACAATACTGAATTAACACTTATTTTAACTTAATATAATACATCAATAAAATCAATTTAGCCTCAAATAAATAATGAAACATGTTCAATTTGGTTTAAATAATGCAAAAACAAAGTGTTGGAGAAGAAAGTAAAAGTGCAATATGTGCCATGTAAGAAAGCTAACATTTAAGTTCCTTGCTCAGAACATGAGAACATATGAAAGCTGGTGGTTCCTTTTAACATGAGTCTTCAATATTCCCAGGTAAGATGTTTTAGGTTGTAGTTATTATAGGAATTATAGGACTATTTCTCTCTATACGATTTGTATTTCATATACCTTTGACTATTGGATGTTCTTATAGGCACTTTAGTATTGCCAGTGTAACAGTATAGCTTCCGTCCCTCTCCTCGCTCCTACCTGGGCTCAAACCAGGAACACATCGACAACAGCCACCCTCGAAGCAGCGTTACCCATGCAGAGCAAGGGGAACAACTACTCCAAGTCTCAGAGCGAGTGACGTTTGAAACGCTATTAGCGCGCACCCGCTAACTAGCTAGCCATTTCACATCGGTTTCACCAGCCTAATCTTGGGAGTTGACAGGCTTGAAGTCATAAACAGCGCAATGCATTGCGAAGGGCTGCTGGCAAACGCACGAAAGTGCTGTTTGAATGAATGCTTACAAGCCTGCTGCTGCCTACCATCGCTCAGTCAGACTGCTCTATCAAATCATAGACTTAATTATAACATAATAACACACAGAAATATGAGCCTTAGGTCATTAATATGGTAGAATCCGTAAACTATCATCTCAAAAACAAAACGTTTTTTCTGTCAGTGAAATACGGAACCGTTCCGTATTTTATCTAATGGGTGGCATCCCTAAGTCTAAATATTCCTGTTACATTGCACAACCTTTAATGTTATGTCATAATTACGTAAAATACTGGCAAATTAGTTCGCAACGAGCCAGGCGGCCCAAACTGTTGCATATACCCTGACTCTGCGTGCAATGAACGCAAAATGACACAATTTCACCTGGTTAATATTGCCTGCTAACCTGGATTTCTTTTAGCTAAATATGCAGGTTTAAAAATATATTCTTCTGTGTATTGATTTTAAGAAAGGCATTGATGTTTATGGTTAGGTACAGTCGTGCAACGATTGTGCTTTTTTCGCAAATGCACTTTTGTTAAATCATCCCCCAGCGAAGTCGGCTGTCTTTGTTAGGAAGAAATAGCCTTCACAGTTCGCAACGAGCCAGGCGGCCCAAACTGCTGCATATACCCTGACTCTGTTTGCAAGAGAAGTGACACATTTTCCCTAGTTAAAATAAATTAATGTTAGCAGGCAATATTAACTAAATATGCAGGTTTAAAAATATATACTTGTGTATTGATTTTAAGAAAGACATTGATGTTTATGGTTGAGCAACGTGTTCCACATCGATTATATGCAACGCAGGACAGGCTAGATAAACTAGTAATATCATCAACCATGTGTAGTTAACTAGTGATTATTATTGATTGATTGTTTTTTATAAGATACGTTTAATGCTAGCTAGCAACTTACCTTGGATTCTTACTGCATTCGCGTAACAGGCAGGCTCCTCGTGGAGTGCAATGTAAAGCAGGTGGTTAGAGCGTTGGACTAGTTAACCGTAAGGTTGCAAGATTGAATCCCCAAGCTGACAAGGTAAAAATCTGTCGTTCTGCTCCTGAACAAGGCAGTTAACCCACAGTTCCTTGGCCGTCATTGAAAATAAGAATGTGTTCTTAACTGACTTGCCGAGTTAAATAAAGGTCTAAAAAAACAAAACAAAACAAAAAAAAAATCGGCCAAATCGGCGTCCCAAAATACCGATTTCCGATTGTTATGAAAACTTGAAATCGGCCCTAATTAATCGGCCATTCCGATTAATCGGTCGACCTCTAATAACTACTGCTGTACACACCTTTTCTATTCACATACTGTCTATACACACTTTTCATATACACATATATTTACACTGAACAAAAATATAAAAGCAACATGTCCCATGTTTCATGAGCTGAAATAAAAGATCTCTGAAATTTTCCATATGCACAAAAAGATTATTTCTGTAAAAATGTTGTGCACATTCTCCTTTGCCAAATACATTTTACCTTTATTTAACTAGGCAAGTCAGTTAAGAACAGATTCTTATTTTTGATGACGGCCTAGGAACTGCCTTGTTCAGGGACAGAATGACAGATTTTTACTTTGTCAGCTCGGGGATTCGATTTTGCAACCTTTCGGTTACTAGTCCAATGCTCTAACCACTAGGCTACCTAGTGGACAAGTGTGGCATGTCAAGAAGCTGATTAAACAGCATGATCATTACACAGGCGCACCTTGTACTGGGGACAATAAAGGCCACTCTAAAATGGGCAGTTTTGTCACACAACACAAAGCTACAGATTTCTCAAATTTTGAGGGAGCATGCAATTGGCATGCTGACTGCAGGAATGTCCACCTGAGCTGTTGCCAGAGAATTGAATGTTAAACAATGTACATTAGCAATAAGTCCGGCCTCACATCCGCAGACCATGTGGAATGGCGTTGTGTGAGTGAGCGGTTTGCTGATGTCAATGTTGTGAACAGAGTGTCCCGTGGTGGTGGGTTTATTCAATGGGCAGGCATAAACTACGGACAATGAACACAATTGCATTTTATTGATGGCAATTTGAATGCACAGAGACACCATGACGAGATCCTGAGGCCCATTGTTGTGCCTTTCATCTGCCGCCATCACCTCATGTTTCAGCATGATAATGCATGGCCCCATGTTGCAAGGATCTGTACACAATTCCTGGAAGCTGAAAATGTCCCAGTTCTTCCATGGCCTGCATACTCACCAGACATGTCACCACTCATTGAGCATGTTTGGGATGCTCTGGATTGACGTGTATGACAGAGCGTTCCAGTCCCAACAATATTCAGCAACTTCACACAGCCATTGAAGAGGACTGGGCCAATATTCCACAATCAACAGCCTGATCAACTCTATGCAAAGGAGATGTGTCATGCTGCATGAGGCAAATTGTGGCCATACCAGATACCGACTGGTTTTCTGATCCACGCCCCTACTTTTTTTAAGGTATCTGTGACCAAAAGATGTATATCTGTCATGTGAAATCCATTGATTAGGGCCTAATGAATTTTTTTTCAATTGACTGATTATGAACTGTAACTCAGTAAAATCTTGTTCCATTTATATTTTTGTTCAGTGTAGAAATAGATCATGCCTCTCCCTAAACAGCAGGAAGCAGATTGTACGGTAAACTTCCCAACCAGTTCTTGACTATGGTGACACCGTTTATCGGAATGCAGCAACCACTACTCTTTAATCTTTGGATGCTGTCTACCATAGCTGTATATATTTTAGACTCGGTCATGTTTTTTTACTGTGTATTTAAATACTGTAATATTTCTACTAATGTACATTGCAATTTACTTACATACACTTTTTATACACCGCTTATTTATATACTGAATTAATGACATAACTCACTCTAATATACTGCTGTACATATCATTTTTAGTATACTGCCACACCTTGACCTGAGAGAGTCGTTTTTCTCTGTTTGGTTAGGTCAGGGTGTGACATGGGGTGGGCATTCTATGCGTTGTATGTCTATGTTGTTTTTTCTTGATTGGCCGAGTATGGTTTCCAATCAGAGGCAGCTGTCATTCGTTGTCTCTGATTGGGAATCATACTTAGGCAGCCCTTTTTCCCACAGTCAGTTGTGGTGTTCTTGTCTTTGTGTTGCATGTGTTTGCACACATAGCTTTTCGTTCGTTGTATTGTTTTTTCTGGTTCACATTTAAAACAAAGTATGATGAGCCTAACTCACGCTGTGCCTTGGTCTACCTTTTACGACGGACGTTACATATACAGTGCCTTTGGAATGTATTCAGACACCTTGACTTTTCCCACATTTTGTTACGTTATAGCCTTATTCTAAAATGTATTAAATAGTTTTCCCCTTCATCAATCTACACACATAATGATTTTTAGAAATTGTTGCTAATTTATAAAAAATTTAAAAATGAAATATTATATTTACATAAGTATTCAGACCTTTTACTCAGTACTTTGTTGAAGTACCTTTGGCAGCAATTACAACATCGAGTCTTCTTGGGTATGACGCTACAAGCTTGGCACACCTGTATTTGCGGAGTTTCTCCCATTCTTCTCTGCAGATCCTGTCAAGCTCTGTCAGGTTGGATGGGGTCCGTTGCTGCACAGCTATTTTCAGGTCTCTCCAGAGATGTTTGATCAGGTTAAAGTTTGGGCTCTGGTTGGACCACACAAGGACATTCAGAGACTTGTCCTGAAGCCACTCCTGCATTGTCTTGGCTGTGTGCAGGTTTTCATCAAGGATCTCTCTATACTACCCCCATCTATCTTCAGAGCTCATGCTACTAGGTGACCTAAACTGGGACATGCTTAACACCCCAGCCATCCTACAATCCAAGCTTGACGCCCTCAATCTCACACAAATTATTAATGAACCCACCAGGTACCACCCCAAAGCCATAAACACTGGCACCCTCATAGATATCATCCTAACCAATTTGCCCTCTAAATACACCTCTGCTGTTTTCAACCAAGATCTCAGCGATCACTGCCTCATTGCCGGCATCCGTAATGGGTCTACGGTCATACGACCTCCACTCATCACTGTCAAACGCTCCCTGAAACATTTCAGTGAGCAGGCCTTTCTAATCGACCTGGCCCTGGTATCCTGGAAGGATATTGACCTCATCCCGTCAGTAGAGGATGTCTGGTTATTTTTTTTAAATGCCTTCCTCACCATCTTAAATAAGCATGCCCCATTCAAGAAATTTAGAACCAGGAACAGATATAGCCCTTGGTTCTCCCCAGACCTGTCTGCCCTTAACCAACACAAAAACATCCTATGGCGTTCTGCATTAGCATCAAACAGCCCCCGTGATATGCAACTTTTCAGGGAAGTTAGAAACCAATATACACAGGCAGTTAGAAAAGCTAAGGCTAGCTTTTTCAAGCAGAAATTTGCTTCCTGCAACACAAATTCAAAAAAGTTCTGGGACATTGTAAAGTCCATGGAGAATAAGAACACCTCCTCCCAACTGCCCACTGCACTGAGGATAGGAAACTCTGTCACCACCGATAAACCCACTACAATTGAGAATTTCAATAAGCATTTTTCTACGGCTGGCCATGCTTTCCACCTGGCTACCCCTACTGAAGTCAACAGCACTGCACCCCCCACAGCTACTCGCCCAAGCCTTCCCCATTTCTCCTTCTCCCAAATCCATTCAGCTGATGTTCTGAAAGAGCTGCAAAATCTGGACCCCTACAAATCAGCCGGGCTAGACAATCTGGACCCTTTCTTTCTAAAATTATCTGCCGAAATTATTGCAACCCCTATTACTAGCCTGTTCAACCTCTCTTTCGTGTCGTCAGAGATTCCCATAGATTGGAAAGCAGCTGCTGTCATCCCCCTATTCAAAGGAGGGGACACTCTTGACCCAAATTGCTGTAGACCTATATCCATCCTACCCTGCCTTTCTAAGGTCTTCGAAAGCCAAGTCAACAAACAGATTACCGACCATTTCGAATCCCATCGCACCTTCTCCGCTATGCAATCTGGTTTCAGAGCTGGTCATGGGTGCACCTCAGCCTCGCTCAAGGTCCTAAATGATATCGTAACCGCCATCGATAAGAAACAATACTGTGCTGCCGTTTTCATTGACCTGGCCAAAGCTTTCGACTCTGTCAATCACCACATCCTCATCGGCAGACTCAATAGCCTTGGTTTCTCTAATGATTGCATAGCCTGGTTCACCAACTACTTCTCTGATAGAGTTCAGTGTGTCAAATCGGAGGGCCTGTTGTCCGGACCTCTGGCAGTCTCTATGGGCGTGCCACAGGGTTCAATTCTTGGGCCGACTCTTTTCTCTGTATACATCAATGATGTCGCTCTTGCAGCTGGTGAGTCTCTGATCCACCTCTACGCAGACGACACCATTCTGTATACTTCTGGCCCTTCTTTGGACACTGTTAACAACCCTCCAGACGAGCTTCAATGCCATACAGCTCTTCTTCCGTCACCTCCAACTGCTCCTAAATACAAGTAAAACTAAATGCATGCTCTTCAACCGATCGCTGCCTGCACCTGCCTGCCTGTCCTGCATCACTACTCTGGACGGTTCTGACTTAGAATATGTGGACAACTACAAATACCTAGGTGTCAGGTTAGACTGTAAACTCTCCTTCCAGACTCACATCAAACATCTCCAATCCAAAGTTAAATCAAGAATTGGCTTCCTATTTCGCAACAAAGCATCCTTCACTCATGCTGCCAAACATATCCTCGTAAAACTGACCATCCTACCGATCCTCGACTTTGGCGATGTCATTTACAAAATAGCCTCCAATACCCTACTCAACAAACTGGATGCAGTCGATCACAGTGCCATCTATTTTGTCACCAAAGCCCCATATACTACCCTCCACTGCGACCTGTAATCGTTGCCAAACCCACTGGCTCCAGGTCATCTACAAGACCCTGCTAGGTAAAGTCCCCCCTTATCTCCGCTCACTGGTCACCATAGCAGCACCCACCTGTAGCACGCACTCCAGCAGGTATATCTCTCTGGTCACCCCCAAAGCCAATTCCTCCTTTGGCCCTCTCTCCTTCTAGTTCTCTGCTGCCAATGACTGGAACGAACTACAAAAATCTCTGAAACTGGAAACACTTATCTCCCTCACTAGCTTTAAGCACCAGCTGTCAGAGCAGCTCACAGATCACTGCACCTGTACATAGCCCATCTATAATTTAGCCCAAACAATCTACCTCTTCCCCTACCATATTTATTTATTTTATTTTGCTCCTTTGCACCCCATTATCTCTATTTCTACTTTGCACTTTCTTCTACTACAAATCTACCATTCCAGTGTTTTACTTGCTATATTGTATTTACTTTGCCACCATGGACTTTTTTGCCTTTACCTCCCTTATCTCACCTCATTTGCTCACATTGTACATAGACTTTTTTTTCTACTGTATTATTGACTGTATATTTGTTTTACTCCATGTGTAACTCTGTGTTGTTGTATGTTGTCGAACTGCTTTGCTTTACCTTGGCCAGGTCGCAATTGTAAATGAGAACTTGTTCTCAACTTGCCTACCTGGTTAAATAAAGGTGAAATAAATCAAATAAAATACTTTGCTCCCTTCATCTTTGCCTCGATCCTGACTAGTCTCCCACTCCCTGCCACTGAAAAACATCCCCACAGCATGCTGCCACCACCATGCTTCACTGTAGGGATGGTGCCAGGTTTTCTCCAGACATGAAACTTGGCATTCAGGCCAAAGAGTTCAATCTTGGTTTCATCAGACCAGAGAATCTTGTTTCTCATGGTCTGAGAGTCTTTAGGTGCCTTTTGGCAAACTCCAAGCGGGCTGTCATGTTTGGCTGGGCGGCCAGCTCTAGGAAGAGTCTTGGTGGTTCCGAACTTCTTCTATTTAAGATTCAAATCAAAGTTTATTTGTCACATGCGCCGAATACAACAGGTGTAGCGTACTTACAGGCTTTAACCAATAGTGCAAAAAAGGTGTTGGGTGAACAATAGGTAAGTAAAGAAATAAAACAACAGTAAGAAGACAGGCTATATACAGTAGCGAGGCTATAAAAGTAGCGAGGCTACATACAGACACCGGTTAGTCAGGCTGATTGAGGTAGTATGTACATGTAGATATGGTTAAAGTGACTTTGCATATATGATGAACTGAGTGTAGCAGTAGCGTAAAAAAGGGGTTGGCGGGTGGGTGGTGGGACACAATGCAGATAGCCTGGTTAGCCAATGTGCGGGAGCACTGGTTGGTCGGGCCAATTGAGGTAGTATGTACATGAATGTACAGTTAAAGTAAAGGGGTGGCTGGGATCTTTGACAATTTTTAGGGCCTTCCTCTGACACCGCCTGGAGGCCATTGTGTTCTTGGGGATCTTCAATGCTTCAGCACATGTTTTAGTACCCTTCTCCAGATCTCAGCCTCGACACAATCCTGTCTCGGAGCTCTACGGACAATTCCTTCGACCTCATGGCTTGGTTTTTGCTCTGACATGCACTGTCAACTGTGGGACCTTATATAGACAGGTGTGTGCCTTTCCAAATCATGTCCAATCAATTGAATTTACCAAGTTGGTGAAACATCTCAAGGATAATCTATGGAAACAGGATAAACCTGAGATCAATTTTGAGTCTCACAGCAAAGGGTCTGAATACCTATGTAAATAAGGTATTTCTAAAAACCTGTTTTCACTTTGTCATTATGGGGTATTGTGTGTAGATTGCTCAGGAATTTGTTTAAATTAATCCATTTTAGAATAAGGCTGTAACGTAACAAAATGTGGAAAAAGTCAAGGGGTCTGAATAGTTTCCGAAGGCACCGTATCTTGTGTAAATTCATCCGATGTATGTATAGATTTAATTTGGATTAATGTTACATTGCTATTTGGGTTGTTAATTAGTTTCCTTCCGACATTTCTTGATTGACATTATACTCCATTGTTAGGCGCTAGTAACGTAAGCTTTTCACTGCACCTGCTCTAACATTGGTAAACTGTGTATGTGACCAATAAACTTTAATTTGATTTGTTTATAGGCTAGCCATATTAGAGCTTAGGAATGGCTAGCAGCACCATTGGATACTCCATAACTGGAACTTCACTGATTGGTCCTTCTCTGCCTCCCTTGCAGCTCTCCTCACAGCACCTGTCCTTGGGGACAGTGACCTGCTTGGTCCTAATCTTTGGCCTCTGTGTGACCTCCCTCCCTACCGATGCCGAGAAGGGAAGGAGGAAAGTTGTTCATGTACTCGGTAAGATCTCTCCTTCTCTCTATCCCCATCCCACACACGTTGCATCATTGTAATGAGAATGTTTTTTTTTACGTTCCAAGGGGAGAATAAAAGAGCAGCTGTCTGGGTTTCAAAATAAGTGAGTTGCCAAACTTTATCTCTCCTCCAGGATTATTGGCAGTCAACTGTAGAAAATTGAATTTCTGTTTCATGTAGAATGAGGTAGGAGTCATGTTATCAGTAAAATGTGGCTAAATTCCATCCGCTTCGTATTCAAGCAGATGTTGATTTGGACTCTTAGAACAGTCTCTATCAACGCTGTGAAGAAGCTGTGTTCAGCCTGATTGGGAACTTGCTGATGCTGTACTGGCAACCAGCTACAATATCACCTTGTTATCATCACCTGTCCTTCTTAATTATAATGTTATTATGATGTTACAAACCGTATGCCTCCACCTGGATACATCTCTATTCACGCCTGAAATCCCAACCTAGATTTATGTTTCAATGTATTCTGTAAACAGGTCTCAAAGCTCAGCGATCGGTTACAAACATTTCAGAGTGCAGAGTTCCCAGCTCACAGTCATTATAAGCAGCTGTCATGGCTAATTGTAGGCTTTGTGATCTGTTCACAATAAGCAGACTCTTAGAATGAGAATCAGTCAGCTGTGTTGCTCAGTAACCCTCAGAGAAGAGCACTGTCACAAAGCCTAGGAGACGGCCTGGCTGCCAATGACGCAAACCAGAGCTGCTTGTACATTCCATTTCAAATAAAGTTGTCTCCTACCCACTGCTCTCATTCACTACCCCTCACAAATCTGAGACAACTGGGTAGGTGTAAGTTATAGCTCCCCCTACGCGTCATATTGATTTCCAATCCTGTTAGATTTGCGAAGTGGAGTGAACACGGGTGTAGATGTGGGTAGTCAAACACTTTCTGGAATGAAACACAGCTAAGGCCTTGGGAATTCAGCTCGCCTCAAAAGAACTGTGATGTAATAGGCAGTGCCAGTGACACAGAACAAGGCATGCTGGGACCTGGTGCTGATGATGAAACACACGTCTCTCAGGTGACATGTCTCCTCAGCCCATTGGCCCCCATAGGGGAAACAACAAGCTATCTAATTATATACACTTTCACCATCATAACCTTCTAACTAAAGTTTGGGTGGTTCCCATAACTTTAACAGTAATAATGTCCCTATATACTGTAGATCATCACACTATGAGAAAATCCTCCTTTTAAAAGTAAATTACTGGTGCATCAGATCATTGATAAACAAACTGTAAGTCCCCCACAACCTTCCCTGACCTGACCATTCCTGTTCCTCTACTCCCCCTCTCTGCGTCCAGAGGATGACACCGGGGCAGTGATCGTTCAGACCGCCCCTGGTAAAGTGATCACCCACCGGGGAGGCTCCATCACCCTGCCCTGCCGCTACCACCACGAACCCGAGAGCTCTGACCCCAACCGCATCCGCATCAAGTGGACCAAGGTGACGGACGCGCTGGTGTTTGAGGATGTGTTCGTGGCATTGGGCCTCCAGCAGAGGTTGTTCGGGTCGTACCGGGGTCGTGTGTCCCTGGAGCAAAATGGACCGGGGGATGCCTCGGTCATCATCCACAACGTCACCTTGGAGGACTACGGACGCTACGAGTGTGAGGTTACCAACGACATGGAGGACGATACGGGATTCGTCAACCTCGATCTTGAAGGTCAGAGGTTAAGGTTGAAGGGTTAAGGGTTAGATGGGTTCAGAGCCATGTATTTAGAGAGTTGAGCCACCTTTTAGAATGTTAAATATTGTTCTAATTCTAGACATACAGTTACATAGCATTATTTACCAGGTTTCTGAACACCCCAGCCATGAGCTGTTCACTTCCTTACCAACAGGCTCAGAGACAGTTTCTATCTACAAGCCATCAGACTGCTGAACACTGGACTGACCACCTGCTCTGATTCTCCACACCTTAGCACACACACACACACATACTCATTCTAAACATTATACTTCCCATGTAATGTTAATCCTTAAGTCTATTGATGCACCCGTGCGTCAATCTAAGTAATATCATTTAAAAAAACGATCAAAATCCATCAGTTTAAGCTAGAGACATGCGTCTCAATCCACCGCATCCACCTACACTACCGTTCAAAAGTTTGGGGTCACTTAGAAATGTCCTTGTTTTCCATGAAAACATACATGAAATGAGTTGCAAAATGAATAGGAAATATAGTCAAGACATTGACAAGGTTATAAATAATGATTTCTAATTGAAATAATAATTGTGTCCTTCAAACTTTGCTTTCGTCAAAGAATCCTCCATTTACAGAAATTACAGCCTTGCGGACCTTTGGCATTCTAGTTGTTAATTTGTTGAGGTAATCTGAAGAGATTTCACCCCATGCAAGTTGGATTGGCTTGTTGGGCACTTCTTACGTACGGTCAAGCTGCTCCCACAACAGCTCAATAGGGGTGAGATCCGGTGACTGTGCGGGCCACTCCATTATAGACAGATTACCAGCTGACTGCTTCTTCCCTAAATAGTTATTGCATAGTTTGGAGCTGTGCTTTGCAAAATGGAGTGATAGCCTTCCTTCATCATCATCCCTTTTACCGTGTACAAATCTCCCACTTTACCACCACCAAAGCACCCCCAGACCATCACATTGCCTCTACCATGCTTGACAGATGGCATCAAGCACTCCTCCAGCATCTTTTCATTTTTTCTGAGTCTCATAAATGTTCTTCTTTGTGATCCGAACACCTCAAACTTAGATTTCTGTCCATAACTTTTTTCCAGTCTTCCTCTGTCCAGTGTCTGTGTTCTTTTGCCCATCTTAATATTTTATTTTTATTGGTCAGTCTGAGATATGGCTTTTTCTTTGCAACTCTGCCTAGAAGGCCAGCATCCCGGAGTCGCCTCTTCACTTTTGACGTTAAGACTGGTGTTTTGCGGGTACTATTTAATGAGGCTGCCAGTTGAGGACTTGTGAGTCGTCTGTTTCCCAAACTAGACACTCTAATGTACTTGTCCTCTTGCTCAGTTGTGCACCAGGGCCTTCCAATCTTCTATTCTGGTTAGAGCCAGTTTGCGCAGTTCTGTGAAGGGAGTAGTACACAGCGTTGTACGAGATCTTCAGTTTCTTGGTAATTTCTCGCATGGAATAGCCTTAATTTCTCAGAACAAGAATAGACTGACGAGTTTCAGAAGAAAGTTCTTTGTTTCTGGCCATTTTGAGGCTGTAATCGAACCCACAAATGCTGATGCTCCAGATAGTCAACTAGTCTAAAGAAGGCCAGATTTATTGCTTCTTTAATCAACACAAAACAGTTTTCAGCTGTGCTAACATAATTGCAAAAGGGTTTTCTAATGATCAATTGGCCTTTGAAAATGATACATTTGGATTAGCTAACACAACGTGCCATTGGAACACAGGAGTGATGGTTGCTGATAATGGGCCTCTGCACGCCTATGTAGATATTCCATAAAAAATCTGCCGTTTCCAGCTACAATAGTAATTTACAACATTAACAATGTCTACACTGTATTTGATGTTATGTTAATGGACAACAAAATTGCTTTTCTTTCAAAAACAAGGACATTTCTAAGTGACCCTAAACTTTTGAACGGTAGTGTATGTCGGCTTTCCGCATCTGCGGTGGAAGGTGGCCGAGCTACAGCAGTGTTTTTCAGACCATGAGACATCCCGAAATTGGGTCTTCTCACAAAAAGTCTGTAGCGTCCAAACGGTTTGGCCTACAAACGAATATGACCACTCTGTGGTGGTCATACTCTCATTTGAAGGTCACGGGACTCGTGTGAAGGTTAGCCAAACAAATTAATGAAAGTATGTAGGTAGTTTTGTGCCGACAAAAATAAGGGGTTAAATATGTGTCCAAAAAAAACTAAAATATATCCTGAGTTTTCTTATCTCCTAGATATAGAACAGACACTTCAAAACCAAATTCCCTATGATTTTTTTGGGACTGTCTTTTTTGCATTTATGAATGTGTTATTCAGTGTGTTTCTATGGGCTATAGTAGTAAAGGGCAAATTCAATATTCTATCAAATAATATATATTTTTATACCTAAAGGGAAATTCAAAATAAAATAGATAAATAATCCATGTTATGACCATCTTAAAAAAAATCCATATGTTATCTTAGTAGAACTTGTCCTCATAGCTCAGTATCTCTCTCTCTCTTTCCCCCAGGTGTGGTGTTCCCCTACTATCCCCGGGTGGGGCGCTACAAGCTCAACTACCACCAGGCTGAGGACGTGTGTAAGGAGCAGGATGCCATCCTGGCCTCCCATGCCCAGCTCCACAAGGCCTGGCTGGATGGACTGGACTGGTGCAACGCTGGCTGGCTGGAGGACGGCTCCGTCCAGTACCCCATCTCCCACCCCCGGGACCAGTGTGGCCGCAAGGACACCCCTGCAGGGGTACGCAACTACGGCTACAGACACAAAGAGGATGAGCGATATGATGCCTTCTGTTTCACCTCCAACCTCAATGGTGAGTGTGGGATGTGTGGGCTTTCTTTCCTTGAACAGATGAGATATGTGAACATTGATAGGTGATGTGTAGATTCCCCAGATATCTTTCCACCATATTGCCTCTGCTCTGACTATACAGTGTTTTCGGGTCTGTGTGGATGAAGCATGTAAATTTTGATGGGGCAATAAAACAGAAAACAAAGTGGGATGCATGCTAGCAAAGCCACTACACAACATAAAACTAAACAATACGTGAATTGCACTATAACGGTGACAAACGGTGCCCACAAACTGTTAGGGTCTGCATAAAGCTGTCCCAACAGCAGAGTCCCAACAGCAGTCCCAGCATCTTACCACTGCTACACGTGGCTATCAGCTGGGCCTTGTCTGGCAGTGAAACAGTTCTTTCAGCCTCATTTACTGCCTTTTAAAAAAAACATAGCTGGCTGACTTGCTTAAACAAATGTGGTTTCTAATGACAATTGAGATGAACAAATTATGGCATAAGGGGACGACAAGCAGATAAGAGGCAATTCTTAATTTTGATTAAGACATTAATGAGCGAGCCCTGTACACCAAGTCAGAACCTTAGGAATAATAAAGGGGGCATATAAGCAGACAATGAAAGCTCTTACAACATTCAATTACATTTCTCTAAAACAGGTTATAGGCTACATGTGCACCACCAAGTCAGAACAGTAGGCGAAATTAAGAGGGGTAAATAGACCAAATTATTAGGGTGAGGCACATGGGCTACTAACAGCTTACTACACAACATACACTTAGTATTACTTTCTTGGCTACAGTATACATATCTCCCTGGCATATTACATAATTTATGCAGCAGCATACAATACATTTTTGGACACCTTGTTGTGCTGTGCTCACTTGAACAGGAAGGTGACACGGTGGTCCTTCGTGGGCAAAATTTGTCATCAAAGTCTGGCATTCTCTGGATTTATGGTGTTTTCAAGACAACTGGGAACTTGGAAAAAAACAAGGTCGAATCATGATGACGTCATTGATCTTCAGGTCGCAGCTCTAGAAAGAGACCTGAGTTCCCGATTTACAATTCCGTGTTGGATGACCGTTCAAAACTTATTTCCCAGTCGGAGCTCGTTTTTTCGGGAATTCCCAGTTGTCTTGAACTCACTGAAGTTAACAGTTGTTTTGGGCGATGCAAAAAAATCATGGTTCATTGACAGCATGGCCAATGTTGAATGTTTATCATTTTAAACTCGGAAAAGAGACACTTAATTCCAGATTTAGGACCACACAGCCACTCCACTGAATAGCAGGCTAGTGATTGCTTTCTAATGCTTGCAGTTAGCCACTGTCACTGATTACTTCCAAACCACTCATTGTTTAATTTGTGATTTCCAACTTGTTGTGTAATGTTTATGTCCAATGGCCGATGAGCACCGATACGTTTTATCTATAATTTCTCTTCATTATTTGTCTTCATATGACAAGGATTAAAAAGGATTTGCCAGTAGATTGTTGACTTGATTCATGATGATGACTGCAAGCTAAGATTTTGAAAGTATGATGTTGACTTGATCAGTCCAATCAAAGCTACTGTAGACATAATGTGAATTGACGTCATTTTATCTGTGAGCCTTCTTGGATGGGCACTTCTAATGTAACTCTATGGCAGCACCCAAGGGCCTTGAATTTTTTTAGGTCTACCTTTAGACTTGGCGGTGATGTACTGTCCCCACGAGTGACAGAACACTGAGCTAATCATGGCGCAACTACACTGCATGCACAATTATTAGGCAAGTGAGTATTCTGATCTTATCATTATTTCTATTCACATTTTCGAACTCCAAACCATATAAACTTGAATGCTTATTGGATTTAATCATTTTCAGGTGATATGTATTTGTGTAATGAGGGAGGGTGTGGCGAAAGTGAATAACACCTTATATCAAGGTGTGCATAATTATTAGGCAGCCTCATTACCTCAGGTAAAATGGGCCAAAAAAGAGATTTAACTGACACTGAAAAGCCAAAAATGTAAAATGCCTTTCAGACGGATGCGACACTCTTTAAATAGCTAAACTATTGAGGCGTGACCACCGGACAATCAAACGTTTTGTTGCGAACAGTCAACTGGGGCGCAGAAAACGGATGGGGAAGAAAAGGCGCAAATTAACTGCAAAAGACTTGAGAAGAATTAAACGTCAAACTACCAGGAACCCATTATCCTCCAGTGCCACCGTATTCCAGAACTGCAACCTACCTGGAGTGTTCAAAAGTACAAGGTGTCAAGTGCTCAGAGACATGGCCAAGGTCAAGAAGACTGAAACAAGACCACCACTGAATAAGATTCACAAGTTGAAGCGTCAAGATTGGGCAAAGAAATACCTGAAGACAGATTTTTCAAAGGTTTTATGGACAGGTGAAATGAAAGTGACTATTGATGGACCAAATGGATGGGCCCGTGGCTGGATCAGTAATGGACACAGGGCACCACTTTGAGTCAGGTGCCAGGAAGGTGAAGGAGGGGTACTGGCATGGGCTGCTATCATTGAGGATGAGGTAGTTGGACCTTTTCGGGTTGAAGATGGACTGAAACTCAACTCCCAAACCTACTGCCAGTTTCTGGAAGATTCTTTCATCAAACAGTGGTACAGGAAGAAGTCCTCAGCATTCTAGAAGGCCAAGATCTTTATGAGACAATGCTCCGTCACATGCATCCAAGTACTCCACTGCTTGGCTAGCCAGCAAGGGCCTCAAAGATGCCTGAATAACGACCTGGCCCCCTTCTTCACCTGACTTAAATCCTATTGAGAACTTGTGGGCCCTTCTCAAACGTGAGATTTACAGTGAGGGAAGACAATACACCTCTTTGAACAGCATTTGGGAGGCTGTGGTTTCTGCTTCAGCAAAAATTGATCGTGAACAGATCAAGAAACTGACAGACTCCATGGATGGAAGGCTCATGGCAGTTCTTGAAAATAAGGGTGGCTATATTGGTCACTGAATACACGCAGTGTAGAGAACATTACCAATACCTACGCTCCGTTTTTTCCGCTGGCTGCACCACCACCACAGAAAGCACTGAGCTAGGCTGAAACACCTGTATTTTGGAGCTGCCTTACTCAAGAAAGCAAAAAAGAGACCATGTTTGTATGTGGCTTTATTAACAATAATTTTTTTAACGTTGTTTGCAAACTGATATGTGACACGTGTTATTTCCCCACAATTTTTGGGAGTTATTTGTATATTTATTTTTTAGATTTTGCTAAAAATGTGGGGCTCAAAAACAAAAAATGTGGGGCTCCCACCTCCCCTGAATGATGGGTCGTCACTGGTAAGGAGACTAGGCGAGGTGTATTGCGATGCAGCCAGAGAGTCCACAGTGGGAAGAGGGGCATGTCTCTGATCTCTGCACCGTGATCCCCTAAGCCCGAGGCCATCGGATTTGGTTCAGTCCCTGTTTTGATTCTGCCCTCTTAAAAGGGCCACAGCGTCTAATGATATTCTTTATTGAACATTAAAGCAAAATAGTCCTTTTTGCCAAGAGCTGAACTATCTGAGCTAGAGAAGAGAACAACACACTAGCCGTAGTCGAACTTTAACCTGGTACTTCATAGTGGAGACCTAACAGTCTCTTCATTGCCTCCCCAGTGAGTTAATTACAGTCAACAGACAACAGACAGTCTGGCCTGAAATGTGGGCTATCTTCAGGAGCGATGGTGGGTGATACTGTTGCACTGACCAGCTGGAAGATATTTACCCAGTAGCCCTTGGGGAATTATAAGACAATATTACTCCCTAACAGGCAGCAGCCACATAAATAAACGGAAACAAGACTGCTGTCAGCCATTCTGTGGTAGAAAATGACCCTATGTTTTCTAGGTTAGCTTGTTCATCCCTCTCTGTAAAAACTTAACTCGGCTTCATTTCTACAATCATGATCCCATAACTGTAAATGCTTCTGGCGAGAAGTCTTCCTAGAGCAAGATGAAATTAGAACTGTAAGTATTTTACAGTAATTTTGAGCGAGAGCACTGTCCACCGCCGCTGCATGCTGTTCGATTTTGAGTGGCTGCCCAGACGGATGTTTGGTTTTTGAGATTCGGAACACATTCTGCAGGCAAGGGATCAAACTGTTCTGGTCTATGAGAACTCATAATCTCTCCCCTAAGGGTGTCTGCTGCTCTTATTTCATGTGGTTCTCTCTCTATCTCCTTCTCTCTTTCTTTCCCTCACACCCCTGACAATTTATCTTTCTCACCCTCTGTCTCACTCCTTTCACTCCCCTCCCCTCCCCTCCCCTCCCCTACCCTCCCCTCACTCACTCACTCACTCACTCACTCACTCACTCACTCACTCACTCACTCACTCACTCACTCACTCACTCACTCACTCACTCACTCACTCACTCACTCACTCACTCACTCACTCACTCACTCACTCACTCACTCACTCACTCACTCACTCTCACACACACACACACTCTCACACACACACACACACACTCTCACACACACACACAAACTTCTCTCCCCCCTCTCCCCTCCTCTCTCCTCCAGGTAAGGTGTATTTCCTGAAGCGCTTTAAGAAGGTGAATTATTCTGAAGCAGTGAAGGCGTGCGTTCGTGATGGCTCCGTGGTGGCCAAGACGGGCCAGCTCTATGCTGCCTGGAAGATCCAGCTGCTGGACCGCTGTGAAGCTGGCTGGCTGGAGGATGCAAGCATCCGCTACCCCATCGTCAACCCACGTACCCGCTGCGGAGGGCCCCAACCGGGGGTCCGCCACCTGGGCTTCCCTGACTTGAAGTTCCGCCTCTACGGGGTCTACTGCTTTCGCAAGAATGAAGAGAGTGTTAATGGTGATGTGGTGAAGTCGACCCAGGGCCCAAGGAAGAGCAACAAGGACATCCCCATGAACACCACCTCCACCAGAACTATCTAGAGAGAGAGAGAGAGACAGAGGAGGGTTAAGATCACTGCCTGTACAACATAGCTCCATCCATTGCTTTAACTAAACAACATGGATAAACATCACTGACAACACATGCTAATTAGCAGGATTCACCAGAAAGGGAAAGTAACTGCTTTGTTCAAAAAGGGGCGGAATATTTATCTCTGGGATTTCTCCTGTCTGGTGTTAAACGAGGTGCCAGTTTGTTGAGAGCATTCTGTGCGCCTTTCACTGTCTCAGAGAGGCTTAGCTAGTAACTGCAGCTGATCATAATTTCTCAGGCACATCAAGATTGGAAAGCCTTTCATTAAATAACTCCATAGTTGACTATGTGTCTATTGGAGGCATGGAGATAGGCCACATGCATGATGGGGTCTCAGACTCCACAGTGTGTTCTGGTCTCAATGTGGCTTCATTTCCAGAGAAAAAGGCCCTTTGCGAGAGGCACTCGACTTCGAGCAGTGCCAGCCAGAGAGAGTCATATTAATTAGTGTGCAGTACAGACAGAGACAGAAAGACAGAGATAATTTACTATGTCTGTCTGAGTGTAATGAATGTAGCACATTAAGAGATCCTCTCCCTCAGAGGCCTGATTAGCAGAGACTGATGATGAGCTTTAAAGCAGACTACTAATGCCTGATCAATCTGTGAATGTTGCCAGTTGCCAGCATGATGCCCAAGCTTTGCCTGGCATGGCGGGGCACTGCTCAGAGGTGCCCTTTGAGTTTACCGCGCCCCCAGTCGCCTGCCTCTGGGCACAAACTGGTTGAATCAATGTTTCCACGTCATTTCAACAAAAATATGTAATGTGATGATGTTGAATCAACGTGAAAACTGGTTAGATTTGCAAAAAGTAATCAACGTAAGGGAATTCCGTCTTTTTTTCACCCAATTTTGAACTTAAATCCAATGACGTGACATTTTGTGTTTATTTCACGTTGAATTAACGTTAGTTGACAACTCAACCAAATGTAAATCAAAACTAGACATTGAAATGGTGTCTGTGCCGAGTGAGCAGTTGCCATGTTTGGGTAGAGCCAATTATTAAACGTTATTCACCTCAGTAACTAACTAAGTACTGGCATGCCATACCAGAGCTCAATAAACATAGTAGTGAATATTGCACTTAGATATACTTTATGACGAAATGGTTAGTCTATAGCAAGCATGTTATACCTGGATGCGATTTTAGTATCTGGGGCTGAAGCTGAACTAACTGAACTATGTTATAGCTGCTTTAATAGCTGCTTAATTACCTCATATTTCTATGCAGCCATGGCTATCGATTGCACTCTTTGTTCAATTGTGAAATAGCGCGAGATTTTAACTGTATTGGTCATTATCTCGATGCATGAATGTATCTATAGTTAGGGCTATATGCTGATGCTGTGCTACAAAAGTAACAAATGAGATCTTGACAATGTTGTTAAAAATGTTTGATTCTGTGATATTCTGTCTTTGCATTTTCATCATCTCTACTGTGATATCCTAATAAACAAAACTAAATGAGACTGTATCAGTCGTCTTGAAGTGTTTGTTTCTGAGCAGCACTAGAGTGCAGGCTTTAGTGGAACAACACTTTGTGCACTGCCAACACAACAAAAGTGACAATGTCATTTCCATAGCAACAGTCTTAACGAACCCAAATCAAGTTCAAGGCAAACTGATAACATGAAATAATCATTCTGCTAATTGATACACTTGAGTAAAGCAAATTGGAATGATTGAGTGAGCTGTAGCTACATCCTCGACAGCATAACCACGTTTGTTGAAACATTTGTTAAAGACACATTCAAATGCCATGAAGACATATTGTGAGTATTTAAAAAAACAATCATTAGAACAGTGTTCATCAGCCATATCAATCTCTGCTATGAATTATAAGTCTACCGGCATAGAAACTAAAGGAATTAACAGAGGCGAAGCCCTGAGTCATATTGACATTTATATTTCAGGGGTATTCATTATCTATTCCACATTTCAATATTGAAATATGCTTGGCTGATCTGGTGTTGGTTCTTGAAATGCTTAAACTCAGAGGTGATTAAGTTATTCATATTTAACTACACAATGTTACAACTTATTTTATGGAAGGCAAATGAGTGTAACGGGTGTCGTAATGATCAGACCGAAACGCAGCGGGAACGTGTATACTCATCTTCTTTTTAATGTTGAAGAAGGAAAACAAACAAATCACGTATACAAAAACAATAAACGACACTAAACAGTCCTGTCAGGTGTACAGACACAAAACAGGAGACAACTACCCACAAACCCCCATAGCAAAACATCCCTATACATGGGACCTTCAATCAGAGGCAATGAGGAATAGCTGCCTCCAACTGAAGGTCAATCAAAAACCCTAAACTTAGAAATAGAAAGACTAGACTAGAACATAGAAATGTACTAACATAGAACATAACCAAAACCCCTGAAACACTCTAAACAAACACCCCTCTTACATAATAACATAACCCAACAAACCCCAAACCACATAAAACAAACACCCGCTGCCACGTCCTGACCAAACTACAATAACAGATAACCCCTTTAACTGGTCAGAACGTGACAATGAGACCGTCTGCTTTATTTTACTCCTGAATTATTATGATATTTTAAAGGTGCTATGCAAACTTGAAGTTTCATATCAAATCAAATCAAATTGTATTTGTCACATGCGCCGAATACAACAGCTGTAGAACTTACAGTGAAATGTTTTAACCAACAACGCAGTTAAAAAAAGTAAGAAATAAAAGAGAGTGTTAAATGAATTAAAGAGCAGAAATAAAATAACAATAGCGAGGCTATATACTGGGGGTACCGGTACAGAGTCAATGTGCGGAGGCACTGGTTAGTTGAGGTAATTGAGGTAATATGTACATGTAGGTAGAGTTATTAAAGTGACTATGCATAGATAATAACAGAGAGTAGCAGCAGCGTAAAAGAGGGGGTGCAATGCAAATCGTCTTGGGTAGCCATTTGATTAGATGTTCAGGAGTCTTATGGCTTGGGGGTAGAAGCTGTTTAGAAGCGTCTTGGACCTAGAATTGGCGCTTCGGTACCGCTTGTCCTGTGGTAGCAGAGAGAACAGTCTATGACTAGGGTGGCTGGAGTCTTTGACAATTTTAAGGGCCTTCCTCTGAGACCGCCTGGTATAGAGGTCCTGGATGGCAGGAAGCTTGGCCCCGGTGATGTACTGGGCCGTACACACTACCCCTGTAGTGCCTTGCGGTCGGAGGCCGAACAGTTGCCATACCAGGCAGTGATGCAACCCGTCAGGATGCTCTTGATGGTGCAGCTGTAGAACCTTTTGAGGATCTGAGGACCCATGTCAAATCTTTTCAATCTCCTGAGGGGGAATAGGTTTTGTCGTGCCCTCTTCACGAATGTCTCGGTGTGCTTGGACCATGTTTGTTTGTTGTTGATGTGGAGGGACTTGGTGATGCCAAGGAACTTGAAGCTCTCAACCTGCTCCACTACAGCCCCGTCGATGAGAATGGCAGCATGCTCGGTCCTCCTTTTCCTGTAGTCCACAATCATCTCCTTTGTCTTGATCACACTGAGGGAGAGGTTGTTGTCCTTGCACCACATGGTCAGGTCTCTGACCTCCTATAGGCTGTCTCGTCATTGTTGGTGATCAGGCCTACCACTGTTGTGTCATCGGTTAACTTAATGATGGTCGAGGAGTCGGGCCTGGCCGTGCAGTCATGAGTGAACACGGAGTACAGGAGGGAACTGAGCATGCACCCCTGAGGGGCCCCCGTGTTGAGGATCAGCGTGGCGGATGTGTTACCTACCCTTACCACCTGGGGGCGGCCTGTCAGGAAGTCTTGGATCCAGTTGCAGAGGGAGGTGTTTAGTCCCAGGGTCCTTAGCTTAGTGATGAGCTTTGAGGGCACTATGGTGTTGAACGCTGAGCTGTATTCAATGAATAGCATTCTTACATAGGTGTTCCTTTTGTCCAGGTGGGAAAGGGCAGTGTGGAGTGCAATAGAGATTGCATCATCTGTGGATCTGTTGGGGCGGTATGCAAATTGGACTGGGTCTAGGGTTTCTGGGATAATGGTGTTGATGTGAACCATGACCAGCCTTTCAAAGCACTTCATGGCTACAGATGTGAGTGCTACGGGTCAGTAAACATTTAGGCAGGTTACCTTAGTGTTCTTGGGCACAGGGACTATGGTGGTCTGTTTGAAACATGTTGGTATTACAGACTCACACGGAGCGGTTGAAAATGTCAGTGAAGACACTTGCCAGTTGGTCAGCGCATGCTCGAAGTACACGTCCTGGAAATCCGTCTGGCCCTTGTGAATGTTGACCTGTTTAAAGGTCTTACTCACATCGGCTGCAGAGAGCGTGATCACACATTCGTCCAGAACAGCTGATGCTTTTGTGCATGTTTCAGTGTTACTTGCCTCGAAGCGAGTATAGAAGTTATTTAGCTCATCTGATAGGCTTCTGTCACTGGAGTGATCAATATGTCAAGGTTAACCAGAAAGATTCCAGCCTCTACCTACTGTAAGTTAAGTAGGAACACTAGCGTGGGGAATCAGGATGCTAGGTTTGGAGTGAGAGCTCAATAATAACACTAGTTTGAAGATTCTATCTAAACCAGGGAGATTCCAGCCTCTGCCAAATATCAATAAAACCATTGTTGGGGGTGTGGACCAGGTTCTCATTTACTCTCAGAATGGGAACTGTGGAGAGAGCACAGGGATGAAGGAGCACGAGAGAGCAAACCATGACCCTTTTGCTCTCGAATGAATAAAAAGTGCTATTTTCATTTCATCAACCTCCTTTTTTTCCTGGTTTAAAATGAAATGAGGTGACCCCCCAGAGTAAATACAGCAGAATCAGACAGTGCAGGCTTCCATTTGTGTCTCATTTATCAGCGTGTGACAGGGGTCAGGCATTCATAACGCTAGACTGAGATGAGAGAGGAGCCGTGGTGAAGGAGAGAGGGAGACCTGGATCCCCCCACTCAGTTATGGTATGAGCCTGGGGGAGATACCAGCACATCGCCTCTCCTAGGGTTAGGGTAAGTAGACTGGAGGGCATCACCTACAGTACTGCTGTCACGACTTCTGCCGAAGTCGATGCCTCTCCTTGTTCGGGCGGTGTTCGGTGGTCGCCGTCGCCGTTCTTCTAGCCATCGCTGATCCATTTTTCATTTTCGATTTGTTTTGTCTTGTTTTCCCACACACCTGGTTCTAATTTCCCTTATTATGTGTTGTGTATTTAACCCTCTGTTCCCCCCATGTCTTTGTGTGGTATTGTTATTTGTAAGTGCATGTGCACATATGTTTGACTGGTGCGTGCCGGGTTGTTGTACCTATATTTTGTATTTCTTATGCCGTTGGTTTTACTATTAAACTGCTCCGGCTATTTACCAAGTTCTGCTCTCCTGCGTCTGACTTCCCTTTGTGGCATGAAACATACTTTTCACTGTTTGCAATGTACAAATTTGAATAAAAGCGATTAGAGTTAACTCGAGTTGTCTCCTCTGTAATTCTCCTGTCCCCTAAAAAAACAAATCCTAGTGTGAAAACGTAGATTTTCTAATAATTGATTTGGGTTGGTCCAGCCCGGGTTTATGATTTGCGCAACACCAACTCGTGGCAGCTACTGTGGTGAAAGAGAGAAGCGTGCCTGTATCCTTTCTCTCACAGAACTAGAATGAGATTCACTTTCTATGATCTCTTCCCCTCTCTCTGTTCTGATAGACATGAGACTGCAACTACCATCTCTCCAGAGTTTACTTCATAATTTATTTCCTTATATACTGAACAAAAAGATAAAGCAACATGTAAAGTGTTGGTCCCATGTTTTATGAGCTGAAATAAAAGATCCCAGAAATATTCCAAATGCACAAAAATCTTATTTCTCTCTAATTTGGAGCACACATTTGTTTACCTCCATGTTGGTGAGCATTTCTCCTTTGCCAAGATAATCCACCTGACAGGTGTGGAATATCAAGAAGCTGATTAAACAGCATGATCATTACACAGGTGCACCTCATGCTGGGGACAATAAAAGGCCACTCTAAAATGTGCAGTTTTGTCACACAACACAATGCCACAGAGGTCTCAAGTTTTGAGGGAGTGTGCAATTGGCATGCTGACTGCAGGAATGTCCACCAGAGCTGTTGCCAGAGATTTAATGTTTATTTCTCTACCAATGTATATAATTTTTGGCAGTATGTCCAACCGGCCTCACAACCGCAGACTACATGTAACACGCCAGCCCAGAACCTCCACATCCGGCTTCTTCACCTGCAGGATCATCTGAGACCGGCCATCCGGACAGCTGATGAATCTGAGGAGTATTTCTGTCTGTAATAAGGCACTTTTGTGTGGGAAAACTCATTCTGATTGGCTGGGCCTGGCTCCCCAGTGGGTGGGCCTGGCTCCCAAGTGGGTGGGCCTATGCCATCCCAGGCCCACCCATGGCTGCACCCCTGCCCAGTCATGTGAAATCCATAGATTAGGGCCTAATGAATGTATTTCAATTGACGGATTTCCTTATATGAACTGTAACTCAGTAAAATCGTTGAAATTGTCGCATGTTGCGTTTATATTTTTGTTCAGTATAAAACGAGAGCATAGGCTTTTGGCACAAGCGCATCGGCCATCGCTGGTGAGTGAGCTGCGCATGATTGGGTGAGTCAGTAAAACTGGAAATCTTTTTTTAGGACTATAATTTCCTCCTCATATTGTACAATATTTGTGTCTCCCCCACACACTTAGGCATAGGCTATTGATGGAATCAAGACAAGGTCGTTTTTAATGATCTCACATTCTCAGTTTTCCAGTGTAAAATTAGCCTGACATTTCAATAATTTGTACGGTATTAAAAAAATATTCTGCTAGTCTTCAGTCATGTAAAATGACATAGAATTGCATGAAATGTGTTTATAAAAGGCCCACATTTTCCCGGACCCTAGGCTACAAAAAAAAAAAATGCAAATCTACTCTACTGCTCTAGTCTAGACCACTACCCAAATGCAACGATATGCATGAACTGCTTTATTATGAAAGGTGATTATCCGGTACCTCAGAGCCTCCTAGGTCACCCCCCTCTCATGCTCACTTTTTGTACTGGCACCTTCCAACTTACAAATTAAGCACTGAGTATGGCAAGTCCTTTTAGGTTTCAGGCCTGTGGCTTGTTATGATTGACACCACAAACACAGAGACAGACATGGATAACATTGACTCATGGAAAATGGCATCAAATTACACCCTATTTTCCCCAAGTACTTCCCTGATGCTATATGCATACTCTGCAGCCCCGTGTAATTTGTCGAGAAGATGCTGGGACATATTATGCGTTATAACTATTTGGTTAGTGGAGATGAATAATTGGTTAAATTGCTAAAAAGTTATCCTGGAGCGTCGGTATTTAAATATACAGCTCTGCTGAGGTAATTGAAGTTGTTAACCATCTAATGGGGCATTGTGTGGAAAATGAATGTGAATTCACATTGGGCTCGTCAGATAGGTCTCCAGATGAAAGAATGCTGCGTCTGTTTGCTTAGCTCCCCGCCCTGAGTCGGCCGTGTGAGTCCTGCTGTTGGCTGTGATTGGAAGCTGTCACACGCACAGATCAAGAGCGATCACGCTGCTTTTGCTTGCTGGACTGTTTCGAGAATCCCAGATTGGGTCGGCATAGAGTAGCAGGAGGTTAATGAAACAATTCAAAACCTTTTTTTCTGCAGGAAGGAGGCGCTGTATGTGTTTGTGTTTGTGTGTTTGGGGGAGCACATGGCGAGAAGAGGAGGAAGAGACAGCCTCAGCAGAAACACAAGAGGGTGAGAAAGAGAGAGAGAGAGAGCAGGGGGAGGGAATGGGAAAGAGAGAGAGAGAGTGAGAGGGATGTAGAATGAGGTGGAACTCAGACTGACTCGAGGCTAGCAGGTCTTCCACAGGAATAGGTAGGGAAGATGCAGTGACAGCTAGTGTGTTCCTATTGGAAAACAGGGAATTGAGTAGCTCCATAGGTGTGTACCACTGACCCCATTTATCTCCATCCTCACCACAGCTACAGCCTCACAAAGAGTATCTACACTATATACACTGCTCAAAAAAATAAAGGGAACACTTAAACAACACAATGTAACTCCAAGTCAATCACACTTCTGTGAAATCAAACTGTCCACTTAGGAAGCAACACTGATTGACAATAAATTTCACATGCTGTTGTGCAAATGGAATAGACAACAGGTGGAAATTATAGGCAATTAGCAAGACACCCCCAATAAAGGAGTGGTTCTGCAGGTGGTGACCACAGACCACTTCTCAGTTCCTATGCTTCCTGGCTGATGTTTTGGTCACTTTTGAATGCTGGCGGTGCTTTCACTCTAGTGGTAGCATGAGACGGAGTCTACAACCCACACAAGTGGCTCAGGTAGTGCAGCTCATCCAGGATGGCACATCAATGCGAGCTGTGGCAAGAAGGTTTGCTGTGTCTGTCAGCGTAGTGTCCAGAGCATGGAGGCGCTACCAGGAGACAGGCCAGTACATCAGGAGACGTGGAGGAGGCCGTAGGAGGGCAACAACCCAGCAGCAGGACCGCTACCTCCGCCTTTGTGCAAGGAGGAGCAGGAGGAGCACTGCCAGAGCCCTGCAAAATGACCTCCAGCAGGCCACAAATGTGCATGTGTCTGCTCAAACGGTCAGAAACAGACTCCATGAGGGTGGTATGAGGGCCGACCTCCACAGGTGGGGGTTGTGCTCACAGCCCAACACCGTGCAGGACGTTTGGCATTTGCCAGAGAACACCAAGATTGGCATATTCGCCACTGGCACCCTGTGCCCTTCACAGATGAAAGCAGGTTCACACTGAGCACATGTGACAGACGTGACAGAGACGCCGTGGAGAACGTTCTGCTGCCTGCAACATCCTCCAGCATGACCGGTTTGGCGGTGGTCAGTCATGGTGTGGGGTGGCATTTCTTTGGGGGGCAGCACAGCCCTCCATGTGCTCGCCAGAGGTAGCCTGACTGCCATTAGGTACCGAGATGAGATCCTCAGACCCCTTGTGAGACCATATGCTGGTGCGGTTGGCCCTGGGTTCCTCCTAATGCAAGACAATGCTAGACCTCATGTGGCTGGAGTGTGTCAGCAGTTCCTGCAAGAGGAAGGCATTGATGCTATGGACTGGCCCGCCCATTCCCCAGACCTGAATCCAATTGAGCACATCTGGGACATCATGTCTCGCTCCATCCACCAACGCCACGTTGCACCACAGACTGTCCAGGAGTTGGCGGATGCTTTAGTCCAGGTCTGGGAGGAGATCCCTCAGGAGACCATCCGCCACCTCATCAGGAGCATGCCCAGGCATTGTAGGGAGGTCATACAGGCATGTGGAGGCCACACACACTACTGAGCCTCATTTTGACTTGTTTTAAGGACATTACATCAAAGTTGGATCAGCCTGTAGTGTGGTTTTCCACTTTAATTTTGAGTGTGACTCCAAATCCAGACCTCAATGGGTTGATAAATTGGATTTCCATTGATTATTTTTGTGTGATTTTGTTGTCAGCACATTCAACTATGTAAAGAAAAAAGTATTTAATAAGATTATTTCATTCATTCAGATCTAGGATGTGTTATTTTAGTGTTCCCTTTATTTTTTTGAGCAGTGTATATATATATATATACAGTTGAAGTCGGAAGTTTAAATAGACTTAGGTTGGAGTTATTAAAACTCGTTTTTTAACCACTCCACAAATTTCTTGTTATCAAACTATAGTTTTGGAAAGTCGGTTAGGACATCTACTTTGTGCATAACACCAGTGATTTTTCCAACAATTGTTTACATACAGATTATTTCACTTATAATTTACTGTATCACAATTCCAGTGGGTCAGAAGTTTACATACACTATGTTGACTGTGCCTTTAAACAGTTCGGAAAAATCCAGAAAATTATGTCATGGCTTTAGAAGCTTTTGATAGGCTAATTGACATAATTTGAGTCAATTGGAGGTGTACCTGTTGATGTATTTCAAGGCCTACCTTCAAACTCAGTGCCTCTTTGCTTGACATCATGGGAAAATCAAAGAAATCAGCCAAGACCTTGTAGACCTCCACAAGTCTGGTTCATCCTTGGGAGCAATTTCCAAACGCCTGAGGGTACCACGTTCATCTGTGCAAACAATATAAACACCATGGGACCACGCAGCTGTCATACCGCTTAGGAAGGAGACGCGTTCTTGTCACGTCCTGACGATAGTAAGAGGTTATTTTCTATGGTAGAGTAGGTCAGGGCGTGACAGGGGGTGTTTTGTGTTTTTCTATGTTTTGTATTTCTATGTTTAAGTTCCAGGTTTCTATTTCTATGTTGTTGTTTTTTGGGTTGATCTCCAATTGGAGGCAGATGGTCCTCATTGTCTCAAATTGGAGATCATATTTAAGTAGGGGTTTTTCTTCCTGGGGTTTGTGGGTTATTATATTTTGAGTAGTGTTTGTTTCTCTCTGCGTCATGGTTTGTTGTTTTGTCATTTCAGTTATTTATGTATTGCAAAGTTTCATTAAATAAAATGTGGAACTACAATCACGCTGCACTTTAGTCCGCTCCTTTTGTCAGCCGTGTCAGTTATGTCTCATAAAGATGAACGTACTTTGGTGTGAAAAGTGCAATCAATCCCAGAACAACAGCAAATGACTTTGTGAAGATGCTGGAGGAAACAGGTACAAATGTATCTATATCCACAGTAAAACGAGTTGTATATCGACATAACCTGAAATGCCGCTCAGCAAGGAAGAAGCCACTGCTCCAAAACCGCCATAAAAAGCCAGACTACAGTTTGCAACTGCACATGGGGACAAAGATAGTACTTTTTGGAGAAAAGTCTTCTTGTCTGATAAAACAAAAATAGAACTGTTTGGCCATTATGACCATCGTTATGTTTGGAGGAAAAAGGGGGAGCCTTGCAAGCCGAAGAACACCATCCCAACCGTGACGCACGGGGGTGGCAGCATCATATTGTGGGGGTGCTTTGCTGCAGGAGGGGACTGGTGCACTTCACAAAATAGATGGCATCATGAGAAGGAAAATTATGTGGATATATTGAAGCAACATCTCATGACATCAGTCAGGAAGTTAAAGCTTGGTCTCAAATGGGTCTTCCAAATGGACAATGACCCCAAGCATACTTCCAAAGTTGTGGAAAAATGGCTTAAGGACAACAAAGTCAAGGTATTGGAGTGGCCATCACAAAGCCCTGACCTCAATGCATTAGAAAATGTGTGGGCATAACTGAAAAAGCGTGTGTGAGCAAGGAGGCCAACAAACCTGACTCAGTATATGTAACTAATTGAGTGTATGTAAACTTCTGACCCACTGAGAATGTGATGAAAGAAATAAATGCTGAAATAAATCATTCTCTCTGCTATTATTCTGACATTTCACATTCTTAAAATAAAGTGGTGATCTTAACTGACCTAAGACAGGGAATTTTTACTAGGACTAAATGTCAGGAATTGTGAAAAACTGAGTTTAAATGTATTTGGCTAAGGTGTATGTAAACTTCCGACTTCAACTGTATATATACAAAAGTTATGTGGACACCCCTTCAAATGAGCGGATTCGGCTATTTCAGCCAAACCTCTTGCTGACTGGTGTATAAAATCGAGCACACAGCCATGCAATCTCCATAGACAAACATTGGCAGTAGAAGGGCCTTACTGAAGAGCTCAGTGACTCCGTCATAGGATGCCAACTTTTCAACAAGTCAGTTAGTCAAATTTCTGCCCTGCTAGAGCTGCACCAGTGAACTGTAAGTGCTGTTATTGTGAAGTGGAAATGTCTAGGAGCAACAACGGCTCAGCCGCAAAGTGGAAGGCCACTCAAGCTCACAGAATGGGACCGCCGAGTGCTGAAGCGCGTAACCCGTAAAAATTGTCTGTCCTCGGTTGCAACACTCACTACAGAGTTCCAAACTGCCTCTGGAAGCAACATTAGCAGAAGAACTGTTCGTCGGGAGCTACATGAAATGGGTTTCCATGGCCGAGCAGCCGCACACAAGCCTAAGATCACAATGCAAAATGCCAAGTGTCAGCTGGAGTGGTGTAAAGCTCACCACTATTGGACTCTGGAGCAGTGGAAACGCATTCTCTGGAGTGATGAATCATGCTTCACCATCTGGCAGTCCGAAGGACAAATCTGGGTTGATGCCAGGAGAATGCTAACTGCTGAATGCGTAGTGCCAACTGTAAAGTTTGGTGGAGGAGGAATAATGGTCCGGGGCTGTTTTTCATGGTTCGGGCTAGGCCCCTTAGTTCCAGTGAAGGGAAATTTCAACGCTACAGCAAACAGTGACATTCTAGACGATTCTGTGCTTCCAACATTGTGGCAAAGGTTCGGGGAAGGCCCTTTCCTGTTTCAGCATGACAATTCCCCCATACACAAAGAGAGGGCCATAAAGAAATGGTTTGTCGAGATTGGTGTGGAAGAACTTGACTGGCCTGCACAGAGCCCTCACCTCAACCCCATCGAACACCTTTGGGATGAATTGGAATGGCGACTGCAAGCCAGTCCTAATTGCCCAACATCAGTAACCGACCTGCAGCAATGTGCCAACATCTAGTGGAAAGCCTTCCCAGAAGAGTGGATGCTGTTATAGCAGCAAAGGGGGACCAACTCCATATTAATGCCCATGATTTACGAATGAGATGTTCGACAAGCACGTGTCCACATACTTTTGGTCATGTAGTGTATTTTGGAGCTCATCAAAACATGAATATACAGAGTTACTGAGATGATATTGAACTGGGATCATGACCCTAGCTCTGATCTGGGCATATCATTGTCCTGATCTACTGATAGCCCACTACAGCCATAAAGCCTGTCTAGTGATTCACAGTGTGAAGCCTAATACTACACTTCTCCTCCTTAATCCCACATATCATGTTATGCCTTGCCAGAACAAGAGTTCTGCAATTAACAAAGTACATCTATGGAACAGCGGGATACAAGTCAAGAAGTAGGCCTAAGAGCAAAAGAAAATGCAGAAAAGTAAAGTACACACCCAAAGCGTAAAGTGATGCGGTAAGCTGCTTAATACGGTCAGATTTCCGGATCATCACTCGTAGACACACAACAATACAATTGGGGAAGCAGCCGCCTGAGAGAGCCAGCCCGGCTGGCTTAGGATGACGTTTCGCTTGCTTTGCGTCTCGAAAAGCTATTAGCGGCTGATGCTTCGCCATCTGTGCAGACATCATTATCGTTGTAAATGCAGTTGCACTGGTGAAGCTTAGAGGACTGGCCTATTGATCAAAGTAGCTGTGGGAAAGATAAACAGACTTAAGATGGATATTAACCTTTTTATTCGGCTAATCTGTAGGGCTCACCAATTGTTGGGAGAAGCTATTGGGGCTGACTCCATCGCAGAGAAAGAGTAAAAGTCTTTGTTTATGTTGCTAAACGTTGGGTTATTAGTGAGATTCTAAGTTATGATGTGAAAGGTTATCGTTGATTGGCTATGCCAGCCAAATGGCCAATGGACAGACACAGAAACAAGATTAGCGTGATTAGGGAAGAATATTTGTTGTTTATCCACTGTCACTGATCTCAGTCCTCGGACATATTTCGATGATCACAAGCAAGGTCAGACGTTATGGATGGTGTATGCAGAAAATACTGTTCAAACCTGCCTTCAGTAAAACATACAGAGAAGAGAACAATGGCCTCATTTCGCATTCACAGGGAAACCACGAAACAAGCTGCCTTAGTATCAATCAGGGGTGCAACTTTCACATGTCTCCCCCACATTCTGAAATTGCATTTTTGTCCCCCCCCAGTTTTGTCATTGGAATGTGATACAAAACGAGATAATGGTTGGGTAGGCTGTTTGAAGTGTTTATCATCTCTGTATAAAAAAAGTAATTATAATAATAATAATAATTATGTCCCCCCCACTTCTAAAAACAAAGTTGCGCCCCTGGTTTCAATGCTTCTGGAATGCAAACATACCGTCTGGACTACAGAGGTATAATGTTACACAGGCCTCGACAGCTACAGTATATGATTCATGTGATGGATAAATGCTGGAAGTGGCTGTTCCAAACCCAGAGCTGTTATTGTGTGGAAGGAGAACTGAAGGTCATGTTCGATACTGCATTAAGTAAACTCCTCAGCAGCCTTCCTAATGAGTCCTGCATGTCCTTGGAACTCACACAGCCTACCAAACATCACACATGCTTTATAGTGTCTCAGAAATCTCTGAAAAAACCTTTTTCAGTGATTACTCATTCAAAACACAGAACGGGTTGTACAGATAGGCACATTGCTAAGGCACCAATGGTAAGGCTTGATGCAGCACTGAGGTAAAAAACTATAGGGGGAAAGGTCAAAACTATAGGGGGAGAGAGAGAAGTGTCTAGCAGTACAAAGACAGGAGAGGCAATTGTCTTGAAACATATCAGCTATCCCTAATTATTATTCTGGTCAGCATTGTTGGATGTCCTTGTTTTTCAGTATGTTCTGTTTGCCATTTTGAGGATGTTGCAGCAAACTGAGAACAAGACAACGTCGTGTTTTCTGAATGAAACACACACACAAACACGTGCAGCCATGTCTTTCTCTCACTCCATCCCTTCTTTTCTCTACTTTCATATAAGGTGACAGTACAGAATGTCACTTTTTATTTGAGGGTATTTCCAGACATGTCTGTTTCACCGTTTAGAAATGTAAGCACTTTAAAGATGTCGTCCCTCCATTTGAAGATGTCAACTATTTTGAAAAATTTCACTTATAGTGTACCAAAGTAGTCAAAAGTTTAGTATTTGGTCCCATATTCCTAGCACACAATGACTACATCAAGCTTGTGACTCTATAAACGTGTTGGATGCATTTGCAGGTTTGTTTTCATTGTGTTTTGGGTTACAGTGCCTTTGGAAAGTATTCAGACCCCTTGACTTTTTCTGCATTACCTTACAGCCTTTTTCTAAAATTGATTTATTTTTTAAAAATCCTCAGCAATCTACACAAAATAACCAATAATGATGAAGCAAATACAGGTTTTTAGAAATATTTGCACATTTATAAAAAATAAAATACAGAAATACCTTATTTACATAAGTATTCAGACCCTTTGCTATGAGACTCGAAATTGTCTCAGTTGCATCCTTTTTCCATTGATCATCCTTGAGATGTTTCTACAAATTGATTGGAGTCCACCTGTGGTAAATTCAATTAACTGGACATGATTTGGAAAGGCACACATCTGTCTATATAAGGTTCCACAGTTGACAGTGCATGTCAGAGCAAAAACCAAGCCATGAGGTCGAAGGAATTATCTGTAGAGCTCCGAGACAGGATTGTGTTGAGGCACAGATCTGGGGAAGGGTACCAAAACATGTATTCAGCATTGAAGGTCCCCAAGAATACAGTGGCCTCCATCATTCTTAAATGGAAGAAGTTTGTAACCACCAAGACTCTTCCTAGAGCTGGACTGCCTGGCCAAACTGAGCAATCGGTGGAGAAGGGCCTTGGTCAGGGAGGTGACCAAGAACCCGATGGTCACTCTGAATGAGCTCTAGAGTTCCTCTGTGGAGATGAGAGAACCTTCCAGAAAGGCAACCATCTCTGCAGCAGTCCTCCAATCAGGCCTTTATGGTAGTGTGGCCAGACAGAAGCCACTCCTCAGTAAAAGGCACATGACAGTCCACTCGGAGTTTGCCAAAAGGCACCTAAAGACTCTCAGACCATGAGAAACAAGATTCTCTGGTCTGATGATAGCAAAATTGAACTCTTTAGCCTGAATGCCAAGCGTCACGTCTGGAGAAAACCTGGCACCATCCCTACAGTGAAGCGTGGTGGCAGCATCATGCTGTGGGGATGTTTTTCAGTGGCAGGGACTGGGAGACTAGTCAGGATCGAGGCAAAGATGAACGGAGAAAAGTACAGAGAAATCTTTGATGAAAACCTGCTCCAGAATGCTCAGGACCTCAGACTAGTGCGAATGTTTACCTTCCAACAGGACAACGACCCTAAGCACACAGCCAAGACAATGCAGGATTGGCTTCGGGACAAGTCTCTATGTCCTTGAGTGGCCCAGCCAGAGCCCAGACTTGAACCCGATCGAACAGCTCTGGAGACACCTGAAAATAGCTGTGCAGCGATGCTCCTCATCCAACCTGACAGAGCTTGAGAGGATCTGCAGAGAAGAATGGGAGTAACTCCCCAAATACAGGTGTGCCAAGCTTGTAGCATCATACCCAAGAAGACTCAAGGCTGTAATCGCTGCCAAAGGTGCTTCAACAAAGTACTGAGTAAAGGGTCTGAATACTTATCTAAATGTGATATTTCAGTTTTTTGATTTTTAATAAATTAGCAACAATTTCTAAAAACCTGTTTTTGCTTTGTCATTATGGCTATTGGTTGTAGATTGATGGGGAAAATGTCTTTTAAAATCCATTTTAGAATAAGACTGTAATGTACCAACATGTGGAAAAAGTTAAGGGGTCTGAATAGGAACTGAATCTGCAAAGCTGTCCTGATCTTTTTCTAAACCCTTACAAGCACAACAACTAAAATATATTTTGTTCTTATATTGTAAGAATCCCACGGGGGACCAGTACGGGATTTTTTTTTAATGAAATGTATGCATTCACTACTGTAAGTCGCTCTGGATAAGAGCGTCTGCTAAATGACGTAAATGTAAATGTAAAATGTAACATCATGTTTCAATTAATAATCGTTTGTGTTACTATCACAATACAGTATTTTGAGAAGTTACTTGTCTGACAGAATTTCAGATTGTGTGTCCTTGAAAAGTCGTGCATGTCAACATTTGATGAAACGACTACGTCCGTAACTAACCATATCCATGGATTTGATCACCAAGGCCACACAGCATATCATTGTCTGTGGTGTACAGTACTAGATGAACATCCCAGCATCAAAATAACCACACCAACACACCCATATAACGGGTCCAATCAAAGTTTTTTAATGATCATTTGTCATGTAAAGAATATCTTACAATATGACAGGACTGGAATTCATAAGAACATCAATAAATACGGATTAATACTTGAGGACCAGATTCACTAAGCCTGTCACATCATCATCATCATCATCACACAGCGTATCTGTGCTTGTACTGTAGTCCTTGTGGCGCTGCCGCGTCCTGGGGGAGGCGGTGCGCTGTCAGAACTGTAATGTGACACTTCAGGCTTCCCAAAGGAACGTCTCCTTTTGATGATGCGGCAGCAGCGGTTGTGTCTCTCCCGTCTGTCTGGTGAACGGAGCATTGGGAGCTGAGACTGTATGAATAAGGTCCATGGAGTCCAAGCAACAAACACGCCAAGAGTTTAAAGGATTTTGAAAAAAATCCCACAGAGTATTTACATCACAGAGAGGAGAAGAGGAGGAGTGGAGAAGGGTGCTTTGTGGTCTCGGCTACTATGCGTCTGGACCCCTTGTTTTCCCATTCTCTCCGCTTGTAGCTTCCTTCCTATACGAGTGCTGGTTTCTTGACAGTGACTAAATGTTAAATCAGTTTACAGTATGTAACGCTCTACAGTTCTGTACTGTACTGTATGTAACCATACACAAAAAGGGGAAATTAGCTCTTAACAGCTAATGCTTAGAAATAATTGTAAACATTCCAGATAAAACAAATTCTGGGCTATCAAGGGGATTGTACATCAATTAGGACAGATTATAAACTAACATGTCAACATGGTTCCCATATCTATGCACGAAGAATACCTAGTGTTGGTAGATATGGGTAACATTTTCTATGCTATGGGAATATCATGTTAAACAAAAGGAATTGATCTTGGGGTCAAAACAATCACACAAACACACACAATGTCAAGGGGCGTTCTAGAGAGGAGTTAAAACACGCAGGGACAGAGAACAGCTTCTGGCAACCCAAACTAAAATGAACCATGAAAGGAAAGAGTTCAGAAAGCCAGCTTGCAATGACACTGATGAGGATAGCTAACAATAAGCAAATATGCAGTAGGCCTATCAAGTCATGCTGCCAGTCTCACAGACAACCTAACTAGTACCTCAGACAGACTAACCATGAAATCAATGAGCCGTCTCAATGACAGCAGATGCAATAGTCATTCCCCAGTCTGATCAGTTTGTCATTGTCAGAAGGTTAACATCTGAAATGGGTAGTATACAGTTGTACGTAGAATACATTCTCTCATAAAAACAACCACATTATCATATGTACTATAGCTGGTCTGGCTTTATAGAGTAAATCTCATTATCCTTGACTTGAGACCTCTCCTAGGGTTAATATCATAACAGTTGACACATTACCCTCTAGCAGTCAGAAAGCAGGTTTCCTCACCGCAGGACCGCGGCTATGCTGAGAATCCCATTGGTTGATGGTCTTGAGCCAGTCCTGACACAGCGGTGTTTCTGATGCCTCTGCTGCTACAGAGCTGTCATCTCATTCACCAGCACACTGCGGTAGAAAGCAGCTTGTAATGAGATGACAGTGACCTACAGTAGAGAGCCGTGTTGAGGTTTAGTGTCAGGATTACCTGCCCTCACTGGGCTCCTGGCGACCAGCACCGAGAGGAGGGGGGGACAGGAGAGAGAGGACAGGAGGCGTGAAGTGAGGACAGGAGAGGAGGCGAGAGAGGTCTAGGCAGGGGAGGAGAGAGGAGAGGAGATGAGTGGTGGTTCCTGGTTGTTCCGCTGGCCACTGGCTCGTTTTCTGTCTAGCTGTTCTAAGAACAATCTCCCCTCATCCACCTGTGCTCATCTCATATTTGTTTGCCATGCATGCTTACTAATACTAGTAATACTTGTGTTACACACACTGGGATGCCCCCCCCCCCCACACACACACACACACACACACACACACACACACACACACACACACACACACACACACACACACACACACACACACACACACACACACACACACACACACACATACACTGTTTATACTAAAGCAGTGTATGTAGTCATTGATGGATGCTTGCTGCTAACGCAGGGCCCTGATGAAATAGAGGTACTCTCTCCCTGCTCCTCTCCGCTCCTGCCTCGCTCCTGTCCTCTGTCTCACACTCCTACAACAGTGTAAATACAAAAGGGCAAAGTTCCGCATCATTATAGCTTGTGCTTCAGAATACTAACAGAGTTTCCTTCCTCTCCGGCTGCTCGTCTGTTGCTACCCGAGACAGACGACAGAAAGTGAACTTCTCCATTGCTCTAACCCTCTGATCCAATCACATGCTACCCGACTGCGCATCCACTCATCCACACACTCACGGTTTGCCGACCGTGCAGAGATATAGATACTGCTCTGACATAGTTCTAAATAAGATCCCTCTTCCCCCACCCACCCCCCACAGGGAACCCAGAGCCGGTGTGATCAGAATGGCTCCGTAGCAATTAAGGCAAAGTGCTGGCTATAGCCTAAGGAAGAAGCCCAGATGGTTGTGAAGGTATTCCTCCTGCAGGCGTGCCGACCATGCCATGCCGCGGCAGCAGACAGCTGTGGCCGACCTCTGTTGTTTAGTGACTCGTCTTCATAATTAAGGCTCATCGCAATGAAGTAGCGATCCCATCGTCTCAGCCGTCTGCCTGCCTTCAGGGCATCAGACTGGAGAGCTGGAGAGTGGTAGAGAGGGAGAGTGGGTGAGAGAGAGGGTGCTGTCTGGAGCTGGAGCGAGGGCGGCTCTGTGTGTGTGTGTGTTCCAAGCTGGAGCGAGGACGTATATGATTATGAGGGGTGTAAGCACGTGTGTGTGTCAGAAAAAGAGAGGGCGAGAGAGTGTCAGATAGGGCAAGAGAGAACATTTGTCTCTGTGATGGAGAGACAGTATGTGTCTGGAGAGTCTGTGTGCATCGGAGCAAGCTGACACAGTCCACAGAGCACAGTCAGCTGAGTTGACCCATTGCTCCTGGAGATCCACCAATAAGCAGCTGGTCTGGTGCAGTGATAACAGCAGCCTCCACATCGGTCGGCCTACACTGTACAACAACAAAAAAAAACAGGACTCCATCTCTACTCCTTAATCATATCCAACATCTGTCCAGCCCAGGCTCGATCTCAGCAGAGTCTCGGTTTGTTCGTTTAACAGTTCTGTCCACCTTGTGTGAGAGAGATCCAATCACCTCTTCATATGTGTTCTTCCTGTCACACACACACTCCGTCCCCCGTACTACTGTAAGTGACAGACACATACTGTCCTGCTTAACCCCATAGTAATGACAGTCATCACCGTATCTTTAGGAGAATCTCAGCTGATTTATATGCCTAAGGAGCCCCAACCCACCCACGGTCAATCCGTTGTCTGGAATGTCTGGAATGGTAGACAGGATAGAAAAAAAAGCCGATATTAGACTGACATCTAAAAGACGTAAGAAGCGTGAGTGCTGTGACAGGCCTGTGGCTCCCCGTCCGTCAGAGCAAAGCCCCTGTCATCACAGCCAGGGACAAAGGTCATGACGATAACCTCTTCATTAATTAAGCATGCTTTAAGGGAGATGAATTGTACTGATATGGAGCTTGCTCTCTTTCAGGCCCTGTCTGTGTCATTGACAAGGTGGATAAAGGGATGATGATGAAAGACAAGGGAGAGAGGAAGAGAGGAGGGAGAGACAGAGAGAGAGAGAAAGAGAGAAAGGAAGGTGGGGGCGTAAGCTCAGAGGAATTGCGTTAAGGCGATAAAGGAGCTTTGGAGAATCAGTCGGATCCTGCAGTAAAAATAAAACATGTCTCCTTTTTCTACCCGCTGTAGAGAGAGGAGGTGGCCCGGGTCTTATCCCAGCCGGCTCCGGGCTGCAGCAGACAGGACAGCTCTGTTTAAAATCATGCGTTTCCTGGTACCATTCTGAACCACTGGTCCAGAAATACAAGGGTGTTTTATCTCTTTTAACCGTCTCAAATGTTTCTAGAATTTTCTGTGGGCCCTGTCGCTGTCACTGTCGCCCCCACACAAATCTCACTGAGACTGGCCTCTGAACCCAGCCACCTCTGCGTCCTCCAACAACTCTGGTTCTCTGTATTTAAAGCCAGATCCATACACTAGGACATTAGCCCAGCTTACTCCTCCTCGGGTGGGGCAGAGTGTGTGTTCATCCCGGCATTATGCCCCCATCTGCACTACTTTAAAAAGCTAATTATGGGCCCAGCTCTGTACCCGCCGGCCTGTCAGAGAGCCCTGTCATCTCTCTGTTTGATGTGCTGGAGAAGGGGGCGACTGCAATTAAGAGTCCGAATTCCCTGCTCCTCTCTTTTTTTTCTCTCTCTCTCTCTATTCCTCCCCCTCTCCTTTTCTCTCTCTGACAGTCTGACAGAACAATTTCTCCTCAGCGGGCCAGAGAAGTAGAACTCCAAAATGGAAGACGAACAGACCATTGACACCGGGACACAGACGGAATATGAGAGTGTCGTGATGGGTATGAGAGAATTCTGATGAAGGATCATTGCCTATTAGCTAGCTGGGAAGCCAGACTCAGAGAGGCTAGTCATAATCAGGCCTATTCTGGGTTGGGTTTCTCTACTCCTTACTAGCTATCTCCTCTAATAGTGAAGCAGGAACACAGAATGACTTAGAAAGGAAACACATACAGTAGGACGATATCGTTAGAAGAAACATGGACTGCTGTGGGGGTCTTCCACCACTACGGGGAGAAATTTGAGCTTCTGGATCGACCTCAGTGGCGTGAGGTCGATTTGGATACAGGCTAACTGTGCGTTTTCTCGGTTTTCCTCTACACCCAGTTAAAGGTGACTGTCATAACAATGATGAGATACAATGCTAGTCATTTGAAACCAGTAGAACCGCCAGTGTCAAAGAAAGCACGTAGCTAAATCTGTTCAGAATAACTGTTGTAGGTCATTAAGCAAAAGGTCTTCCAAAGCGCTAACCAAAAACAGCAAAGTCAAGAAAGACAGTCAGACAACACATCTGTTAAAAACAAGGTTAGAATGGAGACTCAATTGAAAAACATGGATTGCATGTATATGTATTCCTCGACTCTTCTGATTTTGATACAGAATTTTCTGACGATGTTGTCACTATTTACAGTTTGTACTAAACCTCCTCCTCCACGATCATTAATGTGAAAATAGAAGGAAACAAAAGAAACCTCTTAAGATTTTAACAGGTGAACAAAGCCCCATATCCTGGGTCCTCGTTGACTTGATAAAAGTAGGCCGGGAGGGAGGGAGACAGAAAAGAAAAGCAGTGAAAGTAAAGAAGAGTACAAAGAGATTGTTATTGTCTCAGTGAGGCCTAGCAGTCGGCTGTCAGGCCTCAGAGTTGAGTATGATACAGGCTGGCTCTGGGAGCCAGGTTGTGGGGTCAGGAACAGGGCAGGAGAGGGGGTAGAGAGGGGTAGAGGAGGGGGACTGGGCAGCGAGGCGAGGTTCGGGCAGTGGACGTTTTTGGTTCAGATGTGGGCATGAGCGTTCCCATGCCCGTGCCCATGCCTGTGGCCCTGATCCCCTCCGTGGTGGCCCCCCTCTCCGTGGTGGCCCCCCTCTCCGTGTCCATGGCCGTGCTTCTTGTGCTTTCTGCGCTCCCGTCGGCCGTTGTGATGGTCATGGTGCCGCCTGTAGCGCTGTGCTCCCCGGGCTGGAGAGAGACAGAAGGGAGAGAAAGGGTGTGAGAGGGGAGGAGTCAGGAGAAAGAGACCGGATGAGAGGAAGTAGAGGGGGGTGTGACAGGTAGAGTGGAGCGTCAAGGATGAGATGGAGTGAGAGAGGGATATGAGATGTGAGAGGAGGGGGGTGAGAGGTCAACACCACAGACATACAGCTCTCAACATCAGCCACTCTGTCTGAAGTGTCTTCTCTACTCAACTTTACATTACTAGCTCTCTACATGTATTAGGACTGTCCTCCCACTCACGTCCTGAGTGAGCCGCTTCCTTCATGTGTTGTGCTGCCAAATTGGATCCATTGGTCCTGGATTAGGTTTGCCAACAGAAGGTCTACCTTGCCATGATAATGACTAACAAACGACTCTAGCAGGAAAACAACATTACACTCAAAATGCACCGAATACGAAATAAGGCTCCATATTTTCTCTCCAGTTCAAACAGCAGCAATTCATTATTTGTCAGTACGAGCCGAAAGGGGAAATGGGAAATACTTGTTTGCTCATAACTTCTTAAAATGGGCAAACATTGATACAATCCTACAATATGAATGATTCTGCTGTCATAAAGGAAGATGGATGTTTCTGTCGTTCGGCAGAGCGAGTTTTACTTCTCATGGGAGGATAGTAAAATGAAATGTTTCTTCTTGGTGTTTCTGGCATTCCTCCAAACTCCTGGCTGTCAATCAGACTTTGGAGCGATACACTATCTCAACAGAAAAAGGGCTATAACTTAGTTTTATCTACATTAAAATAACATTACCGTCGTCACACAACCTCTATCTGAATGAGAATTTTGTCAAATTAAAGCACATGCTACAACTTCTATGGAGAATCTTGTATTCCTACTGAATTCAGTCTCATTTTAAGTTGCCATTCCTCCACTGTTTTTGATCATTTACCCCATAGAGATAAAACTTAAAGCCCTTTAACAGTCTTGGTCACTCACACTTAGTGCAGATGATTTTGGGCCGCTCCCATTTGCCGTTGGCACGACACTTGGCCGTGGGGACGTGGCGTTGGAGGAACCCGTCGGCACACTGGTAACGCACCACTGAGTGGATGTCATAGTGGGACCGCTTACGACCAATCAGAAAGGCGTTCTTCACGGTGGGAGGGTTCACACACAGCACTGCCAAATGGAGAAAGAGAGCGAGAAATGGAAATCCAGCAATGGAGAAGTGGTACATTATAACAATGTATATCAAATCAAATGTATTTATATAGCCCTTCGTACATCAGCTGATATCTCAAAGTTCTGTACAGAAACCCAGCCTAAAACCCCAAACAGCAAGCAATGCATGTGTAGAAGCACGGTGACTAGGAAAAACTCTCTAGACAGGCCAGAACCTAGGAAGAAACCTAGAGAGGAACCAGGCTATGAGGGGTGGCCAGGCTTCTTCTGGCTGTGCCGGGTGGAGATTATAACAGAACATGGTCAAGATGTTAAAATGTTCATAAATGACCAGCATGGTCAAAATAATAATAATCATAGTAGTTGTCGAGGGTGCAACAAGCACGTCCGGTGAACAGGTCAGGGTTCCATAGCCGCAGGCAGAACATTCACAGTCATCAGTCATCACCCAGTCTTTCCCCTTTCTGTTTTTGCCCTTGTCCCTGAACAAGAGACGGTTGAAGAGCCCTGTTTTAAAGAACATTCCCCCTCCACTCTTCAAAACTGCTGACGGCACACAACACACACACATCTAAAGTTCAAAGGAAACCAAAGAGATGAGTCATGTGTGTGTGTGTGCTAGTCTGTGTGGGCTGTTGCTATCTCCTAGAGCGTTGTGTTGATGTGAGGAGGGGGGACAGGCAGACAGACAGGCAAAGTGGTTGAGACACCAGACAGACCCTACAGGGCTCTTAGCCCAGTGAGACATCACACTGACTCACTGACCTTTCAGCTCTGGCTGTTCCCCATAGACACAGATCTAGGATCAGCTTCCCCTCCACCAAACCTAATCTTCACTCTCTGGGAGGAAAACACCAAACTGACTTTAGATCAGTGCCGGGTAACTTTGTCCTACCCCGACCTTTCAGAAGGGATTGGGCCCTCAGGGGCCACAGTGTGTGACAGGTGTCAGGAATGCACCCACGCTTACTGCTCATTGGCCGGATTAGAGGGAGGGCGAATGAGAGACGAGGGATGAGGAGGGGTGACTGGGTTGACGGTGCAGTTCCTCTGTCGTTCCCCTAGATGGCAGCTCTGCAGTTGAAACCTAAAGCCCTCAGTGAGTTTCTAACCCCTAGACAGTCAACAACCCAGCTGTAGACTAAGTGGAAGTGCTTCTTTCCCTTCCTTGAAGTAATCGGCGATCTCTCATTTGGAACATGGTTGAACATGGTGGAAATGAGGTGTCCCTTACATAGCTAACACTAATGCAGAACTACCAGATCCGAGCAAACTCCAAGGAGTAGAGGAAGGGAGGGAAGGAGGGAAGGATGTATTGTCCAGCTATCCACACAGGGTCTGTGACTGCAGTATGGGCCCAGTGGGAGGTCTGGACTTCTAAAAGTAGGAAGTCAGCTTAATGCCAGGCTGTAAAGGCCCTACTGCAGTACAGAGCACTAAGACCAGGGGCTGCAGTACAGAGCACCAAGACCAGGCGCTGCAGTACAGAGCACTAAGACCAGGGGCTGCAGTACAGAGCACTAAGACCAGGGGCTGCAGTACAGAGCACCAAGACCAGGCGCTGCAGTACAGAGCACTAAGGCCAGGCGCTGCAGTACAGAGCACTAAGACCAGGCGCTGCAGTACAGAGCACTAAGGCCAGGCGCTGCAGTACAGAGCACTAAGACCAGGGGCTGCAGTACAGAGCACTAAGGCCAGGCGCTGCAGTATAGAGCAGTAAGACCAGGGGCTGCAGTACAGAGCACTAAGGCCAGGGGCTGCAGTACAGAGCACTAAGACCAGGGGCTGCAGTACAGAGCACTAAGACCAGGCGCTGCAGTACAGAGCACTAAGACCAGGGGCTGCAGTACAGAGCACTAAGACCAGGCGCTGCAGTACAGAGCACTAAGACCAGGGGCTGCAGTACAGAAGTGTGATTAAAAGGCAGGGTACAAGAAACATATACTGCTCACACCATAATACCATCAATTCTACGTAATTCCCTGTAGGCTATTACCTAACCATGATATTATTAGACAACATAATAACGCTTAGCCATATCAGATTACCCCACTTTTAATAGCACAAAAAAAATCTTTAAATTGTGTTAACAGGTTTTGTTTAGACTGCCAGTACAGTGATTGCTGTAACATCTCACACCTCGTATTCAGCCAACCAGAAAACCACCGTTTTCACTCTCTGTGTTTAGTGTGCAGTAACAGAGACTAGGAGGGACATTACTAACACTAGTGTGCAGCTGTGGCAACAGATCAATAGTCACAGGACCAGGCATGACACTCAATAACACCACCCAGATGTTACTGACTGGGGCTGGGATGCCTGGCAGCCACGCAGGACTGTGTGTGCGTGTGTGTCAGGCTGATTTAGTGTTCTTTTCAAAGCTGGAGACAGTTGGAGCCTGGATCCATCCAGCGCTCTCCGAGCCCTGTGGGCTACATCTTTACACTTAGAGTCTAACATGTCTCAGCAGATTAGACAGGGGTGAGCTGGGTATGTCCACACACAAAGCCACACACTCCAATCTTAGCCAATGTATTGATCAGCTACAGCCAGTAGGCAGGCAGGCAGGCAGGCAGGCAGGCAGGCAGGCAGGCAGGCAGGCAGGCAGGCAGGCAGGCAGGCAGCAGAGTTGGGGTGAACTGTATATCATAGTGTGTGTCCTGGGTGGCTGTCAGGGCGAGCTGCTTCTCTGTCCCCAGAAGAAAGGTGCAGGTGAAAAAGTGTACTTGGTAGAAGGCAGGTAGAGGCACTGCCCCAAAGTACCAGTGTACTCTGGTCTGGTCTGGTCTGGTCTGGACTGTGTGTCTGTTAAATAATATTTGGAACTGTATATGAATAAGTATGTGAATATTTGATAATATTCTGTTCATATGTGTGTGTGTGTGTGTGTGTGTGTGTGTGTGTGTGTGTGTGTGTGTGTGTGTGTGTGTGTGTGTGTGTGTGTGTGGTGTGTGTGTGTGTGTGTGTGTGTGTGCGTGCGTGCGTGAGAGCGAGATGCCTTCGCCACAACCCATCCTCCTAATCAGGGTGGCTCACACCTGCCTGTTCTGTGCTCTTCCCCATGGCACTATGGGTAACACTAATCACCCAGATGACGCGTGTCACTGATTGGATACTGCCTCTCTCTCAGAGGGACAGGCCTGAGTGTCAGCCACACGGCAGTAATCAGCCAACCACGCCATACGGGCCCTGATGAGCAGACCCAAGAGAACAGCAGCACTACAGAATAGAACAGACGGTTAAGTTGGGCTGGAGATGGAATGCTGTCACTGACTGATTGACTGAAGGTCAGCTTCCCAATTAAAGGTATTAAGTTAGACCTGTGACTGTGTGTCACCAGCAATGTGTTGCACCGCTGTGATGAGACAAATAACATACAGCGGAACGTTGATCCGACTCGAGGGCAGTGGACACCACACTTTAGTGTGGCACGAGGGACTTATCTAACTCTGTGGCACGAGGGACTTATCTAACTCTGTGGCACGAGGGACTTATCTAACTCTGTGGCACGAGGGACTTATCTAACTCTGTGGCACGAGGGACTTATCTAACTCTGTGGCACGAGGGACTTATCTAACTCTGTGGCACGAGGGACTTATCTAACTCTGTGGCACGAGGGACTTATCTAACTCTGTGGCACGAGGGACTTATCTAACTCTGTGGCACGAGGGACTTATCTAACTCTGTGGCACAAGGGACTTATCTAACTCTGTGGCACGAGGGACTTATCTAACTCTGTGGCACGAGGGACTTATCTAACTGTTAAGTTTTATAACTGTAATTCTGGTGACCATTAAGATTAACTAAATAATGTTTCTAGCCTGAGGCCAGTTGAAATCAGTACCCAAGAGGATCTAGCAGTGACCCGATCCTCCATTTCCTTAAACACAGCTCTGGAGTCTGGCCAGTTGTCTCAATAAACCTACAAACATCTAGTTGGCTGGCTATTAATACCCTGTCTCTCTGTCTGCCCCAAATGCAATTGAAGACCGTCTGCTCTAATAAGCCCACAGAGGAGCATGTTAGGATGCGCACTTCTCTGGCATCTCACAGCACCATGACAGAGCAGATCCACAGAAGCCTGGTCATGTGACACAGAAACTTTACCAGTCAGCCCCAAAACTTTGTGTGAAACTCTTCCAACAATGTTTCATACAAAGGAGGATAATTTTTATGTGGATTAAATGTTCTGAAGAACTCTCATCCCTTGATCTGACAGTAAGACCATCTCTGTAAGGAGCTGCCTTAGGTGTGAAAGCATAGCTACAAGTGAGCTGACTGCGCTTGGAGGTGAGCTGTAATGATCAGTGTTAGCCTGTGGTCCAGACTGACTGATTGAAGAGGCCTAAGATGACAGAATACTTGTAAGTATTCTTTAAAGTATTTAAAGGACAGCGGAAGCATAATATCACCTCCTCTTCAACTCTTTTTCATTCTCCCCCACTGTCTTTTCCTCCCCTCGACATCCCTTTCAAACTCTCAGTCCCTCTCTCCCCCTCTCTCTCTACAACCCCTCTTGATTCCTCCCCCCTTCCCTCCCTTCCTCTTTCTCCCTCTCACCTGTTCCCTTCTTGCAGACGTAGGGCAGGTTGTAGTTGCAGGGCACGTCGTTCCACTTGCCGTTCTCGTGGGCGATCATCACCACACAGTCCTCTCCCCCCGCAAAGAAGTTGTCCGGCTGGTTCTCCCGCCAGTTCTCATATTGCTGCACAGTCACAGACACACAGGGTCAAAGACACAGACACACGACACCGACACACGGTACAGAGAGTCACAAACACAGCCACAGACAGTCACACAACACAGACAGTCGCACGGCACAGACAGTCGCACGACACAGACAGTCGCACGACACAGACAGTCGCACGACACAGACAGTCGCACGACACAGACAGTCGCACGACACAGAAAGTCGCACGACACAGACAGTCGCACGACACAGACAGTCGCACGACACAGACAGTCGCACGACACAGACAGTCGCACGACACAGAAAGTCGCACGACACAGACAGTCGCACGACACAGACAGTCACACGACACAGACAGTCACACGACACAGACAGTCACACGACACAGACAGAACAGAAAAAGAAAGTGATAGATACTGTAGACTGTTTCACTGTTCTCTTTTACTGAACAAGAAGCTGATGTGTCTTTCTCCAGCGGTATAGACTGACACAGAGTAATGACAGCTCTTTAACAACATCAGGCACAGAGGAGCTGCCTCTAGGAAGATGTAAATAGTGTAGGAAGAAAAGTGGTTCAGCGAGCGAGGCTGTACATATACACAGGTAACGACACATTCACTCAATCAACTTCCCACCTGACCTTTAGCTAACACCCACATCCTCCCTAGGGACCTCTGCTATGAGAGAAATGCACTCTTCAATAGCAGGCGGCGTCACTGTGGTTATTGTCAGTCTGAAGTATGTTGCTGATAATAAAGACTGCACATAAGATTTAAAGAGTGATCTCTCGATCCCTCTGTCTCTCCCTCTCTTTCTCCCTCTCTTTCTCCCTCTGTCTCTCCCTCTCTTTCTCCCTCTGTTTCTCCCTCCGTCTCTCCCTCCGTCTCTCCCTCCGTCTCTCCCTCCGTCTCTCCCTCCGTCTCTCTCTCCGTTTCTCCCTCCGTCTCTCCCTCCGTCTCTCTCTCCGTTTCTCCCTCCGTCTCTCCCTCCGTCTCTCCCTCCGTCTCTCCCTCCGTCTCTCTCTCCGTTTCTCCCTCCGTCTCTCCCTCCGTCTCTCCCTCCGTCTCTCTCACCAGGTCCATGTTGTCAGTCCACTGAAAATCCTCTTCCACCGTTCTGTCGTTCAGTCCGATCCAGGTGTTGTCATGACTCAGACCTGAACGACAGGGCAAAACAAATAAACACATCCTTTAAAAATACAATTTTTCCATTTAGCAGTATTTCCATTCCTATTCTGCATGTTAAGTCCCCAATGCACCACCACTCATTCCCAAGTCTCACACACACACACACACACACACACACACACACACACACACACACACACACACACACACACACACACACACACACACACACACACACACACACACACACACACACACACACACACACACACACACACACACCGGGAGGCTCAGCTTTTATCACAATTTCAGCCCCAGATAGCACAAGGCAGAAGCAGCCAAATCTTTGCGGAAGGTGCAGCATTGATGAGATTTGGGTGCGGTGTAATGAAATTTAAATCATGATGTTTCTGATTAACATAATTATGGGGCCCATTAATCTACCTAATGGCTTTGCTCCCTTTATTGTCGGGGTGGAGACATCCATTTTCGAGGCAATTAAACACACTTTTAGGTAAATGTGTCTGTGGAAGGGAGGAATAGGGAGGAGGATGAGGGAGGACGAGTGGGAGGATGTATAGCTCTGGCCTCTCTGGGACTGGGAGGGGTTCACCATGCTGGGGCTTTTATTCTGTCTTTCCTTTCATCCAGTTCTTTCTTTCTCCATCCCTCTGAGGATCAATGCCAGAACATGAGACGGCGCTTCATTATATATTCTGTAAAGTCGCACTGATTGGAAGACACCCACCGTTGATGAAGTCCTGCTCCTGGAGTGTGTGTATGCTGGCCAGGTGTCCGCTGTGCTCCCTGCAGTCCTTCTCTGCGTCCTCCCAGGTGTGTCTGCGGCTGAAGTACCTGTAGCAGTGGCCATGGTACTTCCTCCATGTGTGTTCACAGCCCTCTGTGTCTGCACATACAGAGAGAGAGAGAGAGAGAGAGAGAGAGAGAGAGAGAGAGAGAGAGAGAGAGAGAGAGAGAGCAAGAGAGAGAGCAAGAGAGAGAGAGAGAGAGACCTATTGTACTAGAATTTACTTTTTCAATGAATAGGAATATTTATATACAGTATATAACAGAAAAAAATGTTAGCTGTTATCCTGTTTATCTCACTCTTAAGAACTTATTAGTTAGTAGTTACTGTATTTCTGACTGTGCTATTCTTTCTTTTTGCAACATGAAATCACTATCAGTTAGCATGTGGAACATTCAGGGCCTAAACTCATCAACCTTTGGACTGAAGAGTTTAGCACTGGAGTTCAACACACATCTTAAAGATGTTGACGTCATCATTCTGCAGGAGACATGGTGTAAGGCTGACATTGTCACTCACTGTCCCACAGGCTACAGAGAGGTCATTGTGCCATCACAAAAATACAGCTCTGTCAATAGAGGCAGAGACTCTGGAGGATTGATCATTTGGTACAAATCCGAACTATAACATCTAATTGATCCCCTCAAAATTGGCAAATATCACATTTGGTTAAAACTGAAAAAAGAACTTGTACTGACAGAAAAATATGTGTTCCTTTGCGCAGTATATATCCCCCCCTCAGAATCCCCATATTACTCAGAGGAGATCTTCCCCACCCTTGAGGAAGAGACGTGCCATTTCCAGGCCCAGGGAAATGTGCTCATCTGTGGGGACACAAATGCGCGCACAGGAACACTACCTGATCTAACAAGCACACGAGGGGACAGCTTTATTACAGGCCATAAAGTTTCTAACTGTCTTAATCTCCCCCATAGAAACAACAGTCACAGCACCGTCAACAAAAACGGAAGGGATCTTTTGCAGCTCTGTAGAAGCCTGGGTCTGTACTTTGTCAATGGTAGGTTACGGGGGGACTCTTTGGGGAGATTCACCTACTGCTCACCTCTTGGCCACAGTACAGTAGACTATATGATCACAGACATTGACCCTTTCTCTCTCAGCTCATTCACTGTCAAGCCACTAACACCTCTGTCTGATCACAGCCAAATTACGTTGTTCCTCAAAAGAACAGACATGGAAACAACCACACATTCACAGCCCAGTAAGCTGTACAACATCAGAAATTCATACAGATGGGCCCAAAACAGCACAGAAGAATACCAGAAAGCAACCTGGAACCAAAATATCCAAACACTCTTAGATAACTTTCTGGATACCACATTCACTCACAGTAAAGAAGGCATCAATCTAGCAGTACAAAACATCAACTATATATTAAGGCAAACAGCAAAAGAAGCACAATTGAAATGGTTAAAAAACAAAACAAAAAAGATCACAGATGACAACTGGTTTGATGCAGATTGTAAAATTATAAGGAAAAAACTTAGAACACTATCCAACCAAAAGCACAGAGAACGAAATAATGGTGAATTACACCTTCATTACTGTGAGACTTTAAAACTCTATAAACGTACACTCAGAACCAAAAAAGCAAAGTACAACAGCAAGCAGCTGACACTAATTGAGGAGTCCATAAACATAAACAACTTCTGGCAAAATTGGAAAAAACGGAAAAAATCGAAACAAGAGGAATTAGCGATACAAAATGGTGACATATGGACAACCCATTTTAAAACACTCTACAGCACCTTTCAAATTGACACAAATGGAGAACAACGCCAAATTCATGAGAAGTTGAATGGATTAGAAAAAGCTATAAAGGACAATCAAAATCCATTGGACTCCCCAATTACTGACCAGGAGCTTTATAAGAAACTTCAGGCTCTCAAATTTAAAAAAGCATGCGGACCTGATGGCATCCTAAATGAGATGCTCGAACTCACTAGTGCAAAATTTCAATTGGCTATATTAAAACTGTTGAATTTGATCCTGAGTGTAGGTTATTCCCTGACATCTGGAATCAAGGACTCATAACCCCAATCTTTAAGAACGGAAACAAATTTGACCCTAACAATTACAGAGGCATTTGTGTGAACAGTAACCCGGGGAAGGTTTTCTGTAGTATTATCAATGTAAGAGTTCTAAACTTCCTTAATAAGCACAATGTCTTGAGTAAAAGCCAAATTGGAATTATACCAAAACATTGCACAACTGATCATATTTACACCCTACACATCCTGATAGATAAACATGTCCACCAAAATAATACCAAAATATACGCTTGCTTTATCGACTTCCAAAAAGCATTTGATTCTATTTGGCATACAGGACTGTTCAACAAAGTTATTGAAAGTGGTGTAGGGGGTAAAACATATGACATAATTAAATCAATGTATACTGGCAATATGTGCAGCATTAAAATTGGTAAGAAAATAACAGAATTCTTTAACCAGGGGTGGGGCTTTCACCAGGGTTGCAATCTGAGCCCTGCACTCTTCAATATTTACATTAACGAATTGGCCACTATTCTAGAAAAACCCTCAGCCCCTGTTGTTAGTCTCCACAATTCAGAAGTTAAATGCCTACTCTTCGCAGATGACCTATGCCTGCTGTCACCCACAGCACATGGCCTACAGAGCCTGGACCTGCTAGAGCAGTACTGCCAGACCTGGGCCCTGGCAGTAAACCCCAAAAATACTAAAATAATGATTTTCCAGAGAAGATCCAGATCTCAGGGAATTAGACCAAAGTTCTCAATTGGTACAAAATATATAGAGTACTGTACACACTACAATTACTTAGGTTTAAAAATAACCTCAACTGGACACCTTAATGAGGCAGTGAATGAACTGAGAGAGAAAGCACGCAGGGCATCCATTAAAAAGCAAATTCAAATTGAAATACCTATTAAAATTTGGCTAAAACTAATTGAATATGTCATTGAACCAATTGTACTTTATGGCAGCGAGGTGTGGGGTCCACTTGCAAAACAAGATTTCATCAAATGGGACAAACACCCCATTGAAACCCTGCATGCAGAGTTCTGTAAGATTCTCCTACATGTCCAGAGGAAAACTACAAACAATGCATGCCGGGCAGAATTAGGCCAATATCCACTAATAATAAAATCACAAAAAAGTACAATTAAGTTTTGGAAAGATCTAAAATACAGTGACTCCCATATCATTACCAAGCCCTGCAATGCCAAGAGCTGAGCAAATAAAAGAGTCCCCTCATCCAGCTGGTCCTGGGGCTGAGTTCACAAACCTGTTTTACTAACAGGACCAGAACATCCTCAGGACCAGGACAGCCTCAGGACCAGAACATCCAATCAATCAGAATAAAATAAATTACAACACAGTCAAAACAAAACTACATTGCTTATTAGGAAACACAAGCACAAACACAAAGCAAAATGCAGTGCTATCTGGCCTTAAATCGACAGTACACCGTGGCTAAATATTTGACCATGGTTACTGATCAAAACCTTAGAAAAACCTTACAAAGTACAGGCTCAGTGAGCACAGCCTTGCCATTGAGAAGGGTAGACACAGGAAAACCTGGCTCCCTGTAGAGGAAAGGCTGTGCAACCACTGCACAACAGCAGAACTGAGACGGAGCTGCATTTCCTGACAAAATGTCAAAAGTATAAAACAATTAGAGAGTGTCATTTTCCCAAATTTGAAACCCTTATTCAAGGTTTCAAAGACTTCTCTGATGAGGATAGGCTACCCGTCCTGTTGGGGGAGGACACAGAGAGCTGTGGGTTGGCAGCGCACTACATTGCTGCCTGCCATAAGTTGAGGGACAGTGTCTGACAGACCAATCAACCTGCACATGTACTCTACTGTATGCTTATTGTTATTGTTGAATGTATGGTTATTTTGACCCTTGGTTATTGTTGTTACTGTTGTCCCCTTGACAATTTTGATTCTCATTTTTATTTGTACATTGTTACGTCATGCCAATAAAGCAAATGTAATTGAATTGAATTGAGAGAGAGAGACAGAGAGAGAGAGAGAGAGAGAGAGAGAGAGAGAGAGACAGAGAGAGAGATAGATAGGAGAGAGACAGAGAGAGAGAGAGAGAGAGGCAGAGAGAGAGAGAGAGAGAGACAGAGACAGAGAGAGAGAGAGAGAGAGAGGCAGAGAGAGAGAGAGAGAGAGAGAGAGAGACAGAGACAGAGAGAGAGGCAGAGAGAGAGAGAGAGAGAGACAGAGACAGAGAGAGAGGCAGAGAGAGAGAGAGAGAGAGAGAGAGACAGAGACAGAGAGAGAGAGAGACAGACAGAGAGAGAGAGAGAGAGAGACAGAGAGAGAGAGACAGAGAGAGAGAGACAGAGACAGAGAGAGAGAGACAGAGAATGAGAGACAGAGACAGAGAGAGAGAGAGAGGGGGGGGGGGGTTAGTCTACAGAAACACACAGATGCATACTCATATATCTCTGGTTCACGCAACCATGTGCATGGAAGCACAAACACAGTGTATACAGTGTATACAGTGTATACGGATGTATGTATGTGTATATGTGTATATCCTTTTTCTGCTCTAGGGATATCATTATTGTTTGGATAACCTTATTTACTGATTTTTATCTTACATTTTTTCAGCCTTTATGCGATGCACACTGCAGAGAACACCCGAAGAAGAATGATCATTTAATTACCATAGTGAATTTTTGTAATGTTTATGCGTCAATTAATCCCATAAGGGATGGGCTGCCAACTGGGCCTTCCCTGTGGCTCAGTTGGTAGAGCATGGTGTTTGCAACGCCAGCATGGTGTGTGCAACCCCAGGGTTGTGGGTTCAATTCCCACGGGGGGCCAGTACAAATGCATGAAATGAAATGTATGCAGTCGCTCTGGATAAGAGTGTCTGCTAAATGACTAAAATGTAAACTGCCGATTTCACATGAAAATAAAATGTCATTTATTTACACACTTCACACTTTTTTCCTGTCTCTCACATTCTTTCCAGTGCTCTACTTTCCTCTCCTCCCTCCCTCCCTCCCTCCCTCCCTCCTCCCTCCCTCCCTCCCTCCCTCCCTCCCCCCTCCCTCCCTCCCTCCCTCCGTGACGTCCGTCCAGGCCTAATCCCAGTCAGGCAGTGGGCTGGGATGGGAGCAGAGCAGTATGAGGAAGCAGCTTAGCCCTGTGAAAGGCTCTTTAATCTATTTAAATGACAACAATCCCCAGAAATGTCTCCCAGTGGGGACGCCATCCGGACTAATTCAACCCTGTCACAGCCCCTGTCAGGACTCTGCTCCTGTCTCCTCGTTCCTACTTTCTCTCCGTCCGTTTCCCTCTTCCTTTCCCTTCATCCCTGTCAGCACTGAGCCTCGTCCTCCATCCCTCTGCCTCCCTCTTCGTCCCTTTTTTTCACTCTATCTCTCTCCCTCTATCCATCCCCTTTCTCCCTGTCCCTCCCTCCCTCCCTCCCTCCCTCCCTCCTCCCTCCCTCCCTCCCTCCCTCCCTCCCTCCCTCCCTCCCTCCCTCCCTCCCTCCCTCCCTCCCTCCCTCCCTCCTCCCTCCCTCCCTCCCTCCCTCCCTCCCTCCCTCCATCTCATCTCCCTCTCTCCATCCATCTTCCTTGGGGTTCACTGTATGGCAGTGCTCAGCTGCACCCATTCACTGTGTCTACAGAGGATGTGTGAGGGAAACAGAGAGAGTATGTGCGCGTGCATGTGTGTATGCATCTGCGTTTGGGGAAGGGGGTTCAGGGTTTTTCTGTCAACCCAGCCAAGCCCCCCTTTCCCTCCAACCCCTGCAGAGTGGGGATCGAAGAGAGATGGCCTCAGCTTTCCCCCCAACACATCTAAAGCGACACGGGTAAATTGGGCAGTGCAAATAGGGCCGTATGGAACCCTGCTTCGCATGCAAACACTTCCAGGCCAGCATGAGAGGAGCTCAGAGGAAAGGGGCCAAGGAGAGGAGGGTGTGTGTGTGTGTGTGTGTGAGTGTGTGTGTTTGTGTGTTTGTTTATTTGTAAGTGGATGAGCGCTAGCTGTAGAGACTGTCCAGTCCACTTATATTACACAGAGTTGCTGTCCATATGATGCTCTATCTTGTAGGGGACTGTTCCCCACAATGCCATGCTGTGATAATAGTCATCAGACACCTCTCTACATGCCCAGAGGAGAACAGATGAACGCTTGAAGTGGATCTCTCCGGAGGAGAGCTGTCCGTGGTTCTGAAACACTCAGCACCAGCAGAATGCACTACCGTCGCTCATTATTACTATTCACAACCTTCCAACGGCCGGCGCTCAAAGCAATCTAGTCTCTATTTGTTCTCAGTCAGGGGAACAACATGTAGCAAATTGCTTTGCACCCCCTTATAATAGGAAGCGATACTTAACGTGTAGTGACAGGGTAACTACAGCAGTACCCTCATGCCCTATCACATGTGCAGAATGTGGGAACGCATGTCGAACGAATGGCGAATTGCCATGGCACCAAACAAATTGGCACATGCACTCACGCACATAGGCACACCCACACACACACGCGTGCGCACGCAAAACACACTCTGTGGAGGCCTGTGTGATTAGACGAGTGAACACATCTGCAGGGCTGCAGACTCTAATCTCTCCCTTCTGCTCCCAGAAGGCTCCAAGATAACGTACTCATTCACTGGGCTACGGTGTGTGTGTGTTTGTGTGTGTGTGTGTGTGTGTGTGTGTGTGTGTGTGTGTGTGTGTGTGTGTGTGTGTGTGTGTGCGACTGAATGTGGCGGGAGGGCGGGCGGGGGGAGTTTGGCTGCTCACTTCAACACTCTATGGCAATTGGACACACATTCGTTCATCATGCTCATCATGCTTTCATATTTCCCAACAGCAGTGCCTGTGCACGAGGCCCATTTTCACTCATTGGATGAATTAGGTGGAGCAGAGGTGAGAGATAATGGGAAAATCATTGAGCCTGCTGTAAACCTCAGGGATTTTGAAGTATCAACCAGATGTCATGGAGAGAGAAGATGGCTGGATCTCGGTTCCCTCCACAGCTAAGGTCAGCTCACACAGTCTCTGTTGCCCTAGTAGCTTTCATCATCAAATAATACTCCGCTGCTCCACACAATTGCATTGAACAGTATGATGTACGGAGGTGTACTATTCTCCAAATGTCCTTTTACTGAGCCAGGTAGACATTGAAAACAAAGCCTGTTTTGCAACAGTGACCTAGTTGGTTTTTGTAGCCATACTGTATAATATGAGCTATAAGCTATATAAACTATATTTCCAACAAGTGGGTAAAGATGAAGTATTGCTGGGAAGTTTGGCTATTTTTACTGACTCTGATTTTTCCGACTCGTTCAGTCAAAAGAACAAATATTTAGACTCATTTTGTTAATTTGAGTCTGTAATGCTCAGAGCATGCGGGACCCCGTATCGGCTAACAATGAACTGAAAACTCGAAAGAGTCATGATTCTACGAGCCTCTCGTTCACCATAGGGGGCTTATTGGAGCTGTTATTTGTGACTGAGACTTGTAAATGTGTGTTTAAACAGTGTACATTTGTTGATTGCTAGGCCTTCAAATAAGCCTATCTCTTGATACATTTGAAACGAGTTGTGGCCACAACCGGACTAGATTGTGAACGACTCTTGACAGAATGCATTGCTTGACTGTTGAGAGGGTGATATGTAGCTTGACGACAAAAACAAACAAAAATTCCGCTGCTCTATCGTTCGCTACATACTTCTCGTTGCGGAGAAGAAACTAACGCCCACGCCGGCGTAGCATTTGGCCAGAGCGTCGGTTCTACAAAGCTGTGTCCATAATATTCAATAATCAATTAACTGCAGTCATTCTTGCACCCTGCGATCATTTATCCGTTATAAACATGTGTCACGTCCTGGCCAGTATAAGGGTTAATTGTTATTGTAGTTTGGTCAGGACGTGGCAGAGGGTATTTGTTTTATGTGGTTCAGGGTGGTGTTTTTGTAGTAAGGGCATTTGATTTAGTATTCCGGGGGTTTTTGGGCACTGTTTTGAGATTCATGTATTCTATGTTTAGTCTAGGTAGTCTGTTTCTATGTGGGGTTAATTGGGGTGGACCTCCAATTGAAGTCAGCTGTGTGGTGTTGCCTTTGATTGGAAGTCCTATATTAGTTGGGTGTGTTTGTCTGTGTGTTTGTGGGAGATTGTTCTGTGTTTAGCCTTGTGCCTTGCCAGACTGTTTGTTGATCATTCGTTCTCTTTTTGTTATTTTGGTGTTCATTTTGGAATTGATTAAAAGTCAAGATGAGCATACACATACCTGCGGCATTTTGGTCCTCCTTAACCAACGACAACCGTGACAACATGTATTTTGTTTCTCTATGCTCATGATCTATTTTCCTGTGCGTATATGACAGAGAGTAGGTGGTCGGACTCATTGCGACCAGCACTAGCAGGTCAAACGAACGACTAAAATGAACGAGTCACTCAGAAAAAACAAATCATGACTTTCGAGGTAAAAGAGTCCATGGTTGGTATATTGTATTGGGGTCGGGAGTGTGTCCAACATGGCCTGCGTCGGCGTAGACTGGGTTGTTATCTACAGAAACAGGGAGAATGGAGACACTGGGGGGCTATGTAGGGGCGCGCGCACACACACACACACACACACACACACACACACACACACACACACACACACACACACACACACACACACACACACACACACACACACACACACACACACACACACACCGTGGGCTGCATCTGGCACCATGCCCAGACAGTGTGTAAGGCATGGGCTGCCCACTGTTGGGCCTTTACCAGCCAGGCCTCCTGGGAGCTGCCATGAAAGAGGCCAGTGGTGTGAAGGAGGCGCACAGAGCAGCTTAATCCAACAGCCTGAGAGGAAAGAGCCTGCGGCGCTCACACACACACACACACACACACACACGCACACAAACATATGCACGAGCACAGTCAAACACCCACACGCATGCACACACACACACACACACGCACACAAACATATGCACGAGCACAGTCAAACACCCACACGCATGCACACACACACTCACACACACACACACACACACCAACATTATTCATAAGTGCCTTTGGTGTGATATCTACTGCTCATTAGACGATTTCACCCAGACTATCAATATTGCAGAAAGAAAGGAACCATGCCTGTGCAGACAGACAGACAGACAGAACAGACTGAGAGACAGCCTGACCCGGAAGGAAGCCAACACAGATACAGCTCTGCTCACAGATCTTAAGACTGTCTCGATTGATTTCCTCCGCCGACAGAAGTCTCAATGCCTGATATTAATGTGTTACTTCAAGTTTTATTTTTCGTTTGGACTGAGGCACATTTCTTCTATTAATATTCAGAGTGAGCAGGGAATGAGCATCAGTTAGGGAAATAAAAGGCCAAACGCTTCCAGTTGAGTGATTGGGTCGTTTATCCACTTCACCATGTGATATTTGTGCGCCGTGGCTTTTTGAGACCTCTGATGATGAAACGCTGTGTGTGTGCTGCCTTTCACCTCCCCTCTCTCGCTCCCTCTTCCCTTCTCTCTCCCTGTGACACTCGCTTTAATGACTGACAGCTCTTTGCCATTTAAACGAGGCCACCCAGAGTCGGAGAGAGCCTTCCACACTCTCACAGAGACACCCTCTGCTTTTAGTGAGAATGTCTAAATGGAGGATAGGATGGGGGGTTATTATGGTTATTACAGCTCTGTGATGAGGAGTCTAATCGGGTGAGCATTACCATCAATCTAATGGGTGAAGATTGGACATTACTAATGCTCTCTGATGCCTGCCTGCCTCATTCCACCTAATTACCTGGAGACGTGACATTTACCACCAAGCCGCTGGCAGAGAGCTGGAGACAGAGGGAGGACACACACACACACACACACACACACACACACACACACACACACACACACACACACACACACACACACACACACACACACACACACACACACACACACACACACACACACACAATGGGACAGACCTTTACAGACCTGCTGTATATGTACAGTATGTGGACTGTGGATGGGAGCAGAGGGGAATGAGCGGGATAGAGGGATAACACACCACGCACATATAAAAATAGGCCTGGTAGTATTTACTGTATGTAGCTGTAACTAGCTCCCTAAACTGAATTGAGCTGCTGCGTGTTCAGGCCATCAGGAGTGGAGCTCTGTTATTGGTGGGCCTGCCAGGACGCCCATCGGCACTAGAAAGCTCAGAGCCTCTGTTTACAGGCCCAGGGTACACTGGGGAGACCATTAGAGAAGAGGAGGCCAGGACCCCAACACTCTGTCTAACAGCTCAGCCTCTCATACTGGATCACCACAGCACCTAGTCTAATGGCTCCATGCTAGCGCTCTGTCTATAGGGGCTAATCCTGGGAGGCTGTCAGTTATATGCAAGGGAGGTTATAGGTGTGTGTGTGTGTGTGTGTGTGTGTGTGTGTGTGTGTGTGTGTGTGTGTGTGTGTGTGTGTGTGTGTGTGTGTGTGTGTGTGTGTGTGTGTAGGTAGGTAGGTAGGTTGGTTCTTATATCCTTGTGGGGACCAAAAATCCCCCAAAGTCCCCACAAGAATAGTAAAACAAGGAAAATTCTTCCTTGTGGAGACAAAGGCTATTTTAAGTTTAGGGGTTAGGTTTAGGCTTAGGGTTACAATTAGAGTTAGGGTTAGGAGTTACAGGTTTGGGTTACGGGTTAAGGTTAAAGTTATGGTAAGAGTTAAGATCAGGGTTGGGGATAATAGGATTTAGACATGTGTTTTAGGTCCCATGAGGATAGAAGAACAAAACATGCCTGTGTGTGTATGTATGTATGTATGTATGTATGTATGTATGTATGTATGTATGTATGTATGTATGTATGTATGTATGTATGTATGTATGTATGTATGTATGTATGTATGTATGCATGCATGTATGTATGTATGTATGTATGTATGTGTGTGTGTGTGTGTGTGTGTGTGTGTGTGTGCGTGCGTATGCATGTATGTACGTATGTATGTATGAATGTACAGTATGAATGTGTGAGAGAGAGAGATTGTGTGTGTGTGTGTGGGTGTTGACATGCTGGGATTGCCTGGGAGAGATAGAAAGAGAAAAGGAAGCAGTGCTTTCTAATGCTAGGACTCCCTCCCTCTGCCACACAGTCCTATAGGAGATGAAGGGGATTGCTCCTGGAACACGTCCCTAATTAAGCACCTTGAATGACATTCAACACAGATTCCTATCCTGCCACACAAAGACAAGATGGGCTTTCATTTTCCCCCAGAACAGACTTGGCAAACAGAGACAATAGCATATGGGCCGAGGGCCGAGAATCATTTGACAGCGTTTCATTATTCTGTTTGACTCGTCCCTGCCAAGTTGCCTGAAAACTTAGTGATAATTTTCCTGGCGCCGTGCGGCTCCTGCAGATGCGAGGCCCCCAGTGAGGTGGATCATGCTCAGAGCGACGACGAGCGCTGGCAGGATTAAGAGAGACGGCAAAGACTTGAAGCCCACTCGATCCGCCCGCCTTCTGCTCCGAGCCTCGGTACGTGTCCCTCTCGACGTGTTTTATTATAACACAAATCTTCATTAGCATTAATAGCCTCGATAAATACCCAGAGGAAGATCAATTTGCTGGCTTTCCTTGCGGTTTATGCCGAGTCGGGGTTTAGACAGGACCCACAGCGGCTCAACGGCTCCAGGCTGACCCTGGAGATGCCAGTCTTAAAACACAATACTGCATAAAACAGCATCTCTTTTCTGTCTCTTACTCAAACATCTCAGATGTACAGTACCAGTCAAAAGTTTGGACTTACTCATTCAAGGGTTTTTCTGAATTTGTTATATTTTCTACATTGTAGAATAATAGTGAAGACATCAAAACTATGAAATAACACATCATGTGTTACTACACATAGAATCATGTAGTAACCAAAAAAGTGTTAAACTAATCAAAACATGTTTTATATTTTACATTCTTCAAAGTAGCCACACTTTGCCTTGATGACAGCTTTACACACTCTTGGCATTCTCTCAACCAGCTTCATCAGGTAGTCACCTGGAATGCATTTCAGTTAACAGGTGTGCCTTGGTAAAAGTTAATTTGTGGAATTTCTTTCCTTAATACATTTGAGCCAATCAGTTGTGTTGTGACAAGGTAGGGGTGGTATACAGAAGATAGCTCTATTTGGTGAAAGACCAAGTCCATATTATGGCAAGAACAGCTCAAATAAGCAAAGACAAACGACAGTCTATCATTACTCTAAGACATGAAGGTCAGTCACTTCAAATGAAGTCACAAAAACTATTAAGCGCTATGATGAAACTGGTTCTCATGAGGACCTCCACAGGAAAGAAAGACCCAGAGTTACCTCTGCTGCAAAGGATAAGTTCATTAGAGTTACCAGCCTCAGATTGCAGCACAAATAAATGCTTCAGAGAGTTCAAGTAACAGACACATATGAACATCAACTGTTGTGAGGAGACGCGTGAATCAGGCCTTCGTGGTTGAATTGATGCAAAGAAACTACTAGTAAAGGACACAAATAAGAAGAAGAGACTGGCTGTGTGAAGTTGCTGGATATTGATGGGAACTGTAAACATGCTGTCGTACATGTCATTCCAGAGCATCCCAAACGTGCTCAATGGGTGAAATGTCTGGTATGCAGGCTTCCTGGAATTGTGTGCAGATCCTTGTGACATGGGAGGTCCTGGGCTGGCGTGGTTATACGTGGTCTGTGGTTGTGAGGCCAGTTGGACGTATTGCCAAACTCTGAAACAACGTTGGAGGTGGCTTATCGTAGAGAAATGAACATTCAATTCAACAGCTCTGGTGGACATTCCTGCAGTCAGCATGCCAATTGCATGCTTCCTCAAAACTTGAGACATCTGTGGCATTGTGTTGTGTGACAAAACTGCACATTTTAGAGTGGCCTTTTATTGTCCCCAGCACAAGGTGCACCTGTGTAATGAGTATGCTGTTTAGTCAGCTTCTTAATATGCCACTCCTGTCAGGTGGATGGATTATCTTGGCAAATGAGAAATGTTCACTAACATGGCAAAGTAGAAATAATCACTAAAAGGGATGTAAACAAATTTGTGCACAAAATTTGAGCGAAATAAGCTTTTTGTGCATAAGGAAAATGTATGGGATCTTTTATTTCAGTTCATGAAACATCGGACCAACACTTTAAATGTTGTGTTTATATTTTTGTTCAGTATAGATTCAGCTGCAGGCCGATTTTTTTTGAGCGGATATTACAAATAATTTGTAGACTGCAAATTGACCACAAGAAGACCACAAACAGATATAATGTTTGACTAAAACATAATCATTACAAACCCTGCTCACATTTGTATACGATCACGTGTCTATTATGCGTGGGAATACTTGGGAACAGATTTCTTATATTCAAATTACTTGGAGCTGATTTCCTGATGTTTTTACAGTCTTATGTCCAACAATGAAGCCCCCCCCCCCCAAAAAAAAATATATACAGTTGAAGTCTGAAGTTTACATACAGTACACCTTAGCCAAATACATTTAAACTCAGTTATTCACAAATCCTGACATTTAGTCCTAGTAAAAATTCCCTGTTCTAGGTCAGTTAAGATCACCACTTTATTTTAAGAATGTGAAATGTCAGAATAATAGTAGAGAGAATGATTTATTTCAGCTTTAATTTCTTTCATCACATTCCCAGTGGGTCAGAAGTTTACATACACTCAATTAGTATTTGGTAGCATTGCCTTTAAATTATTTAACTTGGGTCAAACATTTTGGTTAGCCTTCCACAAGCTTCCCACAACAATTTGGGGGAATTTTGGCCCATTCCCCCTGACAGAGCTGGTATAACTGAGTCAGGTTTGTAGGCCTCCTTGCTCGCACATGCTTTTTCAGTTCTGCCCACACATTTTGAGGTCAGGGCTTTATGATGGCCACTCCAATACCTTGACTTTGTTGTCCTTAAGCCATTTTGCCACAACTTTGGAAGTATGCTTGGGGTCATTGTTCATTTGGAAGACCCATTTGCGACCAAGCTTTAACTTCCTGACTGATGTCTTGAGATGTTGCTTCAATATATCCACATACTTTTCCGTACTCATGATGCCATCTATTTTGTGAAGTGCACCAGTCCCTCCTGCAGCAAAGCACCCCCCCCCCCCCCCACACACAACATGATGCTGCCACCCCCGTGCTTCACGGTTGGGATGGTGTTCTTCAGTTTGCAAGCCTCCCCCTTTTTCCTCCAAACATAAAGATGGTCATTATGGCCAAACAGTTCTATTTTTGTTTTATCAGACAAGAAGACATTTCTCCAAAAAGTACGTGCAGTTGCAAACCGTAGTCTGGCTTTTCATGGCAGTTTTGGAGCAGTGGCTTCTCCTTGCTGAGCGACCTTTCAGGTTATGTCGATGTAGGAATCGTTTTACTGTGGATATAGATACTTTTCTACCTGTTTCCTCCAGCATCTTCACAAGGTCCTTTGCTGTTGTCCTGGGATTGATTTGCACTTTTCGCACCAAAGTACGTTCATCTCTAGGAGACAGAACACGTCTCCTTCCTGAGCGGTATGACAGCTGCGTGGTCCCATGGTGTTTTTACTTGCGTACTATTGTTTGTACAGATGAACGTGGTACCCTCAGGCGTTTGGAAATTGCTCCCAAGGATGAACCAGACTTGTGGAGGTCTACAATTTTTTTTCTGAGGTCTTGGCTGATTTCTTTTGATTTTCCCATGATGTCAAGCAAAGAGGCACTGAGATTGAAAGTAGGCCTTGAAATACATCCACAGGTACACCTCCAACTGACTCAAATGATGTCAATTAGTCTATCAGAAGCTTCTAAAGCCATGACATCATTTTCTGGATTTTTCCAAGCTGTTTAAAGGCACAGTCAACTTAGTGTTTGTAACGTTCTGACCCACTGGAATTGTGATACAGTGAATTATAAGTGGAATAATCTGTCTGTAAACAATTGTTGGAAAAATTACTTTTGTCATGCACAAAGTAGATGTCCTAACCGACTTGCCAAAACTATAGTTTGTTAACAAGAAATTTGTGGAGTGGTTGAAAAACGAGTTTTATTGACTCCAACCTAAGTGTATGTAAACTTCCGACTTCAACTGTATACACACACTACCGTTCAAAAGTTTGGGGTCACTTAGAAATGTCCTTGTTTTTGAAAGAATTGACATTTTCTGTCAATTAAAATAACGTCAAATTGATCAGAAATACAGTGTAGACATTGTTAATTTGTAAATGACTATTGTAGCTGGAAACGGCTGATTTTATTATGGAATATCTACATAGACACACAGAGGCCCATTATCAGCAACCATCACTCCTGTGTTCCAATGACATGTTGTGTTAGCTAATCCAAGTTTATCATTTTAAAAGCCTAATTGATCAGAAAACCATTTTGCAATTATGTTAGCGCAGCTGAAAACTGTTTTGCTGATTAATGAAGCGATAAAACTGGCCTTCTTTAGACTAGTTGAGTATCTTGAGCATCAGCATTTTGGGGTTTGATTACAGGCTCAAAATGGCCAGACACAAAGAACTTTCTTCTGAAACTCGTCAGTCTATTCTTGTTCTGAGAAATTAAGGCTATTCCATGCGAGGAATTGCCAAGAAACTGAAGATCTCGTACAACGCTGTGCACTACACCCTTCACAGAACTGTGCAAACTGGCTCTAACCAGAATAGAAAGAGGAGTGGGAGGCCCTGGTGCACAACTGAGCAAGAGGACAAGTACATTAGAGTGTCTACTTTGAGAAACAGATGCCTCACAAGTCCTCAACTGGCAGCTTCATTAAATAGTACCCGCAAAACACCAGTCTCAACGTTAACAGTGAAGAGGCGACTCTGGGATGCTGGCCTTCTAGGCAAAGTTGCAAAGAAAAAGCCATATCTCAGACTGGCCAAATCAAAATAAAAGATTAAGATGGGCAAAAGAACACAGACGCTGGAAAGAGAAACTCTGCATAGAAGGCCAGCATCCCGGAGTCACCTCTTCGCTGTTGACGTCGAGACTGGTGTAAACTATAAAGGGAAATAAATGGCTACAGTTAACACTTTTTTAGTTGCAGTCGTCAAAGCAGTCATCAAAGCAATAAAGACTGTAAAGTAGCTGCTACCTAAAGCTGCTTACAGTACCTAAGCCCTACTGTCTGATTATAGTGTGTCATAAACTGCTGCTATAAATATGTGATGCATAAAGCGTCTGCACACAGGGAGTTACACACAAGTCTGCTTTATGAGCCGAATACAGTATAACACAAATGGCTCATGGAAATATACAGGTAAATGCCAAAATAAAAGAAACACCAACATAAAGTGTCTCAATAGGGTGTTGGGGCACCACGAGCCAGAACAGTTTCAATGCATCTTGGCATAGATTCTACAAGTGACTGTAACTCTATTGGAGGGTTAGTTTTGTTGATAGTGGTGGAAAATGCTGTCTCAAGCACTGCTCCAGAATCTTCCATAAGTGTTCAATTGGGTTGAGATCTGGTGACGGTTTTTCATGCTCATCAAACCATTCAGTGACTACTCGTGCCCTGCGGATGGGGACATTGTCATCCTATGGGGGCATAGACATGGCAGCCAAAATAATGGCCTGCCCAGCTTGTTTATACATTACCCGAAGCATGATGGGATGTTAATTGCTTAATTAACTCAGGAACCACACCTGTGTGGGAGCACCAGCTTTCAATATACTTTATATCCCTAATTTACTCAAGTCTTTCCATTATTTTGGCAGTTACCTGTAGTATGTGCAGTATGTACAATATAGCTGTAGGGTTGGCAAGGACTGAATAAAAAGAGAAACAACGGAATGAGAGAGAGTGCGTGAGAGATGGGGGAGATGGCGAGAGAGAAGAAGAAGACGATGAAGAAGAAGAAGTGGAAGAAGAAACAGAGAAGGAAATGGAAAGGGAAGTAGAGAGACAGGGAGAGGGAAATAGAGAGAGACAGAGAGAGGGACAGCGGGGTAGGAATACATATTTATTTTCCAGGCTTTTCCTACAGACGCAAGTGTTTAGTTTTAGCGTTGGTGTTTAAGTCCTCCTCTCCTTCTCTCTACAATACCGTTAGCCTGGCATTAATCACTGCCACCAGCTCTACAACACACAGGAGGATTTAACACCTTTATCAGACAACACTCCTCGCTAACTTCTCCTCTCTCTCCTAACGCTGAATAAATATTTATGCAACGGATGGAAAAGCAAGCAAGCAGGGAGTAGGAGGAGGAGAAAACATTAGCAAAGCAGTAGCATTCTCCAGTAGGCTCTCTGAGTTAAAGCAGCACGTGAGGAGTGCGCATTCTCGATAAAGGCAGCAGTACGTCAGTCCACAACGACAAGCCCTGGGATTAAATAGCTGGAGCATAATGCTTTAACAGGCTTTCAATTCAATTTATCTACTTATTTGTTCTGGAGGGGCTGCGATTCATCTCCTGGGGATTGGGATGCTCTTTATGTGGTTGTTGTTCAAACTCTGTCTATGTTATTGAGAACTATTACTTCAGTACTACAATAACTTAGTTGGTAGGAGTTGTGTGGATTGTGAGTTTTCCCATCACAGTGAACACCAGTGAAGAAAGCCTGTTGCTGGTGGTGTTGTCTGTATGTGAAGGATTTTTCCCATGTGTAGTTTCTTCTGAAGTAAGCAGTGAGTGGGAGAAGCTTTGGAGTTGGGATGACGGGCATAGAGAGAAACATGAATCCACAGTGAGTGTGTGCGTGCCTGTGTTTTTTTTGTGTGTGTGTGTGTGTGTGTGTGTGTGTGTGTGTGTGTGTGTGTGTGTGTGTGTGTGTGTGTGTGTGTGTGTGTGTGTGTGTGTGTGTGTGTGTGTGTGTGTGTGTGTGTGTGTGTGTGTGTGTGTGTGTGTGTGTGTGCGTGTGTGCGGGCGGGCCTAGTATGTGTGTGTGTGTGTGTGTGTGTGTTAACACTCAATAGCACCAAAAGCTCTCAGACCAGAGACTATACTGCCGTACACAGGGAACAGATGAAACTCTGTGACAGAGCATCGTCACAGGGCTTTTATTAATGTATAAAGACGTGACTAATGCTAACACACACGCCAAACATGCCACACGGAAGATTTGCTGTGACAGCACAACAGGACTTTCTGTGGCAGGATGCAGTTGTGGAGAAAGAGCGCGCGTGCGAGAGAGAGAGAGAGAGAGAGAGGTTTGAAGTAAACAAAGAAGGGTGGGAATGGTTTTGCTTCAGGATGGAAACATGAAAAGGTGTGAGGATGAGAAAGAAAGAGAGGAGAGAGAGAAAGAAAAAGATTGAGAGCGAGAGAGAGTGAGAGGGGGGACTGAGACTGAAAGACAGACATAGAGAATCTGCAGTATGAACTGATAATGGGGCCTCAGTTTGGAAGGCTAGCACCATGTTATAGTGATACAATATGCTACACTATATATACAAAAGTGTCTGGACACCCCTTAAAATGAGTAGATTCGTTTATTTCAGCCACACCCGTTGCTGACAGGTGTATAAAATCAAGCACACAGCCATGCAATCTCCACAGACAAACATTGTCAGTAGAATGGCCTTACTAAAGAACTCAGTGACTTTCAACGTGGCACCGTCATAGGATGCCACCTTTCCAATGAGTAAATTTGTCAAATTTCTGCCCTATTAGAGCTGCCCCGGTCAATTGTAAGTCCTGTTATTGTGAAGTGGAAATGGCAGGCCACACAAGCTCACAGAACGGGACTGCCGAGTGCTGAAGCACTACAGAGTTCCGAACTGCCTCTGGAAACAATGTCAGCACAAGAACTGTTCATCGGGAGCTTCATGAAATGGGTTTCCATGGCCGAGCAGCCGCACATAAGCCTAAGATCACCATAAGCAATGCCAAGCGTTGGCTGGAGTGGTGAAAGCTCACCGCTATTGGAGCAGTGGAAACACTTTCTCTGGAGTGATGAATCACACTTCACCATCTGGCAGTCCAACAAACAAATCTGGGTTTGGCAGATGCCAGGAGAACGAATGCATAGTGCCAACTGTAAAGTATGGTGGAGGAGGAATAATGTTCTGGGCTGTTTTTCAGTTCCAGTGAAGGGAAATCGTAACGCTATAGCATAAAACTATGTTCTAGATGATTCTGTGCTTTCAACTTTGTGGCAACAGTTTAGGGAAGGCCCTTTCCTGTTTCAGCATAACAATGCCCCTGTGCACAAAGTGAGGTCCACACAGAATTGGTTTGTCGAGATCAGTGTGGAAGAACTTGACTGGCTTGCACAGAGCCCTGACCTCAACCTCATCGGACACCTTTGGGATGAATTGGAACACAGACTGCGAGCCAGGCCTGTCCCAACATCAGTGCTGACCTCACTAATGCTCGTGGCTGAATGGAAGCAAATCCCTGCAGCAATGTTCAAACATCTAGTAGAATTCCTTCCCAGAAGAGGCCTGTCCCAACATCTGTTATAGCAGAAAAGGGGGTAGCAACTCCATATTAATGCCCATGATTTTGGAATGAGATGTTTCATCCAGAACGCCGCAGCCCGTCTGGTGTTCAACCTTCCCAAGTTCTCTCACGTCACCCCGCTCCTCCGCTCTCTCCACTGGCTTCCAGTTGAAGCTCGCATCCGCTACAAGACCATGGTGATTGCCTACGGAGCTGTGAAGGGAACGGCACCTCCATACCTTCAGGCTCTGATCAGGCCCTACACCCAAACAAGGGCACTGCGTTCATCCACCTCTGGCCTGCTGGCCCCCCTACCTCTGAGGAAGCACAGTTCCCGCTCAGCCCAGTCAAAACTGTTCGCTGCTCTGGCACCCCAATGGTTGAACAAGCTCCCTCACGACGCCAGGACAGCGGAGTCAATCACCACCTTCCGGAGACACCTGAAACCCCACCTCTTTAAGGAATACCTAGGATAGGATAAAGTAATCCTTCTAACCCCCCCCCCCCCCCCCCCCCTTAAAAGATTTAGATGCACTATTGTAAAGTGGTTGTTCCACTGGATATCATAAGGTGAATGCACCAATTTGTAAGTCGCGTCTGCTAAATGACTTAAATGTAAATGTAAATGTAATGTTTGACGAGCAGGTGTCCACATACTTTGGTCATGTAGTGTATATACAGTGGAGTATAGTACAGGTACAACGAACAGTCTCTCTCCCCTCTCTCCTGTCTGTGATGGGCTGTGCACTGCACGGCGATGTGACATGGTCATTGGACAACGAGTTTGGAGGAATCTATATGACTCCCTGCGGTGGTCTCCATGGAAACTGTCTGGAAGGCCTGGAAGAGGGGGAGGAGGAGGGAGGGAAGCAGGAGGATCAAAGGACCAGAGGAGCTGGGATGAACGGATGAGGACAGGCAGCAGGCCTTGGATCGTATTACAGGGAAGAATGACATGGCTGAACATGAACTTGATAGGGGTAGTTAGGCTAAGGCACTTCAGTGAAAGAGAGATTGATTGCCTTACATTTTTAAAGGGGATATTACCATCTCAAAAGAGGCAATACTATAAACGATCCTTTTAGTATTGTTGAGTACTTCATTATAGAACGTTAGCGCCTTCTTTATAGTATCGTAAAGTATCTGTCAGAGTTCTCGTCCCCTTAGTTCCATGCTCATGGTTCAAGGTTTTCCTTATAAATGACATTCAAATAGGAGAGGGCTGCGATCTCCTCTCTTCAGGGTTGAATCATTTATATGTGGTCTTATTAAGCGGCGAGAGTGGGATGGCAGCCTCTCCTCTCCTCTCCTCTCCTCTCCTCTCCTCTCCTCTCCTCTCCTCTCCTCTCCTCTCCTCTCCTCTCCTCTCCTCTCCTCTCCTCTCCTCTCCTCTCCTCTCCTCTCCTCTCCTCTCCTCTCCTCTCCTCTCCTCTCCTCTCCTCTCAAGCCTGCTGCTCCAAGTCAACCATGACGATAGTTACACAGCAGGGTCCTCGCTGCACCATGAGGTAAACACCCAGAGTCAGAGCAGTGTGTGTGTGTGTGAGAGAGAGAGAGAAAGAGAGAGAGAGAGAGAGAGCGAGAGAGTCTGTGTGTGTGTATGCCAGGGTCCATCACCTCTTCAATAGCTCATCTGTATGAGTGCTCTGGTGTGGCAGGCAGGCTGGTGAGGGGCACGTGGCGTAGGGCTCTGATTGGAGGGGAGGTCCTGGTGAAGAGGCCAGTCTCGCTCTAGCAGAGCAATCACACACACACTCACTGAGCCTCAACCCTCTACGCCTCACTGGCACTTGTCAGTCCAGCGCCACACACACGTAACTGACTAGGTTACACACACACATCTCACACACACACATGCGTGCACACACACATCTCTCTCTCTCTCTGGGCCCCATCCTCCTTCCTCTTTCCATACATCTTGCCCATCTTTAACTTTCCTCTTTCTTTCTTTCTTTCTTTCTTTCTTTCTTTCTTTCTTTCTTTCTTTCTTTCTTTCTTTCTTTCTTTCTTTCTTTCTTTCTTTCTTTCTTTCTTTCTTTCTTTCTTTCTTTCTTTCTTTCTTTCTTTCTTTCTTTCCCTCTCTCTCTGCAGTTAGATCTGTAAAGGCCCATTACCCTGAAAGAGCTCTGCAGGGAGAGAGAGCTGGGCTGCTAGGATACAGTCACCAGAGGTTGGGCTTCTACTGTGGCAAATATGCATTAGTCCACTGTCCAGGTCTATTTACGGACCAACTGTATAGCTTATTCTCCCTACCTTATGATTTATTTATATTTTTTCACACCTTATCTCTTTCCTTTATCACTCTGTCTTTCTGTCAGTGCTTCAAAGAAACCACCTTCTAAAGTATTGTGATTACCAGACAATTCTGTTTGAGGGCTATGTGGCTGGCTATCTTTCCTAGACTTTCTTTCATGTAATGGAAGCGCAAAAAAACGTTTATAATTTTTGAAGTGGTGTAGCTGCATTCATACCCCTAGGGAATCTTCCTCCTTGAGGGGCTCCAGCTGAGAGCAGGTGTTCTGTCATAAGCTTCTGCACTGATACATTTCAACCACTTCCTCCTTTCCCCGGGGATGTGGGTTAACGACAGAGGTGTTACGTGCTAAAACGTTACCTTTCTCACACGCGGCTCCACCGTAGCTGGGTAGACACAGGCACATTGAGGAAAAACCCCAGAATCAGAGCAGTGAGTGAGTGAGTGAGTGAGTGAGTGAGTGAGTGAGTGAGTGAGTGAGTGAGTGAGTGAGTGAGTGAGTGAGTGAGTGAGTGAGTGAGTGAGTGAGTGAGTGAGTGAGTGAGTGAGTGAGTGAGTGAGTGAGTGAGTGAGCGAGTGAGATCACATGTGAAGGGAGAAGCCAGGGTCCATAGCCTCTTCAATATCTCATCTGTATGAGTGCTGTGGTTGTGGCAGGGGTACGTGGCGTAGGGCTCGGAATGGAGGGGCTACGGACCCTCTCTCTGGGTCCCATTCCTCTTTCCACACACCTTGTCCATCTCTAGCTTTCCTACTCTCCCTCTCTCCTTTCCCACTCTCACTCTGTATTTCTCTCAGTGCTTCAAATAAACCTCCGTCTAGTATTGTGATTGTCAGATAATTCTGTTTGAGGGCTATGTGACTTGCTTTCATGTAATGGAAGCGCAAAAAAACATTTATCATTTTTGAAGTGGTGTTGCTGCATTCATACCCACTAGGGAATCTTCCTCTTTGAGGGGCTCCAGCTGAGAGCAGGTGTTCTGTCATAAGCTTCTGCACTGATACATTTCAACCACTTCCTCCTTTCCCCGGGGATGTGGGTTAACGACAGAGGTGTTACGTGATAAAACGTTACCTTTCTCACACGCGGCTCCACCGTAGCTGGGTAGACACAGGCACACAAAGGAGTTGATCTCATCGATGCAGGTGCCTCCATTCTGACACGGGTTGGACTGGCAGTCGTCGATGTCTGTCAGGTAAAAAGGAGACACAAGGGACGTGCTCATTAGGCACCAAACTAAAGACAACAGACTGAAACAGGGAGCGACCACCTGGGCTTATATAATAAGAAACGTTCATTTTCGTTTTCTGTTTTAAAACGTTTTAAAGCGTTGCATGTCCTAATGAATACGACCAAGGAGACACTAGGAGACAAGGAGACACAAGGAGACAGGATCAGTTACAACACCGGAGTCACAGGACATGGCACAAATTGCCTGCCACTATCACTTACCCATCCGACCAGAGAACCAACAGAGATCTAACTTTTCGGAGAGATCTGAGCTGTTTAGATGAGTTGTAATTAAAAGCATTGATTCAGCAGTCCATCAATAAGTGGGTGGAGAAGCAGTGGAGCGCTTGATGCTAATTGTGATGCGCATGCAGGATGTGCTTTACACTCTGCTGTCAAACCTGGACAGGTTCTAGGCTCCACAGGCGAGGATCCAGGGAGGAGGCAGTTTGATGTTGGATTTGTTTGATATTTAGATATTTACACCCACGCAATCATGCTAGACTGAATATGTATAGATTTGTAGTGACACATACAGTACTGTATTTATGCAAAATTGCTGCAGCTGCCTATGATACAGATAAAAAAACTCAGTTTAACAGGAAAGCATGCGCACTTACGCACGCACGTACGCACGCACACACGCAAGCACACGCACACACACACACACGCACACTTTGCGGAGGCGTTTTGAGGTCATGGCTCTCCTCTCTATGTAGAGACAGAATTATATTTCTCTCACTTCTGATCTGAGGCCTGGGGGCAAAATCATTAAATCCACAGCTGGTGTCCCAGCATCCTTTGCCCTCAGAACATCTGAGTGTATCTTGGGGGCCCGAGCGAGGGGGAAGGAGACGGGTATGTGGTAAAACAGCGATCACGCTTTTTATGGTTCTCAGAGTCTGTAAGAGTTCTCATTGATATATAATGGAGCCGGAGGGGATGGCTGCAGTTTTACGGGCTCCTAACCAACCGTGTTATTTTGTTTGTTTTTTCACATTGTTTGTAACTAATTTTGTACATAATGTTGCTGCTACCTTCTCTTATGACCGAAAAGAGCTTCTGGACATAAGAACAGCGATTACTCACCTCAAACTGGACAAAGATATTTTCTATAATGAGTCTGATGCGAAGGATATACTGCTTTGTCATGACAAGGCCCAAATCCCTGTCATCAGCGTGAAGAAAAGACAGAGGAAAAGGGGGAGGAGGGTGGGGTGCCTTGTAAGAATTTGCCGACAAGTAGGGAAAGCACCATTTCCCTCCGTATTATTGGCCAACGTGCAATCATTGGGAATTTTTTTTGACAATCTACGATGAAGACTATCCGACCAACGGAACATTAAAAACTGTAATATCTTATGTTTCACCGAAACGTGGCTGAACGACGACACGGATAATACAGAGCTGGCTGGCTTCTCCGTGCATCAGCAGGACAGAGCAGCCACGTCTGGTAAGATGAGGGGCGGGGGTGTGAGTCTATTTGTCAATAATTGCTGGTGTGCGATGTCTAATACTAAAGAAGTGTCAAGATATTGCTCGCCTGAGGTAGAATACCTCATGATAAGCTGTAGACCACACTATCAACCAAGAAAGTTCTCATCTATATTATTCATAGCTGATTATTTACCACCATAAACCGATGCAGGTACTAAGTCCGCACTCAACGAGCAGTATAAGGCCATAAGCAAACAAGAAAATGCTCATCCAGAAGTGGCGCTCCTATTGGCCGGGGACTTTAATGCAGGCAAACTTAAATCCGTTTTACCTAATTTCTACCAGCATGTCACATGTGCAACCAGAGGAAAAAAAACTCTAGACCACCTTTACTCCACACACAGAGATGCATACAAAACTCGCCCTCCATTTGGAAAATCTGACCATAATTCTATCCTACTGATTCCTGCTGACAAGCTTTGTATATATGTTCCGGGATTCATCCAATGGCATTGAGGAGTACAGCACCTCAGTCACCGGCTTCATCAATAAGTGCATCGACGACGTCCTCCCCACAGTGTCTGAACGTACATACCCCAAGCAGAAGCTATGATTTACAGGCAACATCCGCCCCGAGCTAAAGGCTAGAGCGGCTGCTTTCAAGGAGTGGGATACTAATCAGGACACTTATAAGAAATGCTGCTCTGCCCTCAGATGAACCATCAAACAGACAAAGCATCAATACAGGACTAAGATTGAATCCTACTACACCGGCTCTGATGCTCGTCGGATGTGATTCCCAACAGATCCACAGATGACGCAATCTCAATCGCACTCCACACTGCCCTATCCCACCTGGACAAGAGGAATACTTATGTAGGAATGCTGTTCATCGACTACAGCTCAGCCTTCAACATCATAGTGCCCTTCAAGCTCATCTAAGCTCAGGGACCTGAGTCTGAACCCCTCTTTGTGCAACTGGATCCTGGATTCCTGACCGGCCGACCCAAGGTGGTGAAGGTAGTCAACAACACCTCCGCCATACTGATTCTCAACACGGTGGCCCCATAGGGATGCATGCTCAGCCCCCTCCTTTACACTCTGTTCACCCATGAACATCTCCAACTCAATCATCAAGTTTGTGGTAGGCCTGATTACCAACAGTGACAAGACAGCCTACAGAGAGGAGGTGAGTGTCTTGGTGGAGTTGTGCCAGGAAAGTAACCTCTCCCTCAATGTCAACAAAGCGAAGTAGCTGATCGTAGACTACAGGAGATAGCAGAGAGAGCACGCCCCCTTCCACATCGAAGGAGCTGCAGTGGAGAGGATCAGAAGCTTCAAGTTCCTTGGTGTGCACATCACTGAGGTCCTGAAATGGTCCCTTCACACCGACAGCGTGGTGAAGGTGCAACAGCTGTATCACCGCTACGGCAATTGCACCGTCTGCTGCCTCAGAGCTGGCACGGTCAGCCCAACGCATCGGGGGCACACTACCTGCCCTCCAGGACATCTACAGGAAGGCCAAGGAGATTATCAAGGAGTTCAGCCACACGAGCCACTGCCTGTTCATCCAGCTACCATCTGTTAAACAGTCACCACTAGATCGCCTTCGCCTAGTAGTCTGCCCAGTACTCTACTCTGCCTCTCAGTCACCGTCAATAACCGGCTACCACCGAGTACTCTACCCTGCAACTTAGGGACTGCTGCCCTATGTACACTGTACAAAAATATAAACACAACATGTAAAGTGTTGGTCCCATGTTTCATGAGCTGAGATAAACGATCCCAGAAATGTTTACATCCCTGTTAGTGAACATTTCTCATTTGCCAAGATAATCCATCCATCTGACAGGTGTGGAATATCAAGAAGCTGATTAAACAGCATGATCATTACACAGGTGCACCTTGTGCTGGGGACAATAAAAGGTCACTCTAAAATATACAGTTTTGTCACACAACACAATGTCACAGATGTTTCAAGTTTTGAGGGAGCGTGCAATTGACATGCTGACTGTAGGAATGTCCACCAGTGCTGTTGCCAGAGAACTGAATGTTCATTTCTCTACCATAAGAAACCCATTGTCGTGCCAACGTTGTATTAGAGAATTTGGCAGTACGTCCAACTGGCCTCACAACCGCGAACCAGGTTTATGGCGTTGTGTGGGTGAGCGGTTTGCTGATGTCAATGTTGTGAACAGTTTGCCCCATGGTGGCGGTGGGTTATGGTATGGGCAGGCATAAGCTACGGACAATGAACACAATTGCACAATAGCAATTTGAATGTACAGAGATACCGTGACGAGATCATGAGGCCCATTGTTGTTCCATTCATCCACCGCCATCACCTCATGTTTCAGCATGATAATGCTCTTCCTCATGTTACAAGGATCTGTACACAATACCTGGAAGCTGAAAATGTCCCAGTTCCTCCATGGCCTGTATACTCACTAGACATGTCACCCATTGAGCATGTTTGGGATGCTATTGATCAACGTGTACGACAGTGTGTTCAAGTTCCCGCCAATATTCAGCAACTTTGCACAGCCATTAATGAGGAGTGGGACAACATTCCCTAGCCCACAATCATGTGAAGGAGATGTGTCACGCTGCATGAGGCAAATGGTGGTCACACCAGATACTGACTGGTTGTCTGATCCACGACCCTACCTTTTTTAAAGGTATCTGTGACCAACAGTTGCATATCTGTATTCCCAGTCATGTGAAATCCATAGATTAGGGCCTAATAAATGTATTTCAATTGACTGATTTCCTTATATGAACTTTAACTCAGTAAAGTCTTTGAAATTGTTGCATGATGCGTTTATATTTTTGTTCAGTATACCTAGTCATTGAACACTGGTTACTTTAATAATGTTTACATACTATTTATGTCTTTATTTTATTTTGTATTATTGTGTGCTTGTTGACATTTACTGCATTGATTGATAGGAACTAGGAACATAAACATTTCTTTGAACTCGCCATAACATCTACTAAACTGTGTACCCGACCAATAACGCAAACGATTTGATTTTGATTTGAAGGTTGAGTGCCAATAATTTGGAAAATGACTATAGCATGGCTCCCAGCTGGGTTCTTTGGTCCTGCAATTGTTCTCTTGTAATCAGGAAGTGTGATACTGTCGAGTACCGAAGGGTTGAAAGCCGGCCACTCATTCATCCCCATTGAGAGTGACAACCCTAATTATAATACATTATTTGACACCCTAGAGCAGTGTTTCTCAAACCTCTACATGGGAACCCCCAGCTGTTCCATGTATTTGATCTATTCGAGAGCTAGCACACCTGCTTCAATGTGTCAACTAATATTGAAGCCTTTAAATTAATCAGGTGAGCTAGTTCAGAGCGAAAACAAAACTGTGAAATGTTTAAGTGTCTCCGAGGAGAGGTTTGAGAACCAGTGCCTTAGAGGATTTCAACTGTCATGCTAAAAGTTTCTGGTGCACACGTCAAAATGAGTGGTGTTGTACAAAACAAATTCATCAGCGATTGGATCGTCGACAACCAATACGAGTATCAAAGCCAATGACGTGATTCATTATTCGTGTAAGCCGGTTCTGGCCCAACCCATTGGTTTTGTGGACCAATCAGAATGGTCAGAATGTGCAACCAGAATGGTCAGAATGTGTTCGCATTCTACAAGACGTCGGGTAGGAAAGCAAATCCAGACTCATAGCAGAGAAGAAATGCTAGTGGGCAGGGGATTTGGCCGGAGTGATGTGGATGGGCTGCCTCTACTTGTCTTCCAGACCTAGACTACTCTTACAGCCTTTATTCATTCAGCTGACTATGCAGAAGAATCAGTGGAGGCTCCTCAGTGAATTTCCTTTTTCATGAAAAAGTTATCCTTTTCAGTTAAAACTATACTAAATATATTCATATGTCACCAAATAATTTATAACAACACACTATTTTGCAAGGACAGCTAGCTTCCGTCCTCCTCTGGGTATATTGACTTCAATACAAAACCTAGGAGGCTCATGGTTCTCACTCTCTTCTATAGACTTACACAGTAATTATAACAACTTCCGGAGGACGACCTCCAACCTATCAGAGCTCTTGCAAAATGAACTGACATTTTGTCCACCCAAACAAAGGATCAGAGAATGAATTTAGTACGGAAAGCATAAGCTACAGCTAGCTAGCACTGCAGTGCATAAAATGTGGTGAGTAGTTGACTAAAAGAAAGAGAAAGACAATAGTTGAAAAGTTTTAGACAAACACATTTCTTCCAAAATTAAGGTGAAGCAAGAGAGAGAGAGAAAGAGATAGCTATATTTCGTAGTATATTTTTTTTCACTTTCACTTTCTTAGCTTGCATCGAATACAGCTAGTTGGTTTAGCCTACTCAAACATCTGGTTCAAACATGGTTTGCTATGGCTATCCAACACTGGAACTCTTTCAAGTCAAGGCCCGCCAGTGTAACTGCTAAACTGCTTGCTGCTGACTACTCTGCACTGCATGATTGTAGTGGGTTTACTAATGCATTAGTTCTAGTAGATATGTTGACTATGACATGACAAAGATGTTGGCTGTGTGTAGTGGTTAGCGGTCATGATATGAAGGTTTGGCTTGGAATGTTTTTTTTGCTTTGTCACAGACAGCTGATGTGTTGTGCACTGAAGTCCACAAGCGAAGGGAAAAGGTGAGAGGAGGAGAGGGCGTAGATAGATGCGAGAAGGAATTATATATACAACGAGCTGTTTGTATTTTTATGTGGCTGCTATGAAAGTGAACTGTGTGTGTGATCAGAGGTGTATTCATTGCGCCGATTCTGTTGAAAAACCTGTCGATGTTACATTGAGCTGGGTGAATGGAATATAAATGACAGTCATCCAATATACTGTAATAGAAATAAGCCCATGCTCATGAAAAAAAATATTATCATCCCTCATCTTAAACGGCACCGACCACCACTGAGCAGAATGTACCGTGATAGCACAATCCTTCATAGTAGACTTGGCTTGGCTCAGCTCAATCTGATGTCCATGCAGTACAGCATTCGACTCTTAACAATAACAAAGCATAAATATAAACATACTGCTGGGCCTGGCCTCTGGAGTGTCTCCCCTCCATCTCTTCCTGCTCCAGACACAGCAGACATAACAGAGGAGAGCAGAGAGCAGCCAGAGAGCCCATTCAGTGGCCACTCAGTGTCCACCCAGCCCAGCTGGCTAACTGGGCATAAACTGTAGTCGGGGCAGGTGGTGGACGGTGGAGGGGGGCTGCTGCCCAGCCTTCTCTGGCTTCCTCCCCAGGACAACACAGGCAGTCCTGGAAGCCTAGAAGCTACGCTCTGTTCCCAAGGACCCCGAGAGCACCAGGTTGGAGGTTTGTGAAGTTCGTTCATCAGCTGGCAGAGAAGAGAGCGAGAGTGGGAGAGAGAGAGGGAGAGGGAGAGAAGCCACACAAACTGGGCCGGTGTTCCATTGACAAATGTACAGTCTCAGCCCAGATGAGATGGGTGTGAAATCGCCAGAGAGAGAGAGAGGAGAGAGAGCAGACTTGGCAAGTCCATGAGGGGCACCATTAAGGGTTATCATGTGAGTAGTTATCATTAACCATTACAGTGTTGATACTATCAACAATATACAGGAACTGAACAAAAATCTAAATGCAACATGCAACAATTTCGAATTTCAAAGAGTTACAGTTCATCGAAGGAAATCAGTCAATTTAAATAAATTCATTAAGCCCTAATCTGTGGATTTCACATGACTGGGCAGGGGCACTAACCACTTTATACACACAGAGTTTCACTTTCAGAGGAAATGAATAACGGGGCAATTTACTTGAATTTTGATGTTGCCTGTAGTCCAGGAAAGCAAAGTGTCACGTCCTGACCAGTGAAAAGGGTCATTTTGCCATAGTAGTATGGTCAGGGCGTGGCAGGTTTTTTTTTGTGTGTTTTGAGGTTGGTTTGTTTCTAGGGGAATGTGTTCTAGTTTTCTGTTTCTATGTTTCATTTTCCATGTGTGGCCGAGTATGGTTTCCAATCAGAGGCAGGTGTCTTTCGTTGTCTCTGATTGGAAGCCATACTTAGGCAGCCTGTTTTCCTTTGGGTTTTGTGGGTGGTTGCTTTCTGTTTAGTATGTTTGTATACCTGACAGAACTGTTTGGCTGTCGTTTGGTTTTTTTCTTTGTGAAGTGCTTCCATTTAAAATAAAAAGATGAGCACTCAACACACTGCGCCTTGGTCTGTTCACTACGACGCCTGTGACACAAAATCCATTCGAATTTTCATTCTTTCTCCGATCCCAGCCTGGGATGTATTGTGAACTCAGTCAGTTAGTCTCGAATGCAAACAGCGCGTTCCTGCAGGACCTCTGGGAGGATTCTTCGGTCTGGGTAGGATAAGTCTTTGTCGATAGGTGTTTGGTTTCCAAAGAGATGAGATTATTCGTCCAATGGGCGTGGCCGCAGCTCGCAGAAACTTCATCACTCGTCTGTTTGCAAATCCTGAAATGTATAGGAATACTCACAGGGGAAGGGCTCTGATGGCTGGACAGGGCGTCACAGAACCACTCCGTTGGTTCTATAAATTCAACACATTTTAGGTCCAGTGTGATAAATCTGAGATTTCCTCATAATTGTCCACAGCATGTTTCTTCAGCACAAAATACAGTTTAACAGTCCCTACGATGAAAACGTAGCCGGTATGTACCAAACACACCTTGGGTGATTTACACACTAGGTTACAGAAAATACCCAAATACCCTAAATGTCCTTTGTGTTGTTTTAGAAAGAGCAAAAAGAGCTTCCGACTCTTCCTCTCTTACGATACAACTCTACAACTTCAAAAGCCTGGCTGGTCAATGAACTAGTAACACATGCAGATCACAAGACAGTCTGCTGATTTGCTGAAGGCGTCTGTTTTCTGTCTCCTAGCCCCCATCATGGCCACTCAGAGTTGTAAAAGGCAAAAGGAAGAGGAGTTTATTTGTCTTGTGATTGGCTTGTAAAAGGGGGATGTGCCATCATCAACAGAACTGTAAATCTTGGCCTGAAATGTGGGACTTCTGATATCTATTCTCCATCAACCCCCTCCAGTCCCCTCGTGGGCTTTCGTTACAACAAGGATTTTAACCCCACTTCACCACGGCAAGATTTATGCTCCAATTCGAGCCGGGGAATTTGTAAACGTGGAGCCAAATAAAAAGTAAACAGCTCCCTCTATTATAAATGAGACCTCAGACTCAATCAACATCTTCACGCCAATGATTCCCAGCAGGTTTCTCCACTGGGCTCAGAGTCAGAGTCCACAGAGTAGAATCTAATATAGGAGGTGAAGAAAGGATCAATATCATGACCAAAGACTTTCTCTCAGTCAGAGAGACCGGCATTAAAAATGTTCCTTGGTTATATTTTAACTTCTACCATCTCTCTCTCATCCACACACTCTCTCCCCCTACTCTACAAGTTCAAGTCTTAATGATGAAAAATGTAAAGTCATGTGACAAAGGCAGACAGATGCCATTTTCCATGCAGGGATAGTTAGGGTAGCGAGAAGTTAATTGAGGATGTCTGGTGCAGCGACCATACACACACACACATACACACACACACACACACACACACACACACACACACACACACACACACACACACACACACACACACACTCACACACCCTCCCTCACCAACCCCCACCCTTTGCAGCAATGGCAGTCACAGAAACCCCATTCCTCCAAAGAGTAGGGATAAAACCCCCCCACCACAACACACTTCTCAGATGCAGCGCACCGCAACCGCCGTGCAGAGACCATGTCATCACTTCATTATTGGCCGAGGTCTGGGGAGAGTAGGGAGAGTATTTCACATACAGTAACTCTCTCCCGCCCTCTCATCCACCATTTCTCCCTCCCTCCCTCCCGCCCTCTCATCCACCATTTCTCTCTCTCATCCACCATTTCTCTCTCTCTCATCCACCATTTCTCTCTCTCTCTCTCTCTCCCTCTCTCTCTCTCTCTCATCCACCATTTCTCTCTCTCTCTCTCTCTCTCCCTCTCTCTCTCTCTCTCATCCACCATTTCTCTCTCTCTCTCTCTCTCCCTCTCTCTCATCCACCATTTCTCTCTCTCTCTCTCTCTCCCTCTCTCTCATCCACCATTTCTCTCTCTCTCTCTCTCTCCCTCTCTCTCATCCACCATTTCTCTCTCTCTCTCTCTCTCCCTCTCTCTCATCCACCATTTCTCTCTCTCTCTCCCTCTCTCTCATCCACCATTTCTCTCTCTCTCTCTCTCTCCCTCTCTCTCATCCACCATTTCTCTCTCTCTCTCTCTCTCCCTCTCTCTCATCCACCATTTCTCTCTCTCTCTCTCTCTCCCTCTCTCTCATCCACCATTTCTCTCTCTCTCTCTCTCTCCCTCTCTCTCATCCACCATTTCTCCCTCTCTCTCTCTCTCTCTCTCTCTCTCTCTCTCTCTCTCTCTCTCTCTCTCTCTCTCTCTCTCTCTCTCTCTCTCTCTCTCTCTCTCTCTCTCTCTCTCTCTCTCTCTCTCTCTCTCTCTCTCGCACAGTGACTTCACTATCTATCTCAGTTGGCCATTCATAACACAGACACTAGTACTATACTATACCTACGTTCTAGGAAAGCCATTACTGTATCTACCATCCATCTAGGTAATCTAGAGGCAATCAACCCCCTCAGGAAATAACCCCTCATCCACAACAAAGAAACCATCACCCATCACAGTTAACATTCACACTGATACGGCCACATGAATGAAAACTAAAACACTTTCACATTTAGCAAGTCAACATCTCTGGATTGCATTTGTTGACCTTGACACCTAATGATAACAATTTACTTGACAGCGTCTTAAAAGGATCATTACAAAGCTGTTCTCAAGGATTGTTTCTGCCACTTAAAATTCTGTGAAGTGTATCGACTATGCGGCAGGGCCGCGACGGGGCGATACTGGCAGCCCACTTAAAATGCCACAGGCCTGCAAACAGTACCCTGAGAGGATCCAAAATGCAGCCGTCTGCCAACACAACCTCATGACAGTTTGAGAGAGTGCATTGAAATTCATTGGCGTCCGTCTCCTCCGACTATATTTTATTACTATTTAACATTTGAAGGATAAATTACCCTCTTTCAGGGGAACATGCATTGTCTTGTTGCTGTTGATTGTCTCTCCCGTAATTGCTTTGGCAAATGTGAATAGTCTAGCCTTTTCAACAAAAAATGCTATATGGATTGCACAGAGAAGTGGGATTGTCAGAGGGGAGGTGGGAAGGGCAAAAAAAGACATGGCGGAGGGAGAGAGAGAGAGAGGAAGGGAGAGAGGGACATGGAAGGAAGGAGGGAGAGAGAGTGAAAGAAATGGAAAAAGAGGGAGAGAAGAGAGAGAAAGAGAGAGAGAGAAAGAGAGACCTGCTTCTCCGAATGAGATTATTTGCACTCAGCAGGTCCTTGTTAATGGCCTTATGATTCAGCTGAGCATAACAAGGCTCTATTCAACACTTCACTAACAAAACTTACAGCCGCTGAGTGTGTGGTGAAACAGAGAAGGTAAGCTTAGGCTTGCACAACGAGGTACACACACAAACAAACACAAACACCTGCTGTCATGGTATGGTAACTCAGCTGCCGTCAATATGGGTGTCTGAATGCTTGTTTAGTCATAACACAGATCAGGAAAGGACTCAGGGCGGGAAACTAAATGCCAACACATTTCCCTGATCAAACGGTGTTAAGAAAAGGGTCTATGAACTTGGAAATATCAGAAAAATGTGTTTAGGACAGGAATACAGGGAGACATGCGTTTAGGACAGGAGTATAGGGAGACATGCGTTTAGGACAGGAAAACAGGGAGACATGCGTTTAGGACAGGACTACAGGGAGACATGTGTTTAGGACAGGAATACAGGGAGACATGCGTTTAGGACAGGAAAACAGGGAGGCATGCGTTTAGGACAGGAATACAGGGAGGCATGCGTTTAGGACAGGAATACAGGGAGACATGCGTTTAGGACAGGAATACAGGGAGACATGTGTTTAGGACAGGTAACAGGGAGACATGCGTTTAGGACAGGAGTACATGGAGACATGCGTTTTGGACAGGAATACAGGGAGACATGCGTTTAGGACAGGAATACAGGGAGACATGTGTTTAGGACAGGATTACAGGGAGACATGTGTTTAGGACAGGTAACAGGGAGACATGCGTTTAGGACAGGAGTACAGGGAGACATGCGTTTAGGACAGGAGTACAGGGAGACATGCGTTTAGGACAGGAATACAGGGAGACATGCGTTTAGGACAGGAATACAGGGAGACATGCGTTTAGGACAGGAATACAGGGAGAAATGCGTTTAGGACAGGAATACAGGGAGACATGTGTTTAGGACAGGAATACAGGGAGGCATGCGTTTAGGACAGGAATACAGGGAGGCATGCGTTTAGGACAGGAGTACAGGGAGGCATGTGTTTAGGACAGGATTACAGGGAGACATGCGTTTAGGACAGGAATACAGGGGGACATTTGTTTAGGACAGGAATACAGGGAGACATGCGTTTAGGACAGGAATACAGGGAGACATGTGTTTAGGACAGGTAACAGGGAGACATGCGTTTAGGACAGGAGTACATGGAGACATGCGTTTAGGACAGGAATACAGGGAGACATGCGTTTAGGACAGGAATACAGGGAGACATGTGTTTAGGACAGGAATACAGGGAGACATGTGTTTAGGACAGGAATACAGGGAGACATGTGTTTAGGACAGGTAACAGGGAGACATGCGTTTAGGACAGGAATACAGGGAGACATGCGTTTAGGACAGGAATACAGGGAGACATGCGTTTAGGACAGGAATACAGGGAGACGTGTTTAGGACAGGAATACAGGGAGACGTGTTTAGGACAGGTATCAGGGAGACATGCGTTTAGGACAGGAGTACAGGGAGACATGCGTTTAGGACAGGAGTACAGGGAGACATGCGTTTAGGACAGGAATACAGGGAGACATGCGTTTAGGACAGGACTACAGGGAGACATGCGTTTAGGACAGGAGTACAGGGAGACATGCGTTTAGGACAGGAATACAGGGAGACATGCGTTTAGGACAGGAATACAGGGAGACATGCGTTTAGGACAGGAATACAGGGAGGCATGCGTTTAGGACAGGACTACAGGGAGGCATGTGTTTAGGACAGGAATACAGGGAGACATGCGTTTAGGACAGGAGTACAGGGAGACATGCGTTTAGGACAGGACAACAGGGAGACATGTGTTTAGGACATGAATACAGGGAGACCTGTGTTTAAGACAGGAGTACAGAGAGACATGCGTTTAGGACAGGTGTTAAGGGAGACATGCGTTTAGGACAGGATTACAGGGAGACATGTGTTTAGGACAGGAATACAAGGAGACATGTGTTTAGGACAGGACTACAGGGAGACATGCGTTTAGGACAGGAGTACAGGGAGACATGTGTTTAGGACAGGAATACAGGGAGGCATGTGTTTAGGACAGGAATACAGGGAGACTTGCGTTTAGGACAGGAATACAGGGAGACATGCGGACAGGAGAACAGGGAGACATGCGTTTAGGACAGGACTACAGGGAGACATGTGTTTAGGACAGGAGAACAGGGAGTGGGAGAGAGTAGACCAGGAGGTCTTGTCTCAGATCTTGTCCAGGGTCAATTCCATTTCAAGTTCCAATTCAAGAACTGAAAAAATCCTTATTGAAAATAAATGACGCTTTTCATTTCGTGAATTGGAACATTAGTTCATCCCTTCACTCCATTGAATTGACTGACTGAATGAAATGGAATTGATCCCAACCCTGGGTATTATCATCAAATCAAATTGGATTCGTTGCATGCGTTGTAAACAACAGGTGTAGACTAACAGTGAAATGCTTACTTACGGTCCCTTCCCAACACACACACACGATATATCATACTGTATTCTCAAGCTATAGTAACGGGACAAAGAACCAGTCTGGATCAGAAATCAGCCCTAAAGTGGTCAGAGTTCTGGACCTCAGATGATTGACTGCTATTAGGTCTCGCCAAACCATTGATGCTTCCCTCCTCTCACACCTAAATGGATATTTTTCTGGTGAACAACTGCTTGTCCAAACCGAATGTCGGCTCAATAGCTGCTGTTGAGCTGTTGACAGCTCTAGTGTGTGTGTGTGTGTGTGTGTGTGTGTGTGTGTGTGTGTGTGTGTGTGTGTGTGTGTGTGTGTGTGTGTGTGTGTGTGTGTGTGTGTGTGTGTGTGTGTGTGTGTGTGTGTCTGTGTAAGTGTGAGTGTGTGTGAGTCTGTGCAAGTGTGAGTGTGCGTCCGTGCGTCCGTGCATGTGTGTGAGTGTGTGCCCTGGGCTGATGGATGTGTATGGGGGAGGAGAAGGGTGACTGGTGAGTAGATATAGAGAGGATCAGTGTGAACAGAGGAACTGGAAGTGCTAGTATGTATGTACAGAATCACTGGGCTGTTGCCACAGGCTGTCTGACTTGTAATCTATAGATGGATCAATGGACCATTGATAGGTGGAAGAGGATCCAGCCTATTGAATAAAAGAACATCTACTAGCGAACATCAAAGAAAGCAACTCTGTTATTTAGTTTATACTGTAGATTCAAAAGCTTGTTCATGGGTGCAGGCATAGAAACAAACCTGTAGTAACTCAATAATTCAAAATCCTATTGATTTAAACTGTTGTTACTCAAACTCAATCTCACCTAGCTCCCTGTTTTGATGTACCCCTATAACACAAGGCTATAACACGTCCAGAGTAATGCATACAAGTTAGCCAGGTATATTTCTATGTCAACGAATCCTTCAGATCTAACCCGCACCGGGGCATGCTTACTCAGGGCTTACTACATTTATCAGGAATGAAGTGTCTGAGCTGCGAGTTGAGGACCAATGAAATCAGATTCCCTCCCTCCCTCTCAGAAAATTGCATCATCATCTGCTTCATTTGAGGAAGACAACTGATGAAATATTGTATTAATTAAATGTGTTGTTTTGTGCCAAAAAAATGTGATGTTAAAATACCATTCACCTTACACATTTAGTAATTACAAATGTATTTGAAACTTCACTCACATTCAGGGCTGGATTAACGCTGGGTTTTACAGGGGAAGCCGCTGGGCCTAAGCCTATATGTGGCCCGAGAGGCAGAATTTTGTTGTTGTTTTAATCCAACCACAGGAGCCCGCTCTCAATGTTCACAATACACCAGAGAGCATCACTTTGTCACAGAGGATGGAATGGAAAGATAGTGGAAGCTGACTAGCTTTAGAAAACTCTGAGTAGACCTCTGTATTCTGTATTCCAAAACCGAGAGTAACAAAACATAAACAATAAACACAATTAAAATCCTGAGTATGATTCATGCATCAATTTAGTCAATGAATCAATAAAACAATTAAACAGCTGTTAATTTATCGCGGACTGCGGTGGTAAACTTGAATGAATAACAACCATATGTTCAAAGCGCAATACTTTCAAAAAATAACTGTTGATTACATTTTACCACAAGCACATACAGTTAGCTGCCAAAATAGAGGGAACACCAACATAGGATCTTAATATGGTGTTTGGCAACCAAGAGCTGCCGGAACACCTTCAATGTGCCTTGGCATAGAGTTGTGGCCATAGACATATAATCCATAGAAGGGTTTTGGAACCTCTTACCCTGACAATTTGAGTGTTAAACTCATGGGTACACTACTGTAGCAATGGCTGCCAGTCCTTACTTGAATGGGAACTGCCATCATGGATTATATTTCTATGGTTGGTTGCGGCTTTAGTTTCCTTTTTTCAAATTTCTAAATACAATCGTGGTAAAAACATACAGTCTGGAAAGCACATGCCTACTGCTGAAAAGAGAAGTCTGTAGAACCAATAGAAACAATGTTTTCAACAACTCCCAATTTGTAGCTAACAGAAGCACTGTTTTTCAATGTAGCTTATCTTGAGAAAGGCCTTGCCATGACAAGTGTATCGGCCATCACCAGTGGGTAGCCTATGGCTTCATCTTCATAATGGGGGAGTCAGTGTCACTGGAGAGTGTATTTAACAGCCTACTATAGCCTATGATATATCTATTTCCTCGTAATATTGTAATCTGTGTGTCGCTTCATTAGCCTAGGCTATTGTTTGGCCAAGGACTATGATTTCTTAATCTGGCCCTGCACACAATAAAACTTTTGTATTATTTAATAGAATTATTTTATTGATAGGAGTGGGGAAAAAGGTGTTTCTGCATTGATAACCACACCAAAGTAATCAAATAAAGGCGGCACTTCTGGAAGTCTATTTAACACGATAACTTTATCTTGCAAATTCAGCATCTTACATTTTGACTTGCCCATGGATTGATGTTTCAGCATTGTCTCAAACATTTGGCGTTCGACTAGCCATGTATGACATGCGCACGTAGTTACAAGCCTGCTAGAGTTAGAGGCAGGCGCACGAGCAATATCCACCGCCAAGTAAGGATGACGCCTGAGCTTCAGCTGGCTAGCTTTAGAAAACTCTGAGTAGATCTAGCTTGCTTCGTAGTATACCCCATCTGTTTTCCTATACCGAGAGTAACAAAACAAGCAATAAACACAATTAAAATACTGAGTATGATTCATGCATCAATTTAGTCAATGAATCAATAAAGAAATGTAACAGCTGGTCATTTATCGCAGACTGCGGTAGCAAACTTTTATGAATAACACCCATATGTTCAGAGTGCAGATCGAATGGCAGTGTTCTGACCGTCACTGTGTGTGTGTGTGTTTGTGTCTGTGTTCACATGGATGTACTCGCGCATCAAATCAAATCAAATGTATTTATAAAGCCCTTTTTACATTAGAATATGTCACAAAGTGCTATACGGTATGTTCCAGACCGACAGGTCCAGGCTACTGTTGACAGGGATAGTGTAACACACACATGGGAGCGTGGGAACTAATGAGACGACTATGTCACAACATGTCAACCCCCTGGTCCTCACACAGCCCTCACCACTGACAGCCAGCTTATCTCTGGTCCCTGTTCTCTGAGAGGTGAGGACTGGTCAGGGGCCTGTTGTCATCTCCCAGTCCCTCACAAACAGAGGCCTAGGACCCTTAAGCCTCTCTACCTGCTGTCAGAGACACTGGCTGGCTGGCTGGCTGTCTAGAGAGACTGGCTGGATGGACACCAACCAGGTTGTTATTGTAAAAGAGAATTGGTTCTCAATGAGTTACCTGGCTAAAATTACATTTCAATATATTGGGGAGAAAAGGAGAGATGGGGAAATATACTAATTGATTGTCTCCCTCTATCCCTCTTTCTCTGCAGCTCTGTGTAGCTAGCTAGACCCTCCATTACTTTTGGACATTGAGTCCCCTTGGGGACAGTGATTTAGAAATGTCCCCTGACAGACATCGTCCCAGCTGCCACCCAGAGCTGTGATCATTACCAGGGTTTACCAGGGGTCAGTTCCACTCTACATGACTGATCTACTGTATCATATATCTACAGCAACGCAGAAATACCACTCGGATTGTAATGTAGAACAGTTCCCCCAGGGGAAGAAGTGGAGGGCTATTCTCTATCTCTGCTATTTCTGGTATACTTTAGTAAAAAGAAAGGAAATAATAAAAAATGTCCTTGCCTGTCAGAATCGATGAATCACCGGCAGTGAGAAAACTTCATGGGTTATATAAGCAGATAGTTTGGACTTGAGTTAAGTTTCTAACAAATGTGCAGTGCATATTGACACTACTAAGGTTTAAACCTGAACAGAGCCCTTTTCACATATACTTCCACTTCAACACCTGATTGATCCACCTGAGAGCTACCTCAGCTCCACCTCAAATCACCTGGCTTTGGGCTGGTGCTCCTTCTCACTCTTTTTCTAAGCATCATCATCTCTCTCTCTCTCTCTTTACCTCTCTCCTCTCTGGGATTTAGTGCAGCAGTAAGGAGCAGCAAACCTCTCTCTCTCTCTCTTTACCATCTCTCCTCTCTGGGATTTAGTGCAGCAGTAAGGAGCAGCAAACCTCTCTCTCTCTCTCTTTATCATCTCTCCTCTCTGGGATTTAGTGCAGCAGTAAGGAGCAGCAAACCTCTCTCTCTCTCTCTTTACCATCTCTCCTCTCTGGGATTTAGTGCAGCAGTAAGGAGCAGCAAACCTCTCTCTCTCCCTCTCTCTCAATTCAACGGGCTTTATTGGTATGGGAGACAGATGTTTACATTGCCAAAGCAAGTGAAAAATACAAACTAAAGTGAAATACAAAATGAACAGTAAATATTACACTTACAAACATTTCAAAGGAATAGAGACATTTCAAATCTCTCTCTCTCTCTCTCTCTCTCTCTCTCTCTCTCTCTCTCTCTCTCTCTCTCTCTCTCTCTCTCTCTCTCTCTCTCTCTCTCTCTCTCTCTCTCTCTCTCTCTCTCTCTCTCTCTCTCTCTCTCTCTCTCTCTCTCTCTCTCTCTCCCTCTCTCCCTCTCTCCCTCTCTCCCTCCCCCCTTAGCCACCTGGGCCATTGTCATAGAGATAAGAAAGCCTCCACTCTAACACTGACACCTGGTCTGTGTGTGTGTGTTTGTGTTTGAACAAGGCTGCACTATGCACGTCCGGCTCTATGCACGGACTTCATGGGAAATCAATTTGTTCCGGCTATACACTACCATTCAAACGTTTGGGGTCACTTAGAACTGTCCTTATTTTTGAAAGAAAATGACATTTTTTGTCCATAAAAATAACATACAATTGATCAGAAATACAGTGTAGACATTGTTAATGTTGTAAATTACTATTGTAGCAGGAATGAATGGAATATCTACATAGACCTACAGAGGCCCATAATGAGCAACCATCACTCCTGTGTTCCAATGGCACATTGTGTTAGCTAATCCAAGTTTATCATTTTAAAAGGCTAATTGATCATTAGAAAACCCTTTTGCAATTATGTTAGCACAGCTGAAAACTGTTGTCCTGATTAAAGAAGCAATAAAACTGGTCTTCTTTAGAGAAGTTGAGTATCTGGAGCATCAGCATTTGTGGGTTCGATTACAGGCTCAAAATGGCCAGAAACGAAGACCTTTCTTCTGAAACTCATCAGTCTATTCTTGTTCTGAGAAATTGTTAACAAACTATAGTTTGTTAACAAGACATTTGTGAAGTGGTTGAAAAACGAGTTTTAATGACTCCAACCTAAGTGTATGTAAACTTCCGACTTCAACGGTATATAGGGAAGGTAATAGGGGGGGGGTGATGGAGTCCAGGTGAGTCTGATGACGCACAGGTGCGTGTAACGATGGTGACAGGTGTGCGCCATAACGAGCAGCCTGTTGATCTAGAGGTGGGCGAGAGAGCACACATGACACATTTCCAGCTACAATAGTCTTTTACAACATTAACAATGTCTACACTGTATTTCTGATCAATTTTATGTTATTTTACTGGACAAAAAACAAGGACATTTCTATATGACCCCAAACTTTTGAACGGTAGATCCGTATCAGCATCATGCTCACATGTTAATTCCTCAGCCATCGGGTGGCTAGGGCTGCAGTGTAAATTGCAAAGAGGCACAGTGAAGCAGCAGTGGCTGCAGGTGTGTACAACTTGGTGTGTGTGGATGCCTTGGAACCTGGCCATAAAAGCTCACTAATCTCCAGGTCTGTTTACAGCGCGTTAAGCAACCATGTGCCACACACACACACACACACACACACACACACACACACACACACACACACACACACACACACACACACACACACACACACACACACACACACACACACACACACACACATACACACACACACACACAGCTTCCCATCTTATTCTCATTCTGCAGGACAGAAAGCATGTCCTCTGCCTCTCATTGCCCACAGGAGTGTGTGTGTGGTGTGTGTGTGTGTGTGTGTGTGTGTGTGTGTGTGTGTGTGTGTGTGTGTGTGTGTGTGTGTGTGGCAGCGGACTACTGTAGGCTGAGAAGCTCCAATCAGGGGTGTGTGAACTGGGTGATGGCGGGTGATTGGGGCGGGTCAGGTGATCAGGTCGCCATGGGAGATGAGGGCGAGAGGCAGAGGTGAAGTTATGATGCGTGGGCAGCAGGTGGAGTTAGTCAATCACACTCCTTAAAGAGGCTCAGCTCCCAACACACAGCCACATAAATCTAGCCATCAATCTCACACAACACACGTCCAGGGATGCACGCACGCACACACTCACACAGGCACACACACAAACAACATCGTGACTTTGTGACTGAACTTTACACAATGTGAGTTTAACCATTGTGGCTTCAACCTTCTTGGAAATTACCATTCACTTCCTGAATTGAAATGGAACTAACCCCAACATAGGTTTAGGGGCAGATCCATCCTATACCCAGTGCTCCTTCTCTCCCACCCCCACAAAGGGGGGGGCTGGCCCTGGCCCTGGCGCTCTGCTCCACAGCCAAGGGACCAGTCCTGGTTATGGGTTAATTATATTAATAGCCCTGATTTCATGAATGTTTCAGGCTCAATGATAGGAGCTGATGTGACAGGAGAATGACGGGTCTCACAGGGTCCATTAGTTAAGAGACCAAGAAGGAGCACTAAAGGCCTATTTAAACGGAAGATCTGCACGAACACTTTATACAGTCTAAAGTACACGCCAGCTGCATGCAGGGACACAGGAGTGGAGTGTGTGTCTCTGTGTGTCTGTGTTGTTAAGTGCGTGCGTGCATGGGACTGTGTGTGTACGCCCCGTGTATGTACACACATTTAAATAAAAGTGCCTGGACGATTTTGAGTGTATGCATTTTGTACTGTATGAGTGATTGTGTTTGCCTGTGACAGGAAAAGAGAGAGAGAGGTAGAGGTATAGGTGAAATTGATAGGTTAGGGGTGGTGAGAGTGTGAGGGAGTCTGTAGGAGAAAATGAAATGTATTACTGGAGAATAAGGGCTAGAGGGCTACAGAACTGTTTTCACCCCCATCTCTGCAGTGCAGAGCAATTTCCATATAGCTTCCTGACAAATAACAACATGCTGGAGGAAGGAGAGGTCGAGAGAGCAACAACTAGAGTGAGAGGGGGGAGGGATAGAGAGGGAAGAGAGGAAGGGGGGACTAGACAGCAAGAGGGAGACAGAGAGCGAGGAGGGAGGGAGAAAAAGGGGAGAAAGAGTGACAGGGGAAAGGAGAGAAAGGGGGAGAAATAGAGAGAGGTAGAGAGGGGAGAGAGGGTAAGAATGGGGACAGAGAGCATAGGAAATGAAATACATGTGTACACTCCTGTCAAGCATCAAACTATCAGGAGGACATTACTCAGCAGTGGGACACACAAAGCTGTGATTCAATTAATGTTTCTTTAAATTGACCTGGCAGGGTTGGAAAACCCACATCAGAATTTGTTTGTCAGTTATTTTGTGGAATTGTTAAGGTGTGAAGGGAGAGGAAGTTGTCTCCATTGCACAGTTCACTGAGCTACTCTATATTATGAGAGGTTCGTTTATGTAACGGTCGTCGGGAACACAGGACCAAAACGCAGCGGGAATTTGAACGCTCATCTTTTTAATTTGAAGAAAAGTGAACACTTACAAAAATAAGCCAAACAACGACTACACAGTTCCATAAGGCACAGAAGCTATACGGAAAACATCTACCCACAAAACCCAAACGAAAAACAGGCTGCCTAAGTATGACTCCCAATCAGCAACAACGATGTACAGCTGTTCCTGATTGGGAGCCATACCCGGCCGAAACAAAGCAATCCCAAACATAGAAAAACAGACATAGAATGCCCACCCAAATCACACCCTGACCAAACCTAAATAGAGACATAAAAAGGATCTCTCAGGTCAGGGCGTGACAGTTTACTCACTCTGCTCTGCTGTATAGTATCAGTAGGAAGGGGAGGATGAGGAGGAGGAAAAGAGGAGAGCAGTAGAGGAGGGGATGAATGGGAGGAGATAGACAAAATAAGAGGGGACGTGTGTGTCTCTCAGGCCAGATTGCAGTGTCACTCTGCAGCACACAGTTATCTGTTCTCATTTATCAGGTGAGCTTGGAGGGAGGGAGGGAGATAGCGACAATAACAGGGGAAGATGAGAGATAGAGACAAAGAGAGAAAAATGGAGTTCCAAATAATTTCCTCATTATCTGTCTATGAGCTTAAAGGAGAAGTAACTTTTGTTGTTGTTGTTATAACCAAATATCTATTTTTGATGTAAATGGAATGTTATAGAAGGGTCCAGACACCTTTTTTAGTGATTTCACATGTTTTAGAGAAACTTACTGCAAACAGCAAATCACTTCCTCATTCTCCTTGCCCCGAAAAAACATCAACAAAGGCTCCACAAACACCCAATATGTCCTTTTAGAAACGACACAACTCTCAGTATACTGATGCAGGTCTTTAGATGTTGTACGCATGAAATTGTGTCATTCCGAACTTAATCCCTCGGGTGGCCCAACACCCTCAGTTACCTGTATCAGCAGGCTACACGGAAAATGGAATCGCTCAAGACGGCTCCAATCGTGCAAAAGGGAATATAACATTGCAGATAAAGTTCGGAATGACACAACTTCATGTGTACAACAGCTAAAGATCTGCATCACTGTACTGCTGTTTCTAAAATGAAGTTTTGGGGTGTTTTTGGAGATTTTGTTCATGTTTTTTCAGGGCCCCCATACTACAAAATGAGAATGAGGAAATGATTTGCTGTTTGGGGTAAGTTTCTCTAAAACATGTGAAATCACAAAAAAGGTGTCTGCACCCTTCTATAACATGTAATTTACATAAAACGTATCATTTAAGTCCCCCTCCTCACCATTATCCATGTCCAGAATACCTAAAGACAACCACCCACCTTTTCATTCATAATTTAATCCACTCTCTGTTTATACCAAACCATAAAAATATTGATTGCGTGCAACAATTCATCTTTCTCTCTCTGCAGGCTAATAAATAGGTTTGATGGACAGAAACTCTGCTTGTTTTCCTTAATGCACCACCAGTCCTCTATTTATGCAGACATCCTTCTTAGAACAAAGTGACAGCCCAGTGAGCCCACCCAAAAATTATTCCCTGACTGCAACTTCGTTTCAAATCAGAATGATTTGTTGACCCCTGCGCAGAGCTATATGTGGGAGGGTTAATGCATTTCCCTCGGCACATCCCAAAACAAACCCCATTTGAAGAGAACAGATAAAGACATCACTGTCTAAGACTGAGGCTCTGTTTATGAATCTGTCCAGCAACAAGATCATAGCTAATGTATACAGCCAAGACACAAGACTCCATAGTCTGACAGTGTGGGTATCTGTGACAGTTTACCAGGAGTGTCCAACACACAAAGTGTTACAGATACAAAAAAGCCATGACTAGAGCTGACATGATTCCTTATCAGAGGGACCCTTCAAGTCTGTCCTACCCTGAGTGTAGAAAACATTAGGAACACCTTCCTAATATTGAGTTGCACCCCCTTTTGCCCTCAGAACAGCCTCAATTCGTCAGGCATGGACTCTACAAGGTGTCGAAAAGCGTTCCACAGGGATGCTGGCCCAAGTTGACTCCAATGCTTCCCACAGTTGTGTCAAGTTGGCTGGATGTCCTTTTGGTGGTGGACCATTCTTGATACACACGGGAAACTGTTGAGGGTGAAAAACCCAGCAGCGTTGCAGTTCTTTAAACGCTCAAACTGGTGTGTCTGGCACCTACTACCATACTCTGTTCAAAGGCAATCTTTTGTCTTGCCCATTCACACTCTGAATGGCACATATACACAATCCCTGTCTCAATTGTCTCAAGGCTTAAAAATCCTTATTTAACCTGTCTCCTCCCCTCCCTCTAGACTGATTGAAGTGGATTTAACTAGTGACATCAATAGGGGATCACAGCTTTCACCTGGTCAGTCTATGTCATAGAAAGAGCAGGTGTTCATAATGTTTTGGACACTCAGTGTATTTCTATTGGAATGTTCCACATTGCATACTGTACACATCTAAACAGGTGTTGGATTTTACTATGAATCTCGAGCTCGTTAATTGAATGATATGGCAAAATGTTGATTTCCACCTAAAAAGACATACCCAAATGTAAATATTTTTCATGAGATGGTCATGAACAATAGCTGATGATCAAATCAAATCAAATGGTATTTGTCACATGCTCCAAATACAACAGGTGTAGACCTTACAGTGAAGTGAAATGCTTACTAATAAGCATTTTAACCAACAATGCAGTTGTAAGAAAATGACCCCCAAAAAAGTAAGAGATAAGAATAACAAATAATTCAAGAGCAGCAGTAAATAACAATAGCGGGGCTATATACAGGGGGTACCGGTACAGAGTCAATGTGCGGGGGCACCGGTGTCAAGGTAATTGAGGTAATATGTACATGTAGGTAGAGTTATTAAAGTGACTATGCATAGATAATAACAGAGAGTAGCAGCAGCGTAGAATAGAAAGGGGGGGGGGGCAATGAAAATAGTCTGGGTAGCCATTTGATTAGCTGTTCAGGAGTCTTATGGCTTGGGGGTAGAAGCTGTTTAGAGCCTCTTGGACCTAGACATAGCGCTCCGGTACCGCTTGCCATGCGGTAGCAGAGTGAACAGTCTATGACTAGGGTGGCTGGAGTCTGACAATTTTAAGGGCCTTCCTCTGACATCGCCTGGTATAGAGGTCCTGGATGGCAGGAAGCGAGGCTCCGGTGAAGTACTGGGCCATACGCACTACCCTCTGTAATGCTTTGCGGTCAGAGGCCGAGCAGTTGCCATACCAGGCAGTGATGCAACCTGTCAGGATGCTCTCGATGGTGCAGCTGTAAAACCTTTTGAGGATCTGAGGACCCTTGCCAAATTTTTTCAGTCTCCTGAGGGGGAATAGATTTTGTCGTGCCCTCTTCACGACTGTCTTGGTGTGTTTGGACCATGTTAGTTTATTGGTGATGTGGACGCCAAGGAACTTGAAGCTCTCAACCTGCTCCACTACAGCCCCATCGATGACAATGGGGACGTGCTCGGTACTCCTTTTCCTGTAGTCCACAATCATCTCCTTTGTCTTGATCACGTTGAGGGAGAGGTTCTTGTCCTTGCACCACATGGTTAGGTCTCTGACCTCCTCCCTATAGGCTGTCTCATCGTTGTCGGTGATCAGGCCTACCACTGTTGTCATTAGCAAACTTAATGATGGTGTTGGAGTCGTGCCTGGCCGTGCAGTCATGTGTGAACAGGGAGTACAGGAGGGGACTGAGCACGCACCCCTGAGGGGCCCCCATATTGAGGATCAGCGCAGCGGATGTGTTGTTACCTACCCTGTCACCTGGGGCCCGTCAGGAAGTGCAGGATCCAGTTGAAGAGGGAGGTGTTTAGTCCCAGGATCCTTAGCTTAGTAATGAGCTTTGAGGGCAGTATGGTGTTGAACGCTGAGCTGTAGTCAATGAATAGCAATCTCACATTGGTGTTCCTGTTGTCCAAGTGTGAAAGGGCAGTGTGGAGTGCAATAGAGATTGCATCATCTGTGGATCTGTTGAGGTGGTATGCGAATTGGAATGGGTCTAGGGTTTCTGGGATAATGGTGTTGATGTGAGCCATGACCAGCCTTTGAAAGCATTTCATGACTACAGATGTGAGTGCTACGGGTCGGTAGTCATTTAGGCAGGTTAAGTTAGTGTTCATGGGCACAGGGACTATGGTGGTCTGCTTAAAACATGTTGGTATTACAGATTCAGACAGGGAGAGGTTGAAAATGTCAGTGAAGATACTTGCCAGTTGGTCAGCGCATGCTCAGAGTACACATCCTGATAGTCCATCTGGTCCTGCGGCCTTGTGAATGTTGACCTGTTTTAAGGTCTTACATCAGCTGCGGAGTGTGATCACACAGTCGTCCGGAACAGCTGATGCTCTCATGCATGTTTCAGTGTTACTTGCCTCGAAGCGAGCATAGAAGTTATTTATCTCACCTGGTAGGCTCGTGTCACTAGGCAGCTCTCAGCTGTGCTTCCCTTTGTAGTCTGTAATAGTTTGCAAGCCCTGCCACATCCTACGAGCGTCGGAGCCGGTGTAGTATGATTCGATCTTAGTCCTCTATTAACGATTTGCCTGTTTGATGGTTCGTCGGAGGGCATAGCGGAATTTCTTATAAGCTTACTGGTTAGAGCTCTAGCCTTTAGCTCATTGCGAATGTTGCCTGAAATCCATAGCTTCTGGTTATGTACGTACGGTCACTGTGGGGACGACGTCCTCAATGCACTTAGTGATAAAGCCAGTGATTGATGTGGTGTACTCCTCAATGCCATCGGAAGAATCCCGGAACATATTCCAGTCTGTGCTGGCGAAACAGTTCTGTAGATTAGCATCTGCTTCATCTGACCACTTTTTTATAGACCGACCGAGTTACTGGTGCTTCCTGCTTTAATTTTTGCTTGTAAGCAGGGATGAGGAGGATAGAATTATGGTCAGATTTGCCAAATGGGGGGCAAGGGAGAGCTTTGTACCCGTCTCTGTGTGTGGAGTAAAAGTGGTCTAGAATTGTTTTCCCTCTGGTTGCACATTTAACATGCTGATAAAAACGAGGTAAAACTGATTTAAGTTTCCCTACATTAAAGTCCCCGGCCACTAGGAGCGCCGCCTCTGGATGAGCGTTTTCCTGTTTGCTTATGGCGGTTTCTTGGCAGTTTCTCGCATGGAATAGCCGTAATTTCTCAGAACAAGAATAGACTGATGAGTTTCAGAAGAAAGGTCTTTGTTTCTGGCCATTTTGAGCCTGTAATTGAACCCACAAATGCTGATGCTCTAGATACTATACTACTCTAAAGAAGGCCAGTTTTATTGCTTCTTTAATCAGGACAACAGTTATCAGCTGTGCTAGCATAGTTGCAAAAGGGTTTTGTAATGATCAATTAGCCTTTTAAAATTATAAACTTAGATTAGCTAACACAACGTGCCATTGGAACACAGGAGGGATGCTTGCTGAGAATGGGCCTATATACGACTATGTAAACTCAGCAAAAAAGGAACGTCCTTTCACTGTCAACTGCGTTTATTTTCATTAAACTTAACATGTGTAGATATTTGTATGAACATAACAAGATTCAACAACTGAGACATAAACTGAACAAGTTCCACAGACATGTGACTAGCAGGAATGGAATAATGTGTCCCTGAACAAAAGGGGGGTCAAAATCAAAAGTAACAGTCAGTATCTGGTGTGGCCACCAGCTGCATTAAGTACTGCAGTCCATGAGGAGTTCATCTCCTCCTCATGGACTGCACCAGATTTGCCAGTTCTTGCTGTGAGATGTTACCCCACTCTTCCACTAAGGCATCTGCAAGTTCCTGGACATTTCTGGGGGGAATGGCCCTAGCCCTCACCCTCCGATCCAACAGGTCCCAGACGTACTCAATGGGATTGAGATCTGGGCTCTTCGCTGGTCATGGCAGAACACTGACATTGTAAGGGGTGCATAACTGGTGGCAGGGAAGTCAGACGAAGGAGAGCAGAACTTGGTAATAGCCGGAGCAGTTTAACCTGTTGGGGATAGGGGGCAGTATTTGCACGGCCGGATAAAAAACGTACCCGATTTAATCTGGTTACTACTCCTGCCCAGTAACTAGAATATGCATATAATTGATTGATTGTTTGTGAGTATAACAGAACTCATTTGGCAGGCCAAAACCTGAGAAGATTCCAAACAGGAAGCGCTCTTTCTGACTATTTCTTGGCCTTCTTGATCATCTCTATCCAAAACAGGGGATCTCTGGCATAACGTGACATTTTCTAACGCTCCCATAGGCTCTCAGAAGGCGCCAGAACGTTGAATGGTGACTTTGCAGGCCATGGCTGAAAAACAGTAGCGCATTTGGATAGTGGTCGATCTGAGAACAATGAGACTGGGGCGCGTGCACGAGCCGACACCATGTTATTATTTTTTCATCTTTGAACAAAAACAGGGTTTCCCGGTCGGAATATTATCGCTTTTTTACGAGAAAAATCGCATAAAAATTGATTTTAAACAGCGTTTGACATGCTTCGAAGTACGGTAATGGAATATTTTGATTTTTTTTGTCACGAAACGCGCCAGGCGCGTCACCCTTCTTTACCCTTCGGATAGTGTCTTGAACGCACGAACAAAACGCCGCTATTTGGATATAACTATGGATTATTTGGAACCAAACCAACATTTGTTATTGAAGTTGAAGTCCTGGGAGTGCATTCTGACGAAGAAAGGCAAAGGTAATCCAATTTTCCTTATAGTAAATCTGACTTTGGTGAGTACCACACTTGGTGGGTGTCAAAATAGCTAGCCTGTGATGGCCGGGCTATCTACTCAGAATATTGCAAAATGTGCTTTCACCAAAAAGCTATTTTAAAATCGGACACCGCGATTGCATAAAGGAGTTCTGTATCTATAATTCTTAAAATAATTTGTATGTTTTTTGTGAACGTTTATCGTGAGTAATTTAGTAAATTCACCGGAAGTGTTCGGTGGGAATGCTAGTCACATGCTAGTCACATGCTAATGTAAAAAGCTGTTTTTTTATATAAATATGAACTTGATTGAACAAAACATGCATGTATTGTATAACATAATGTCCTAGGAGTGTCATCTGATGAAGCCTCCGCAGTCTGTAGGGCTGTAGGGAGACCGGACAGAGGGAGGAGATGGCAAGACTTAGAGAACCGATCCACAATGACCAGGATCATGGTGTTTCCCTGTGAGGGGGGGAGGCCGGTAAGAAAATCCACCGACAGGTGCGACAAAGGCCGCTGTGGAACTGGTAAGGGGTGTAGCTTCCCTCTGGGCAGGTGTCTAGGAGCCTTACACTGGGCGCACACCGAGCAGGAGGAAACATAAACCCTCACATCCTTGGAAAGGTAGGCCACCAGTACTTCCCAATCAAACAGCGCACCGTTCGACCGATCCCAGGCTGACCAGAGGAGGGTGACGTGTGGGCCCAATAGATCAACTGGTCACGGACAGCAGACACAATGTACAGACGCCCAGCGGGACACTGGAGGGGAGCGGGCTCTGCACGTAACGCCCGCTCAATGTCCGCGTCCAGCTCCCACACTACCGGCGCCACCAGGCAGGATGCCGGGAGTATGGGAGTGGGTTCCATGGGCCACTCCTCTGTGTCATACAGTCGGGACAGTGCGTCTGCTTTCATGTTCTGGGAACCTGGTCTGTAGGAAAGGGAAAAAACATGGCCCACCTTGCCTGGCGAGGGTTCAGTCTCCTCGCTGCCCCGATGTACTCCAGATTACGGTGGTCAGTCTAGATGAGAAAAGGGTGTTTAGCCCCCTCAAGCCAATGTCTCCACGCCTTCAGAGCCTTGACGACAGCTAACAGCTCCCGGTCCCCCACGTCATAGTTTCGCTCCACCGGGCTGAGCTTCTTCGAGAAGAAGGTACAGGGGCGGATCTTCAGTGGCGTGCCCAAGCGCTGAGAGAGCACGGCTTCTATACCAGCCTCGGACGCGTCCACCCCCACTATGAAAGCCAAAGAGGGATCCGGATGGGCCAGCACGGGAACCGAGGTAAACAGAGCCCGCAGGTGACCAAAAGCCCTGTCCGCCTCAGCCGACCACTGCAAACGTACCGGGCCCCCCTTCAGCAGTGAGGTAATGGTAGCCACTACCTGACCAATACCCTGGATAAACCTCCGGTCGTAATTGGCAAACCCTAGGAACCGCTGCACTTCCTTTACCGTGGTGGGAGTCGGCCAATTACGCACGCACGGCGGTCACTCTCCATCTCCACCCCCGAGGTGGAAATGCGGTACCCTAGGAAGGAGATGGACTGCTGGAAGAACAGCCTTGACGTACAGGTCATGCTCCAACAGTCGACCAAGCACATGGCGCACCAGGGACACATGCTCGGCGCGTGCAGCCAAGTATATCAGAATGTCATCAATATACACCACTACACCTTGCCCGTGCAGGTCCCTGAAAATCTCGTCTACAAAGGCTTGGAAGACTGATGGAGCATTCATCAACCCGTACGGCATGACGAGGTACTCATAATGCCCTGAGATCATACTGAATGCCGTCTTCCACTCGTCTCCCTCCCAGAATACGCACCAGGTTGTAAGCACTCCTGAGATCTAGTATGGTGAAGAAGCGCGCCCCGTGCAATGACTCAATCACCGTGGCGATAAGAGGTAGCGGGTAACTGTACCTCATCGTGATCTGATTTAGGCCTCGGTAGTCAATACACGGGCGCAGACCTCGCTCCTTTTTCTTCACAAAAAAGAAACTCGAGGAGGCGGGTGAAGTGGAGGACTGAATGTAGCCCTGACGCAGGGATTCGGAGACATATGTTTCCATAGCCGCCGTCTACGCCTGTGAGAGGGGATACATGTGACTCCTGGGAAGTGCAGCGTCTACCAGATCTATCGCACAATCGCCCTGTTGATGGGGTGATAATTGAGTCGCCTTCTTTTTGGAGAAGGCGAGAGCGAAATCGGCATATTCAGGGGGAAGGCGCATGGTGGAGAGGCCTAGCACCACGGGAAACGCAGGAGAGTCAATGAGGAAGAGACTAATTCCCTGTGTCACCATACCCAGAGGAGCGGTGGCCTCCCTAATCAACCCTGACCCTAATGGTCGACTGTCTAAGGCGTGAACGGGGAAGGGCACAGCCACGGGAACAATGGGGATCCCTAAACTAAGGGCGAACGATCTGTCTATAAAATTCCCAGCCGTGCCTGAATCGACGAGCGCCTTATGCTGGGAATGCGTAGAAAACTCAGGGAAAGAAACAGACAAAAACATGTGTGCAACAGAGGGCTCTGGGTGAGAAGGGTACCGGCTCACCTGGGATGATGCCAGAGTGCCTTTCTGCTGCCTCGATCCCCAGAGGACCCAACCCGGGCACCGACCGGCAGTGTTACCTCTGCGGCCACAGATGTTTCATGAGCCGGAACCTCCTCCAGTCTCCCTACGCACCTCCCAGGTACCGGAGCGGCAGCGCTGGGGGATGGAACCGATAGAACCCGATCTGGACGTCCGCGGGTGGCCAGCAGGTTATCCAGCCGAATGGACAGGTCCACCAGCTGGTCGAAAGTGAGGGTGGTGTCCCTGCAGGCCAACTCCCGACGGACGACCTCGCGCAAACTGCAGCGATAGTGGTCGATCAGGGTCCAATCGTTCCATCCCGCGCCGGCGGCCAGGGCCTGAAAATCCATGGCGAACTCCTGGGCGCTCCTCGTCCCCTGCCTCAGATGGAAGAGACGTTTCGCATCTCCTTCTCCCCACATGGCGTTGGCCCACTCCAAGGCTTTCCCAGAGAGGCAGGAGACGAGGGCGGACACCTTCTCACGACTTGAAGGAGCCGGGTGGACGGTTGCCAGGTAGAGGTCGAGCTGTAACAGGAAACCCTGGCAGCGTGCAGCTGTCCCGTCATACTCCCGGGGAAGGGCGAGACGAATCCCACTGGGACCGGGTGAAGGGGGGGCGAGTATTGGAGACCCTGGTTGTGCTGGTGGAGGCGCTGGAGGAACTCCCTGTCTCTCCCAGCGGTCCATAGTTTGGACAACACGGTCCATGGCGGCGCCAAGATGGTGGAGCATCGCCGTATGCTCCCGGACACGCTCCTCCACCCCTATTCCAGGGGCACCTGCTCCTGCTGACTCCATATAGTCGTTGTGGGATTCTATAAGGGGTGTGTAACCGGTGGCAGGGAAGACAGACGCAGGAGAGCAGAACTTGATAATAGCCGGAGCAGTTTAATAGCAAAACTAACAGCATAAAAATAACAAAATATGGGTACAAAAAAACGTTGCAGACCAATCAACACGTGCACAAGCACTTACAATAAATAATCCCACACAAAGACATGGGGGGAACAGAGGGTTAAATACACAACAAGTGATTGAGGGAATTGAAACCAGGTATGAGGAAAAACAAAGACAAAACACATGGGAAATGAAAAGTGGATCGATGATGGCTAGAAGACCGGCGACGCCGACCGCCGAGCGCCGCCCGAACAAGGAGAGGACCCGACTTCGGCGGACGTCGTGACAGACATTCCTGTCTTGCAGGAAATCCTGCACAGAACGAGCAGTATGGCTGGTGGCATTCTCATGGCAGGATGAGCCTGCAGGAAGGGTACCACATGAGGGAGGAGGATGTCTTCCCTGTAACGCACAGCGTTGAGATTGCCTGCAATGACAACAAGCTCAGTCCGATGATGTTGTGACACACCGCCCCAGACCATAAAGGACCCTCCACCTCCAAATCGATCCCGCCCCAGAGTACAGGCCTTGGTGTAACGCTCATTCCTTCGACGATAAACGCGAATCGGACCATCACCCCTGGTGAGACAAAACCGCGACTCGTCAGTGAAAAGCATTTTTTGCCAGTCCTGTCTGTTCCAGCGACGGTGGGTTTGTGCCCATAGGCGACGTTGTTGCCGGTGATGTCTGGTGAGGACCTGCCTTACAACAGTCATACAAGCCCTCAGTCCAGCTTCTCTCAGCCTATTGCGGACAGTCTGAGCACTGGTGGAGGGATTGTGCGTTCCTGGTGTAACTCGGGCATTTGTTTTTGCCATCCGCAGGTGTGATGTTCGGATGTACCGATCCTGTGCAGGTGTTGTTACACGTGGTCTGTCACTGCGCGGACGATCAGCTGTCCGTCCTGTCTCCCTGTAGCGCTGTCTTAGGCATCTCACAGTACGAACATTGCAATTTATTATTATTATTATTATCTGCAGTCCTCATGCCTGCTTGTAGCATGCCTAAGGCACGTTCACGCAGATGAGCAGACACCCTGGGCGTCTTTCTTTTGGTGATTTTCAGAGTCAGGAGAAAGGCCTCTTTAGTGTCCTTAGTTTTCATAACTGTGACCTTATTTACCTACCGTCTGTAAGCTGTTAGTGTCTTAACAACCGTTCCACAGGTGCATGTTCATTCATTGTTTATGGTTCATTGAACAAGCATGGGAAACAGTGTTTAAACACTTTACAATGAAGATCTGTGAAGTTATTTGGATTTTTACGAATTATCTTTGAAAGACAGGGTCCTGAAAAAGGGTTGTTTCTTTTTTTCTGAAATCAGCCATTTCCAGCTACAATAGTCATTTACAACATTAATAAGGTCTACACTGTATTTATGATCAATTTGATGTTATTTTAATGGACAAAAAATGTGCTTTTCTTTAAAAAACAAGGACATTTCTAAGTGACCCCATACTTTTGAATGTTTTGAATGTTTCCCTATTCAACAAAAGTGGGCAATAGGGCTTGAAATGACTGAATGCCTTCTACATATGGTAACAATTAAATTATAAATGACTTACTATAAGATTTCACCTTTCTTATAACTGTAAAATAAATATGATCATACTTAGTGACAGTACAATATTGGCAAAATTTCATATAACTGACGACAGAGAATTCTCTCCTAAACGTCCACTGAGATCTTTAAATAGGGCTGAGAATATCACAGCGAGATGAAACCAGCACTGCTGGATTCGATGGACTGTCTCCTTTCATATGCTGTCTCCCAGACTGGGCTCTGCCACTCAGAGGAAGAGAAAATCGATTATTTGTCTGGAAAGGCCAGAAAATGTGACACGTTGTTCCCTATGCAAATGTGGGCTCCGCTGAGAGAGTGGGAGTGGAGAGCAGACTGATGGGTCTTTCTGCCACTATAAGGCCCGGGAATCTACGACATTCACAGATCGCTTTGTACACCAAAATGTCAGTCGGAACCGGTCCAGAACCGATTCGGTCCCCATATAGGGAAGTTAACTGTCACGTCCTGACCATAGTAAGATGTTATTTTCTATGGTAGAGTAGGTCAGGGCGTGACAGGGGGTGTTTTGTGTTTTTCTATGTTTTGTATATCTATGTTTAGGTTCTAGTTTTTCTATTTCTATGTTGTTGTTTTTTGGGATGATCTCCAATTAGAGGCAGCTGGTCCTCGTTGTCTCTAATTGGAGATCATACTTAAGTAGGGTTTTTTTCCACCTGTGTTTGTTGGTAGTTGTCTTCTGTTTAGTTTATGTACCTGACAGAACTGTGCGCTTTCGTTTTCTCTTTGTTATTTTTTCTTGAGTGTTCTGAGTTAAAATTAATATTCATCATGAGCAATCAACACGCTGCACTTTGGTCCCCTCTCTACGACAGCCGTTACAGAACTACCCACCAACACAGGACCAAGCAGTGTACCCAGGAGGTAATGGCATCCCGGTCTTATGAGGAAATCAGGAGGAATATATCCGGGGCTTGGGATATAATAGTGGCAGGAGAAAAGAGCCTGCCAGGGAAGCAGGCAGAAGCAGCGAAGGAGGGACAGCTACAAAGTCGGGAAGGAAGGCTACAGAAACCCCAATAAAATGTTGGGGGTGGCACATGGAGCAGTCGGCGGACCCGAGGAGTGAACCAGAGCCAATCTGGGAGAAGAGGGAGAATTTGGAGAAGAGAGAAATGGGAGAGTTGTTGAGTTGGTGGAGGATGCACAAGTTTTTCCCAAAGGAACGTGTTGTCAGTTTGGTGCCACCTGAGTCAGCTCCCCGTTCTCATCCTGAGAAGTGTGTGGAAGTTCTGGAACAATTGATACCGGCTATACACACCAGGTCTCCAGTACGTCTCAACAGCCCGGTACGTCCTGAGCCTGCTCCTCGCATTCGCCCTGAAATGCGTGTCACCAGTCTGGTGCCACCTGTCCCGGCTCCACGCATCAGGCCTCCAGTGCGCATTCCCAGTCCGGAACCTCCTGAGACGGTCCCCAGTCCGGAACCTCCTGAGACGGCCTCCAGCCCGGAACCTCCAGCGGCGGCCTCCAGCCCGGAACCTCCAGCGGCGGTCTGCAGTACAGAGCCTCCGGCGATGATCCATGGTCCGGTGGTACTAAAGCAGAGGGATCAGCGGGTGGAGCGGGGGTTACGCCCCGAACCGGAGCCGCCTCCTCTGCTGGAGGATCCGCTGGAGGATAAGGTTATGTGGACTGCACTAGAGCCGCCATAGACAGGAGTTACCCACCCTACCCTCCCTTTCGTTTTTGAGTGGCATTCGGAGTCTGCACCTTTTGGGGGGGGGGGGGGTACTGTCACGTCCTGACCATAGTAAGATGTTATTTTCTATGGTAGAGTAGGTCAGGGTGTGACAGGGGGTGTTTTGTGTTTTTCTATGTTTTGTATATCTATGTCTAGGTTCTAGTTTTTCTATTTCTATGTTGTTGTTTTTTGGGATGATCTCCAATTAGAGGCAGCTGGTCCTCGTTGTCTCTAATTGGAGATCATACTTAAGTAGGGGTTGTTTCCACCTGTGTTTGTGGGTAGTTGTCTTCTGTTTAGTTTATGTACCTGACAGAACTGTGCGCTTTCGTTTTCTCTTTGTTATTTTTCTCTTGAGTGTTCTGAGTTAAAATTAATATTCATCTTGAGCAAACACCACGCTGCGCTTTGGTCCCCTCTCTACGACAGCCGTTACATTAACATCTAAGAGGTACTAGTTCCCACTGATAGTTAACCTAGTGGCCACACACAGCTGTGTATATGGGAAACCTACAGATATAGGATTTTACGTTTTGTTGCTGAGAATATTCCTGCACTGCAGGAAATGCAGATGCGCTTCGTGAGTTACATAAATTCACTGAAAACCCACACTAACACACGGTTATATTAACAGATTTACACTTTTCATGTAGCCTACTTTTGTCCAGCTAATACCCTAACCACTGATCAAGCAACATTATGGACTAAGCGTTCAAATCCTATTGCTGCAAGATTATTTTGCTGTGACAATATAGGTACAATTAAGATCCTTCATCTGTATAGAAGATTTATTAGATTCATATATAAGAGCGGTTATGTCCCATTCCCTCTAGGGATCCCCCCTCCTTACACCCCTACCTGGCCCTGTGTCCGCCAAGCCGCCCCCACCCTCTACCTCCCTCTCTCTCCCCACGAAGCGACTCTCCCCTCGTCTCATAAATGTTTGAGCGGCCCAGCAGAAACCGAGACCATGCATTATGCAGCATCTCTAAACGCCACATCCCAAATAATTGCAAATACAATTCAAGTCCTGGAGATCGCCTCCGAGCAGCTTCAGTTACAATTCCACAGCCCTGTTTTGCCTAAATCATCATTCCTCCCACTATACTGTGCGCAGAAGGAAACAAGGTTTGCTTATTGCAGTGTTTGTGACACCGGCTGGGTTGGTAGTAATAAAGTAATGATGGATGGTAATGACTGTAAAGAATCACTGATGAAGACTCAATCGCACAGAGCAGGAGAAGCAAAGGGAAGGAACATAGAGTTATACTGTATAACCTGCTGGAAAGAAAGGTATAAATTGCAAAAGAGTAGATGAAGAAAGAGAATAACTATTTACTTCCCTTCACTTGTCCGTCATCCTCCTTTCAGTGCCTCACCTGGACAGAGCGTGGTGGTAAGTCAGTAATGTGGTCAAGGGTTTGCAGTGATATGCAATTAACCTGATTGGTTGTAATTAATATGTCAGAGACCACAGACAGACACCCTATCTGCTGCAGACACAAGATGCAGGAATCTACCTGCAGCCAAAAAGCCAAATACACAGTCCCGCAGGAAGATTTCAAACTGAACATAAAAAAACAAAATAACTGTCATGGATCCCCCCGGTACTGCTGCTCATTCCGTTCACCAGCTCCGGAGGTCTATGTCACCGGCCTTCTAGGTGTCACTGAACTGGATTCATTACCAGCAATCCTGGACTGTCTTGTCTTATTGCACACACCTGGTTCCCATTTCCCCCTGATTAGTATGTATATATATGTGCTCATTGTCCTTGTCGATTATTGTTCCATGTCCGTTGGTGTTGTGAGTACCTGTGCTCTGTTGTATCGGCTTTCACGCCATGTATTTTTGTGCACTTGTTATTACGGGTCTTGTATTATTTATAGGTTTACACCTCGCTCTTTTGATTGGGTTACATCCCTGTGTTATATATATACGTGTTTGTTTTGGGCTTCGTCCCAGTCGTTTTCATGACGTACTTTATTTTGGGTGGAGAAATTAAAAACCCTATGACGTATTCCTGCACCTGTCTCCAATCATTATACAACGTGACAAAATAACCAACCCGCTAAATGGAGACAGCGGGAAAGGCCGAGCTGGCGACCATCACGAGGACTGTCTCTCCAGACTCAGCAGCACCATGGACAGCGTGCTGGCAACCATCCTGCATTTGAAGTGGAATGTGCAGCCCCGGATCATTGCGTCCTCCACCGGATGAAACGAGACAGCTCTGGTTACCATGTTCCGCAAAGGACTGCGGGAGGAGGTACAGATGGAGTTAGCCTGCCGTGATGACAACCTGTCACTTGACCAGCTCATCAGCATGACGATCCAGTTGGACAACCTCCTGTTCCGTGGCCAGAGCTGATGGAGGTGGGCTTTGCACGTTTGCCAGAGGCAGAGCGTAAGAGAAGGAGGAATCTGGGCCTCTGCTACTATTGTGGAGAAAGGGGTCATTTCTCCCCGACCTGCCCTCTTGCCACTAATAGGCAAGGAGGTGACAAGCCAGGGAAGTCCCCTGCTCGAACCCAGATAGGATGCAAGATCTTCCCTCCTTTTAGGTCAACTCAACCAGTGTGTTTTCCCATTAAATTCCTTGAATACCCTAGCCCCTCACTCCCGTTAGCTCTGATTGATTCCGGAGCTGCCGGGAATCTTTTAGTTAGTGCACTGGCCACTGCATTGCGCATTTCTTTGGTTCCCCTACGGTCACCCATTCCGGTTCGAGCCCTGGACAATCATCCAATAGGAACAGGGCTCGTGTCTCACGGTGTCTGTCTGGACCACGCCCCTCAAGTGGATTTACCTGAGGAGTACCAGGATCTGCACCGGGTTTTCTTTAAGACCCAGGCTACACGCCTGCCTCCTCATCGCCCCTGGGACTGTGCCATTGACCTGCTTTCTGACGCAGCCCTCCCTTGAGGACACGTCTATCCCCTCTCCTATGCCGAGACCGAGGCCATGGAGACCTACTTACAGGAGAGCCTCTAGTCACCAGCCTCCTCAAGCTTCTTTTTTGTTAAGAAGAAAGATGGGGGACTGCGCCCCTGCATTGATTATCAAACTCTGAATAAGCCACTTAAGTTCAGCTATCCTTTACCCCTCATCCCAACCATCATCGAACAAATGCACGGTACTTCACGAAACTGGACTTGAGGCGCACCTACAATCTGGTGCGCATTTGTGCAGGCGACGAATGGAAAACGACCATGACAATAACCACAGCGTGACAATAACCATGCACGGAATGAACAGACAACATGAAATGAATAATGGAAAAATGCTATTCTACATTTTAAAAGCTCCAAATGAATCCCTTTTGTTTTGTTGCCAGAGAAATGTTGGTTCTATTTGATTGACATACACAAAATATACTATGTCCCAACAGATTCTAAGCAATTCCAAACTAACATTACAAATCATGTGTAATTCATCTGTTTAACATGCAATAATCAGGACTTATTGATGTGGCTGTAATGTTGATTGATCACCGATGCCTTTAGCCCACATAAATTTAGGATGATCCCCAAATCGAAGGCTGCCGACCCCAGACAGCCAATGTGTGTGTGTGTGTGTGTGTGTGTGTGTGTGTGTGTGTGTGTGTGTGTGTGTGTGTGTGTGTGTGTGTGTGGTCAGTAGATGGCTGATTGATTATCACACCCATGACAATACCTCTCCCCTTAACCTCTGACCCTTGGCCTGCGACCCTTCTACATAAGCAGTGACCTGGAACAGCAACCTCTCCTCATTGACTTAGCATTAATGTATATGGGATCCATAGGAGCAAGGGCATAACTCAGTCTTTGGACTGGAACCTCATTGAAAGCCTGTGGTTTGAAATGAAGAGGGCAATCCACATGTGCAGACAAAGGATATCAAGGATCTGTAAAGATTCTGTATAGAGGAATGATCTAAGATCCCTCCCAAAGTGTTCTCCAATCTCATTAAACATTTTAGAAAAAGGCTCAGTGGCGTTATCCTCGCAAGGGGAGGGGGCTGGAGTAATGAAAACGGGATCCAATAATCTTTTTATTTTTTATTACATGATAAACAAAATCAATTCCTGGTTGGCCTAACCCAGCATTTTTGGGTTGAGCAGAACACACGCACGCACGCACGCACGCACGCACGCACGCACGCACGCACGCACGCACGCACACACACACACACACACACACACACACACACACACACACACACACACACACACACACACACACACACACACACTTCCTTCTGCCCCTGAGCAAGGTAGTTAACCCATTGTTCCCCGGGCGCCGAAGACATGGATTTCGATTTAAGGCAGCCCCCCCGCATCTCTCTGATTCAGAGGGGTTGGGTTAAATGCGGATGACACATTTCAGTTGAAGGCATTCATTTGTACAACTGACTAGGTATCCCCCTTTCCTTTCCCTTTCAGTCAACTGTCTGTAAAGTCTCATTCCCCCTGTTTAATCTAACTCATCCCTCATATCTCTGTCTGTTCCTTTATTCTCTGTAGAGGGGAATGGCAACAGCAGCACCACCAAGTTTTGTGTGGATCACCTCATCCTCTAGATTGAAGGCTACAACCAAACCAGAACTACTGTTTTGGTAAGTACTTATCTCTACACATTAATACAAATGTATTATGCAATAAAATAATCCTAAAAGCAAACTCTTATACAAGATTTTTATACTCCAGTTTATTTTCACAAGAATGTTTTCTGAAAAAAACATTAGTTCAGATTAAATCATTTGGTGTGATGAACCAATAACAAAGGGAGAAATGCAGAGAAGCAATTTGACCATAAGTATTTAGATTGTCATGGAGACACCAAATTGGGACTAGTTTTCAGGCATTGTGGGCGGAGGGAGGTCCAATAGAAAAATGTGGAAATGAGTCGCACTGAGTGGTGCAACTCATTTCCAGTAGCTGCCTGGCCGCCCCAATTCCCTCACAAGTTACTCCTTTGCATAGGAGAGATGGACATCTTTCTTCCATCTCTCAGTATGGACACACACTGCTGGTTACTGTATAGTTAGGAAAAAACATTCTGATATTACAGTGCATTCGGAAAGTATTCAGACCCCTTGACTTTTTTCACATTTTGTTACGTTACAGCCTTATTCTAAACTTGATTAAATTGCTTCTTTTCCTCATCAATCTACACACAATAACCCATAATGACAAAGCAAAAACAGGTTTTTATACATTTTTGCAAATGTATTAATAATAAAACACTGCGATTTCACATTTATATAAATATTCAGACCTACTCAGTACTTTGTTGAAGCACCTTTGGCAGTGAATACAGCCTCGAGTCTTCTTGGGTATGACGCTACAAGCTTGGCACACATGTATTTGGGAAGTTTCTTCCATTCTTCTCTACATATCCTCTCAAACTCTGTCATGTTGGATGGGGAGCGTTGCTGCACAGCTTTTTTCAGGTCTCTCCAAAGATGTTTGATTAGGTTCAAGTCTGGGCTCTGGCTGGGCCACTCAAGGACATTCAGAGACTTGTCCCGAAGCCACTCCTGCGTTGTCCTGGCTGTGTGCTTAGGGTTGTTGTCCTGTTGGAAGGTGAACCTTCGCCCCAGTATGAGGTCTTGAGTGCTCTGGAGCAGGTTTTTATCAAGGATCTCTATGTACTTTGCACAGTTCATATTTCCCTCGACTAGTCTCCCAGTCCCTGCCACTGAAAAACTCCAAGTGGGCTGTCATGTGCCTTTTACTGAGGAGTGGCTTCCGTCTGGCCACCATACCATAAAGGCCTGGAGTGCTGGTTGTCCTCAACAGAGGAACTCTGGAACTCTGTCAGAGTGACCATCAGGTTCTTGGTCAACTCCCTGACCAAGGCCCTTCCCCCACCGATTGCTCAGTTTGGCCAGGTGGCCAGCTCTAGGAAGAGTCTTGATGGTTCCAAACTTCTTCCATTTAAGAATGATGGAGGCCACTATGGTCTTGGGGACCTTCAATGCTGCCGAAATGTTGGGGTACACTTCCCCAGATCTGTGCCTCGACACAATCCTGTCTCTGAGTTCTACGGACAATTCCTTCAACCTCATGGCTTGGTTTTTCTCTGACATGCACTGTCAACAACTTATATAGACAGGTGTGTGCCTTTCCCAAATCATGTCCAATCAATTGCATTTACTACAGATGGTCTTTAATCAAGTTGTAGAAACAGCTCAAGGATGATCAATGGAAAAGGATGCACCTGAGCTCAATTTTGAGTCTAATAGCAAAGGGTCTGAATACTTATGTAAATAAGGTATTTCTGTTTTTTGTCACAAATGATCAAATAATTATAGAAACCTGTTTTCGCTTTGTCATTATGGGGTATTGTGTGTAGATTGATGAGGAAAAAAAATTGGAAAAAGTGAAGGAGTTTGAATAATTTCAGAATGCACTGTACATTCATTTAAAGGGTGCCTGGGGAGATGGGCAGCCCCATAAGAAATCAAGGCACCCTCATAGGTGTTCAAATATTTATGCCCAGTGGACACCACCATAATATGAATGTTGGTCCAGTCCATTATTTTAGAAGCAATATGTTTTTTGACATAATTGCGATTGTCATTTTTGAAGAACACCACTTAGAAACGACTAAAATGGGTTAGTACTGATTCTCACCTAATAATAATAATCACAATAATAACAATAATAATCACAATAATAATAATAAAAACATCTGCAAGACCAGAGAACGTTTTATTACTATTGTTTTCGCTACAGATGTAGGATCTTAATTTGAGCCAATTTGCTACAGCAGGAAATATATATTCTTGCAGCAACAGGAAATGTGGATTATAATTACTGGACACTTTTCAAAGGGGAAATTACAAACTTAAGAAGTCTTTGTAAACCTCAAATACATTACAAGTTTAAAATGTCCTGCATTGCAGGAAAATTCTCTTGCAACAGGGCGATCAAATTAAGATCCTACATCTGTATATTTTGTCAACCTCGCAAACCAATCGTAATACAGGAAGTTGTACACAAAAACCCTGGCCGCACCGACTAGTCGTGGTAAAAAGCTCAATTGCATTGTCAACCAAAAAAAAATCAGGATTTCTATTGCTTTGATACTGTAATTAACATTTGGCACTGGTTGCAGGTGGAAATGTTACATGTATAACCTTTAAAGTCCAGATCAGTGAACACTCAATAGGACAGGGATCATCACCTACTGTAGCTTCACCCACGGTCCTATTTTTTTTTCTGGAGCGGATGGTAAGAGGCCAGAACATAATGAGAAATTATTTGTAAACTGCAAATTGACCACAAGACGCCAAACAGATATAATATTTTACTAAAACATAATCATTTCAAACCTTGCTTACATTTGTATACGATCACATACAGTATATCTCTCGATTATGAGTGGGAATACTTCGGAAAAGATTTCCAAATCACTTGGAGCTGATTTACTGGTGTTTTTATCATCGTTTATGTCCAACAATAAAAATGTATACAAATTCATTTTGCACAGAATTCTTGGGGGGCCAAATAAAATCACCCGCGGACACGCACACTGTTAACAACCCTTATTACCCCCTCCACCCCGACTAAGCGTCAACATCACAACGTTTGTCCAGAGGGGATATAAATGGAAAATTCTGACGGTTAAGTTCAGCGATTAATTCCGAATGGTTACGTTAAGAGTTAAAGTTTGGGATAGGATAAAACTAAAATAATGCCTAGCACTGGGATTTGAACACAGGACCCTCGGAGCCGTAACTTGCGGCTTACGCCCATCGACCATCCACAACGCCCTAGCAAGCCGCAGGCCTACTTGATGTTAATAACACTCACCGTTGCCCCTAGTGCACAGTTTTGAAGGCATCTCCTGATGTCCTGGGGACCTGGATGAACGTTGAATGTCGCCTTGGATCTGGAGTGACCTGGCTTGACTTAGCCCATGTCCCCTTGACAGTCACACACACACCTGTGACCATGCAGCCCAACCAGGTCACTCCAGTTCAGCCCAGCTCTGACTGGCTCATTCTCCCATCACACAGCACAGTGGAGAGATGAGCTGCCTGCCTGCCAGTGAGAGTCACAAACACTCAGCATCTCCCTGTCACAGCATGCTTACTCAGCCTCACCTTAAATGACACACCCTCCTCATTCAAACACATTCACTGTTAGAGTCTCACCTCTGTGCACGGAAAACAGACACCTTGCATTCACACACCCACCTCTGAAAACAGCATACACCCTCCCCATTCACACACACTCTGTCACAGGCTGCTTCCGCAGCCTTACCTCACCTCTGCAGGCAGGCAGGGAACAGCAGCCTGGGCACAGAAGGACCATGCAGCTAAACTTCCTCATGCAAAAATGGACTGAACCAGTGATAATGTCAAATACCATCAACGCAGGTATTGGAGCAAAAGAATACACATTTACTGTATGCAGATCATACACCTGCTCTTTCCATGACACAGACTGACCAGGTGAATACAGGTGAAAGCTATGATAACTTATTGATATCACTTGTTAAATCCACTTCAATCAGTGTAGATGAAGGGAAGGAGACAAGTTAAAGAAGGATTTTATGTATGCCATTCAGAGGGTGAATGGGAAAGACAATATTGAAGTGACTTTGAACGGGGTATGGTAATAGGTGCCAGGCGCACCGGTTTGTGTCAAGAACTGCAACGCTGCTGGGTTTTTCAAGCTCAACAGTTTCCCGTGTGTATCAAAAAAGGTCCACCACCCAAAGGATATCAAGCCAACTTGACACAACTGTGGGAAGCATTGGAGTCAACATGGGCCAGCATTCCTGTGGAACACTTTGGACACCTTGTAGAGTCCATTCCTCGACGAATTGAGGCTCGCTTGGGGTGGGGAGGGCTCAATATTAGGAAGGTGTTCATAATGTTTTGTACACAGTGTATTTGTATCAGCTATAGTTAAACAGTAAATCTACAATGATTCTGAATCTGGCAATGAGTACAACTCACAGGGATGGAAAGACAGTGACCTTCTGAAGCTCTTAACCTTTCCCCCTCTCCACAGTGACCTTTAACCCCTGACCCCACTCACCGATCTCACAGCTCTCTCCAGAGTAGCCCTGCGGGCAGTAGCAGCTGTAGCCGTCGCCCTCCGGCAGGCAGCTGCCTCCATGCAGACAGGGGTTGGTCTGGCACGGGTTGTCCTCAGCTGCAGAATGGAGATAGAGCAGGGGGGTTAACCGAGGGAGATGTGTACACAGAGATGCAGTACATTAACACACACATGCCAAACAGCTACCTGGACTATCTGCATTACCCTTTTTTGCACTAACTTTTTTGACTCATCACAAACGCTGCTGCTACTGTTAATTATCTGTTACTTTAGTCCTAGTTTATGTACATTTGTACCTCAATTACCTCGTACACATCGCCTCAGTACTGGTACCCCATGGTCGTATATACCCCTTGACTTTTTCCAAATTTTGTTACGTTACAGCCTTATTCCAAAACAAAATGTCCCCTAATTTTTCCCCCTCATCAATCTACACACAATATCCCATAATGACAATGCAAAAACAGGTTTTTAGACATTTTTACGAATTAAAAAAACGTTAATAAACAGAAATATCACATTTTCATAAGTACATACGTACAGACCCTTCGCTCAGAACTTTATTGAAGCTTTCCGAAGGCACTGTATTGCCAATTTATCATTGTGTATTTATTATTGCTTTTATTATTACGCGTTATTACTTTTCTATTATTTCTCTATTATATTTCTCTCTGCTTTGTTGGGAAGGGCCCGTAAGTTCCAGTCCGCTAGGTGTATCTCTACAGCATGGGCATGTCTCTGGGTGACGTGGACATCTCCATGCATGCACCTTACCAACATATGACTCATTCAATATTGCACCATCCCATTCTCTGGGCTCTGTCTACAATCATAACCAGTAGAATATAACAGGAATAATGAATCATAACCAGTAGTATATACCAGGAATAATGAATCATAACCAGTAGTATCTACCAGGAATAATGAATCATAACCAGTAGTATCTACCAGGAATAATGAATCATAACCTGTAGTATCTACCAGGAATAATGAATCATAACCTGTAGTATCTACCAGGAATAATTAATCACAACCAGTAGTATCTACCAGGAATAATGAATCATAACCAGTAGTATATACAAGGAATAATGAATCATTACCAGTAGTATCTACAAGGAATAATGAATCATAACCTGTAGTATCTACCAGAAACATAGAATAATACTAGATGTTTGGTGAATCTATGAATTATGTATGACCACTGGAGTATTTGACACTCAAAATATTTTTGGGGAGAATATTTAGATATTTATTTCAGCACTCAAAATCTTACCAAAGCTTATTCTATAAGAGGGGTTAATATGAATTTAAAACCATTTGACATGATATATATTTATTTACATATGGACTTTGAAATGAACAAACGTAGGCTAAGTCTGGCTTAAGCTTATTCCCACACTTTACAATAACTCTGTTGCAATGGTCTTAGGTAGTCTCAGTATAAGCTATTCCCTCCATCGCGACTCTGCTGCCCAGTTGAAGAGCTTGTGATCTCCATGTAGCACCACAGCACCATGCGCCTTTGGAAAAGCACCCCTGAGCCTCAGATGCCCTTCTGGAGGAATACAGCCAGAGTCATTATACCCTAATGGACGTCTATTTGCCTACTAGCCAAATAAAGTGAAGAGCATGAATGATGTGTGCAACTCGTCATTCCAACATATTTGAACATTTAATTCATCCTTCATTCAGGTCAGTCAGTTTGTCATCCATTCAGTCATTTGTCTGAGTTGCAATAGGAACTAAATCAAAGAAAATCAACTCAGACAAATGACTAAAAGAGAATAGAACAGTCTTATAATTATTTTGATTGAAATCCATGTGTGTATTCAAAATGATCTACATTTCCAAAGTTCTTTAGCCTATCACTTTCATAATTCAATGTTTAATTTCTTTCTCTCTGCATTGCTGGGAAGGGCCCGTAAGTAAGCATTACACTGTTGGTTTACACCATGTGACGAATAAAATTGTATTTGACATGCACAAGTAAGTGAATGCGCGACACAAAAATGCGCGCACACACACACACTGCAGATCTCTCTCAAGCACACACACACACACACACACACACACACACACACACACACACACACACACACACACACACACACAGATATTTTTACACATACTAGAATTCTCCCTCTCCGGGTCGGGTGAGCTTGTACCTTTCCCCTCATACATCATTAAGTAAGCCTGGGTATTATAAATGCTGGAAACGAGATGTAGCGCATCAGATTGTGTCTGGGCCTGGAAACTTATCTGGATTGGCTAATAAAACCATACTTAATGTAGCTATCTCTCCCCACAGCCACGAAACAAAGCCTGAAAACCTGGTGCTGTGCAACTTTCCTTGTCAAACACCAGCACCGTCCTAAAAGTAGAGCCTATAATTACGACTTCATCTACTCTATCTCACCATTTATCCCAAAATGTTTCCCTTGAAGAGTGGTGCTTGGAGTTATAGCCTGGCAAAATAAAACGTGTTTTTTACCTCGCAACAACGCGGTCATATGGCATTAAAAGAGGTGGCTCCGAGGGTACCTGACTGGGCGATGATCAGGTAATTTATGAGTACCCAGCTCATCAGAGTGACGCGGGTGGGTGGCACACATTGTCCTCCCCCCCACCGAGCATCCGTCCTGATAAAAGGAGGGGGGGGGGGGAACAGACAGAGCAGCCAATCTGTCACCTTGTGGAAAGGAAAGTCACAGTCACAGTCACACGGCCAGGCGCCCCCCCCACCCCCGCCTTTGGTCTCTCTCCCGCTCTCGAACAGAGTGTGTCGCTGAGAGGGTGAAGTGCAGTATGAAGGACCTGTCAGATTGTCTATCTTCTGTATTATTTCTCAATCTAAAGCGCTTCAGTGTGAAGACTGGGGTATATAGAGAGAGTCACTGGCACGTCATGGTTCTCTGTTAGTTGGTTATCTGTGGTAGCTCATCCACCACTAATATATTCATTAGCATCACATATCTGACAGTGGCCTGTTTAGCCCTGCGTGACAGTGTGTTGGTAAAGAATCCACACCTGCTCCATTTGTTTATGTGATGGTTAACATGGCTGTGTGGGTCTGACTGCACAGCTCTAGTCAGCAGATGGGACTGTTTGCTCTGATAAATATCACAACCCCCAAAAAATGTCTACCTCCTTAATATTGGTAATGGTAAGAGCTTAGCATGTTAATAATTCCTTCATGATTATCTGAAATCATGGAAGCATCCACACAAATGTAGAAGTTTTCAGAAAAATATTTTATTCTTAATTACAATGAAAGGGACTCCAAAATACATAATGCATCACTGACCATTCATTGCTGTTGGGCACAAAAAAACTGAAACACAAAACAAAATAACCATTTTGTAGAGTCACAAGCTTGATTTCAGGGCTGGTGTTATGCACGTTTATGCATAACGTTTATGCACTAAATCAAAGAGAATAGAACTGAAATCCATATGTATTCAAAATGATCTACATTTTCCTAAGTTCTTTAGCCTATCACTTTAATAATTAAATGTTACATTTTAGTCTATCCAAATAAAAAATAGGCCTTCAACGTGTAGGCAAAGCAAGGCTATCATTTTGGGTACTGGTGTCTTAAGGAATAATTTCAGAACTCAATTTGTGTTTTAAAACTGTAACCGAGTAAAGGGAAACATAAAGTAAGAATTGAATGTGTAAATGTTCATTCATAATCATAACATAGGGTTTTGTACGTTTAGAGATCTAATTTAACGTTTTCCTTTCACGTTTGATGCATGGCTTTTCTTATGATCCTAACAACTTATGTATGGATATTCTTACGATCCTAACGATATGTATGTTCAACCTTTTTAGCAGCTATCTCGCTCCATACTATAGTTTCAGTAGAGAGGAAGAGGCTAAGTGAGAGGGCTCACTCTCACCAAAATCAGTCCATTATAAACCATATGCGTTTCTATGAGAATAATATGTAGACCTAAGCTTGTCGCCTGCCTTCCCGCCTTTGGAGCAAAGACTCACATTAGTGCATAGACATGAGCATCTCGTCATTACAGATCTCTGGTTTCAGCCTCTTGTGAATTGGAAAGGAAAGTTGGCGTGTGCACAGTTAGGATGCTGGATTGCCCTAAAGTAAATGTATGTTTTGCCAAAATTATATAATTACTCCTGTCTAAATAAAATAATTCAAAATACTTCACCAGGGAGCATGACTTAGGCACCGAGGCAGTGCTTTGAACAGGATCCGGCACCTCTCAGATTGATTTTGTTCATTCTGGCACCTATTTGCCCGGTACCTCTTGCGGCATGATTTATTAATTGCTTCACTGTTCACACTGTAAACATTCTAATAAAAGCGATCAGCGTTAAATTAAGTTGCCTCCTAGTTATTTCTCCCACCCCCTGTCATGGCTGTCGTAAGGAGAAGCGGACCAAAGTGCAGCGTGTGTGTCGTTCCACATTTTATTAACACTGTGAAACTATGCAATACTTAAACAATAAACTGAACTAACAAAAACAACAAACCGTGACGCAGAGGTGAAACATACACTACTCAAAAACAATCTCCCACAAAACCAGGTGGAAAAAAACCCTACTTAAGTATGATCTCCAATTAGAGACAACGAGGACCAGCTGCCTCTAATTGGAGATCATCCCAAACAAGACCCAACATAGAAATACAAAAACTAGAACATAACAACATAGAAATGAAAACATAGAATAGAACAAAGAACTACAAATCTCGAATGCCCACCCAAATCTCACCCTGACCTAACCAAAATAGAGAAACAAATAGAGAAACTCTCAGGTCAGGGTGTGACACCCCCCAGAAAGACAATAATGTAAAAGTGCTGTGATCCTTCTGTGTAATCATCCTATCCTGCCACACTGATTCCAGACCTGCTCACTTATTTGTACATAGAGGTTATGCAGAGGGAGATTGGGGTAAGTAACTGATCTCAAGCCAGAGAACTGTCAGTCGCGGAGTAGAGGAGTGAGGGGAAAACTGTTCCTGATGGCGATGCCTTAGCTTGCAGAGCTGCTTATCCCGCCAGTTCAGCATCACCACCTGCACCTCCACTAGTTAGTAGGCCTGCTAGCGAGTCAGACTCAGCGGGAGAGGGAGACGGGGAGTTGGGGGAGACAGTACATCATCCACCAACAAAGTTCTCGGAGCGGGTGCAATTTGCAGTTCAAGAACAAGCAAACGTATAACCTCTGGCTTGTCATGCAGAATTCAAATGGGCTGTACAACATGCAAAAGGGTAGGGAGCTTGTGTCTAGAAATGACTTTAGAGATTAAACTAGCAAAAGAAGAGGTAGAATGTACAGTATCGTCCTCTGCCTCAGACTTAAAAACAAAACAAACAAAGAGCCCTCAGAAAAAAAAGGTTTTTGAACATGCCCGAACCAAGTCACATTTGGTGGCAGTAAGCCTTGTAGACAAGGCTAAAGAGGACACCCAGGTTATAGTTAACACTCAAAATGAAAAAATATACTCTTCAGTCAGAATCTTCAGAACAGGCTTAGAAGGAGGCTGAACATCACAGGCCCGCTTATGGCTTTGAGCAAGAAGTTGACTGTCAGTACTTGTTCGGTACTGTGAAATGAATCTGAATATGTGCATCATATCACATAGGCAGGAGGCCTATATATTCTCATATGTGGGTTCTGCTGTAGCCTACATTGATTTATTTTATTTGAAGTTATACTCCAATATTGTGATATTTGTTCTACTGCTACTGTCAGGTGGTGGTTAACTGGTGCAGTGAATCAGGTGCAGGAGAGCAGAAATGAGTGTACAAGGTATTTAATTCCACGACAGCAACAGTATACAGACAATACTCAAAGTGCGGAGAAATACCGGTCACTCGAAAATTACGGGCGTAAATACATAACCCGGCAAACATAACCAGCCGACAAGTACCGCCATGAACAATCAATTAACACGCACACTAACATGTGGGAAACAGAGGGTTAAATAATGAACATGTAATTGGGGAATAGAAACTAGGTGTGTAGAAAACAAAGACAAAACAAATGGAAAATGAAAAGTGGATTGGCGATGGCTAAAAGATTGGTGACGTCGACCGCCGAACGCCGCCCGAACAAGGAGAGGGACCGACTTTGGCGGAAGTCGTGACAGCTACATTGATGTCTTGAAAATTAGATGAAATTCGTGTCTCGTAACCCCCACAGCTGAGTGTGGGCATATGTGAGCATATGCATATGGCCTTATTAGGGATCCCCATTAGTTCCTTCCGAGGCAGCAGCTACTCTTCCTGGGGTCCAAACACATTAAGGCACTTACATTGCATATAAAACAAAAGATACAACAGTACATCATACAACATTATTACACCACTACATATCTACAAATGTATAATACCACCATACAACAATATTACACCACTACATATCTACAAATGTATAATACCACCATACAACAATATTACAATGTACATGTGTGTAGAGTGCGTGTGCTAGCGCTTGTGCACCTTTGTGTGTGTTTCTTCACAGTCCCTGCTGTTCCGTAAGGTGTGCTTTTACCAGTTTTTGTTGTATCTGATTCTACTGCTTGCATCAGTTACCTGATGTGAAATAGAGTTCCATGTAATCATGGCTCTACTGTATGTAGTACTGTGTGCCTCCCATAGTCTTTTCTGGACTTGGGGATTGTGAAGAGACCTCTGGTGGCATGTCTTGTGGGGTATGCATGGGTGTCAGAGCTGTGTGCTAGTAGTTTATACACACAGCTTTGGTTACATTCAGCTTGTCAACACTTCTTACAAAAACAAGTAGTGATGAAGTTAATATCTCCTTTACTTTCAGCCATGAGAGATTGACATGCATATTATTAATGTTAGATCTACGTGTACATTTAAGGGCCAGCCGTGCTGCCCTGTTCTGGGCCAGTTGTAATTTCCCCAAGTCCTTCTTTGTGGCACCTGACCAAACTACTGAACAGTAGTCCATGTGCGACAAAACTAGGGCCTGTAGGACCTGCCTTGTTGATAGGGTTGTTAAGGCAGAGCAATGCTTTATGGACAGACTTCTCCCCATCTTAAATCAAATGAAATCAAACTCTATTTGTCATATGCGCCGAATACAAGAAGTGTAGACCTTACCGTGAAATGCTTACTTACAAGCCTTTAACAAACAGTGCAGTTCAAGAAGAGTAAGAAAATATTTACCAAATAAACTAAAGTAAAAAAGAACATAACAATAATGAGGCTATATACAGGGGGTACCGGTACTGAGTCAGTGTGCAGGGGTACAGGTTAGTTGAGGTAACTCTCGACCCGCTCCACTACAGCGCCGTTGATGTTAAAACCTCTTCAGGCTAGGGTCTATTTTTCTCCACTTCCTGTCTGCCTGTTACTCAGGCCCAGAAGCCAGGATATGCATATAATTGGTACCATTGGATAGAAAACACTTTGAAGTTTGTAGAAATGTTAAAATAATGTATAAGACTATAACACAATTGATATGGTAGGAGAAAGTCCAAAGAAAAACCAGCCAGAAATCTTTTTTTTTGAGAGCCCATGCTCTTTCAATGGAAGCTATGGGTCATATGCAATTCCAGCTCCCAGATTGCAATTCATATGGCTTCCACTAGATGTCAAAAGTCTTTGTTCAAGGTTTCAGACTTGTTTCTTCCCAAATGAGGAAGAATTTTGAGTTTTGGTACTGGGAGTCAGAGTTGGAAATCAGTCTGTGTGCGCTACGAAGAGGACGCACACTTGCTAATTTTGCTTTTCTATTGAACATACTTGTTTCCGTATGAAATATTATAGTTTACAAGACCACTACAAGACCACGGTGCTTGCCTACGGAGCTGTGAGGGGAACGGCACCTCTGTACCTTCAGGCTCTGATCAGTCCCTACACCCAAAGAAGGGCACTGCGTTCATCCACCTCTGGCCTGCTCGCCTCCCTACCTCTGCGGAAGCACAGTTCCCGCTCAGCCCAGTCAAAACTGTTCGCTGCTCTGGCACCCCAATGGTGGAACAAGCTCCCTCACGACGCCAGGACAGCGGAGTCAATCACCACCTTCCGGAGACACCTGAAACCCCACCTCTTTAAGGAATACCTGGGATAGGATTAAGTAATCCTTCTACCCCCCCCCCCCCCAAAAGATATAGATGTACTATTGTAAAGTGGTTGTTCCACTGGATATCATAAGGTGAATGCACCAATTTGTAAGTCGCTCTGGATAAGAGCGTCTGCTAAATGAAGTAAATGTAAATGTAAATGTAAATTACATTTTAGGGTACCTGAGGATTAAATAGAAACATATTTTGACTTGTTTTAACAAAGTTTAGCAGTAGCTTTTTGGATTCCTTTCTCTGCATGTTGAACGAGTGGATTACTCAAATCTATGGCGCCAACTAAACTGACTTTTTGGGATATAAAGAAGGATTTTATCTAACAAAACGACCATGCATGTTATAGCTGGGACCCTTGGGATTGCAAATCAGAGGAAGATTTTCAAAAAGTAAATGAATATTTAATCGCTATTTGTGATTTTACGAAGCCTGTGCTAGTTGAAAAATATTTTGATGTGGGGCGCCGTCCTCAAACAATCGCATTGCATGCTTTCGCTGTAAAGCCTATTGTAAATCGGACAATGCGGTTATATTAACAATAATTTAAGCTTTTAACCGATATAAGAAACTTGTTATGTTTAATATCCACATTTTACGAAAATGTATTTGAATTGCGCTCCCTCCAATTTCACTGGAAGTTGTCGAAAGGTGTCCCGCTGGCGGGACGCCTAGCCCTGGGGGCCTGTTGGACCCGTCTTTTCCTGTAGTCCACGATCAGCTCCTTTGTCTTGCTCACGTTGAGGGAGAGGTTGTTGTCCTGGCACCACACTGCCAGTTCTCTGACCTCCTCCCTACAGGCTGTCTCATCATTGTCGGTGATCAGGCCTACCACTGTTGTGTCGTCCGCAAACTTAATGATGGTGTTGGAGTCGTGTTTCGTCATGCAGTCGTGGGTGAACAGGGAGTGCAGGAGGGGACTAAGTACACACCCCTGAGGGGCCCCAGTGTTGAGGATCAGAGTGGCAGATGTGTTGTTGCCTACCCTTACCACCTAGGGGCGGCCTGTCAGGAAGTCCAGGATCCAGTTGCAGAGGGAGATGTTTAGTCCCAGGGTCCTTAGCTTAGTGATGAGCTTTGTTGGCACTATGGCGTTGAACGCTGAGCTATAGTCAATGAACAGCATTCACATAGCTGTTCCTTTTGTCAAGAAGGGAAAGGGCAGTGTGGAGTGCGCTTGAGATTGCTTCATCTGTGGATCTGATGGGGCGGTATGCGAATTGGAGTGGGTCTAGGGTATCCTGGAGGATTCTGTTGATGTGAGCCATGACCAGCCTTTCAAAGCACTTCATGGCTACCAACGTGAGTGGTAGGTTACCTTCGCTTCCTTGGGCACAGGGACTATGGTGGTCTGCTTGAAACACATAGGTATTACAGACTCAGTCAGGGAGAGGTTGAGTTGAAAATGTCAGTGAAGACACTTGCCAGTTGGTCCGCGCATGCTTTGAGTACACGTCCTGATAATCCATCTGGCCCCGCGGCTTTGTGAATGTTGACCTGTTTAAAGGTCTTGCTCACATCGGCTATCGAGAGCATTATCACACAATCATCCAGCACAGCTGGTGCTCTCATGCATGCTTCAGTGTTGCTTGCCACGAAGCGAGCATAAAAGGCATTTAGCTCGTCTGGTAGGCCTGCGTCATTGGGCAGCTCGTGGCTGGGTTATAGACACACTGGCTTTACTCAAAGCCAGTGGATGTCGTTAGTAAAGATTGAAAAAAGTAAGGGGCCGAAACAGCTGCCCTGGGGAATTCATGATCCTACCTGTGTTCTGTTAGAAAGGTAACTCTTTATCCATAATATAAAGCCATAACACAAACGTTTTTCCAGCAGAAGACTATGATCGATAATGTCAACAGCCACACCAATGTCTAACAAAAGAGCCCCCACAATCGTTTTTATCAATTTCTCTCAGCCAATTATCAGTCATTTGTGTAAGTGCTGTGCTTGTTGAATGTCCTTCTCTATAAACGTGCTGAAAGTGTGTTGTCAATTTGAGCCATTAAAAGGGGTTTTAGTATTCTTGGTTAGCAGAATGACTTTTGCTTCCCTCCAGGCCTGAGGGCACACACTTTCTACTAGGCTTAAATTGAAGATATGGCAAATAGGAGTGGAAATATCGTCCGCTATTACAATAATGTTCCAGGTTGCAAGACCCCGGTGGCTTGTCGTTGTTGATAGACAACAATACTGTTTTCAACACACACTTTACGGAATTCAAAAATACAATGCTTGTCTTTCATAATTTGGTCAGATATACTTGGATGTGTAGTGTCAGCGTTTGTTGCTGCACTTGCCAAGTGTGTTAATCTTGCCAATGAAAAAAATCATTAAAGTGGTTGGCAATATCAGTGGGTTTTGTGATGAATGAGCCCAAAATGTCATTTAAGGTGCTCTACTATCATTCTTTATATAATTTATTTTGGTTTCATACTATAGTTTATTTTTATTCCGTTTAGTCACATGATTTCTCAATTTGTGGTACGTTTGCCAGTCGGTTGTGCTGCCAGACTTATTGCCATACCATTTACCCCATCCCTCTCAACCATACAATTTTTCAATTCCTCATCAATCCAAGGGGATTTAACCATTTTTACTGTCATTTTCCTAATGGGTACATGCTTATTAGCAACTGGAAAAAGCAATTTATGTGTAAAGTGCAAGTGTGCAGCGTCTGGTTGCTCCTCATTACACACCACAGACCAGCAATTATTCTTTATATCATCAACATAAGAATCACTACAACAATTCTTGTATGACCTCTTATACACTATATTAGGCCCAGCCTTGGGAACTTTGGTTTTCCTAGATATGGCTACTATATTGTGATCACTATATCCTATGTTTTTGGATACTGCTTTAAAGCACATTTCTGCAGCATTAGTAAAGATGTGATCAATACATGTGGATGATTTCATTCCTGTGCTGTTTGTAACTACCCTGGTAGGTTGACTGATAACCTGAACAAGGTTGCAGGCACTGTTTACAGTTTGAAGTTTTTTCTTGAGTGGACAGCTTGATGAAAGCCAGTTCATATTTAAATCACCCAGAAATATAATAAAATGTAACAAAGTGTGAAACTTAGTTGTGTAGAAAAACCCTGGTTTGAGTTGTGGCTGTCAGTAAAAAGTGTCTAAAATATGTGTAAAGACAATAGCTGTTTTCGAATACCCATACTAACATAGTGTATACTACATCATTAATGAGTATATACTACATACTATACTATTAGTTAATTTTAGAATATGCAAATTCTTGTTAGCATAACAAATTACTATCTAAACATTTTACGACTTTGGGTACATTTGTAAATTCAATCTGGAGTGCCAGAGAGCACTCAGTGTGCCCTGGGTGTTCGTAAATTCAGAGCATGGTCAGATTGTCCATTCGTAAATTCAGAGCGTACACTGGACGCTCTGGCCGAGGAGTAGGTTTGATCCGAGCGTCCTGACCTCACAACGGCAGTCAAGCACACACGCTAACTGACTGGAGTTGGTTAGCTTGCTAGCTATCTCCATATACAAATGAGAGAACACCTCACTCTGACCATTTTACTCACCCTAACATAACTGGTTAGGCTGTTTTCATGTTATCCAAAGCATTGGTGACTAACTGTGCTGCTGGCAACAATTTAATTATGCTTTTTTTGCCAACGTTTACTGACACAGGACATATTCAACGGGTTTTGAGCATTCGTAAATTCAACAATTATTCTGCGCTCTGGCACACTCAGACGATAGTGCTCTGAAATCAGAGTAGATAGCCAGAGCGAATTTACAAAGGCCTCCGAATTAACAATGTCCACTGAGAACGCACAACTTTACCATTTAGCTAAGATAAGAATGACGTGAATAATCAAGTCAATAAATGTTGGGTAAATAGCATATAGTTAAAATACAGGCAAGTTCGATTTATTAGCAGCCAACGAACATTAGGTAGCTAGCTAACATACCGATACATACTGCTGTAATGATATGCTATTCGGTTCGTAAGGATAGCGTAACTAACAAATTGTCAGCCAACATAACGTGTAACTTATTTGAAAAGTCATTACTTTATTACATTGCTCAACATTTTAACATTTGTCACAATTATTTAAAACAATGAAATTGTATCCACTCTTTTCGGATATTTTCCTCAATTTTCTTGAAATCTGAAAATGTTGTGAAGCCACGTCCATTTTCTGAAGAATTGTATTATGGGCCCTAAAATAACTGAAATAGTGTCCACTGCTTGTATACTTCATATTTTGGCGAATGTAGTATGACATCCGGGAACTTGGCATACTAACTGTATCCATACTATGACCAATAAGCATACTACATACTCAATTTACGTCACAAATAGTATGCTTAGTATGAGTATTTGAACACAGCTGTGTCTTGAGTATAATTTAAAATGTTGCATTATGAAGAAGGGGAGGGGGTGTGGCGAAGATATGGTGCGTCTCCAGAACGCATGCATATGCAGGAAAGTGTCCATTTGGCATTGTCTTATTTCTGATTGCCTTAACGCACCATGTACACCACTTATTTTTATCTCAGTCTCACACAAGTAAACATATATTGTAAACATTCATTGCGAATGATAGTAACTCAGTATTTTAAAAATCATTCCAACACTCCCGGCCTAGATAATCACCAAGCCTCGGTGTGAAAGAACAAAATATCATCTGATTATCCCATATATCCAGTGGAAATGCCATAAAAAACATATTTCTGTCCTGGCTAACTGGCGCAGATGAATTTGAGGGCTCAGAATAGACTAGTTGACACAATGTTGCAAGTTCGTTAGCAACAGCTTCAGGCCGGACCTGTTATAATCTGATACAATGTTGAACTTCACTAGAACTAGCTCAAGTCGAGACAAATAGAAAGGGAGGCAGGCAGAATAGAGAGATGAATGTGATTGAAGAACCAGAATTTCATCAGGATATTTTCTACTGTTTTTATTTGTCGGCTTTAGGCCTATGTACTTTACTTAGTTGACGATGGAAGTTATAGGCCTACTGCTGCATTGGTCTATAAGCTATCTCAGAGATCTATGCTATCATTTCTTTAGCCACCAATAGTGTATCAATGTGTCCATATGGCAAAGGTTAGTGCTCTCCCCATAGTAGAATTTTTACTTTGAGATTTCTATGATTTTACTTCAGATGATTACGATTAACCACGTGTCAATGATTTTGACAAAATAAGGTGTTATTTTTTAAATGAAACTGTTCCACGAAAATGTGCATATATATATATATATATATATATATATATAAAAATTAGGGATGCACAATATATTGGTGAACATATTGGAATCGGCTGATATTAGCTAAAAATGCCAACATCGGTATTGGCCCGATGTCTAGTTTAACGCTGATGTGAAAAACCGATGTCAAAGCTGACGTGCATACCTATATAACGTAGGTACATGACGTAATGATGCCACGTAAGATTTTGCGAAACACGTGCAACACAGCATTTCTAACCTAGCCCACAATGTCTGCTGTGTGGATCGAGCAGACATTTGAAAGAGTAAGAACATTTCAGCGAGACCGGAGTTACACAGTAATAGCGTCACTTCTATTAGTTCACGACATACTATGGAACACTGTTTGGGTCTTTGCATGTAAAAATAACACTATTTGACAAAAACACTATTTGCCGCGTTAAATAAGCTTTTAATTTGACATCTCAAATAACACAGTTCTATTATAGAATGTTGTGTGTTCTGAATTTTCACGTGCAAGCCAAGCACCACCACTACTATCAGTAGCACTGTCAAAGCTGTACAAAAAAGTCTGCAAACACCGGCCACGAACGATGTGTTTACAATACCGCGTTGGTAATAAAGCATCTGTTCGACCGCAACTTCTGGGATAGCTAGCTTTAGCTTGGTACCTAGCTAGCACCAATACAACCAGCCTGAAACAATGACCAGTAGAAACTGCAGTCATTTTCACTATTCTTAGCAATGATTTAGGAATCCTTGTGAGTAAGTATTAGCTAGGTAGCCACTTATTGTTCGTCTATTGAAATTGAACTTCAGTTCATGAAAATAACTAGCTAGCCAGCTACTTAACCCTGTTGCCCAAAGCTAACGTTATAAGCAGCCAGCTAGCTTCATCTGGCTAGTGAGGCTTGACCAGACTGGGTTATGTGTTGTGAAGCTAGCCACAATAAGGATTAGGCACAATAGTGGGATTTGCGGTTTGCCTTCAAAATAAAAGTACTTCTTTGAAAGTGATGCAGAAGGTTACAGTTGGTGGAATCAGGCCATATTTAGACTAGATAATGTTAAACAAGGTTGGAATGTGAAGCAATGAAATCAGTCTACTCGGTGACACCCACAGAACACAACTGTGAAGAGTTTACGCAAGTATTAGCGTTGTAGCTCTTATCGCGGGACTGTGACTGTGTAAAATCACCTCTCCAGTCAGCCTATTGTGTGTATTGACATTCATATTGCACTGTACAGCTTTACCTAAGTATTGGCGATCAATGAAATGGGGTAACAGTCTAATCAATACCCAATATATTGTTTCCCAACGTCCTCCTCAGAGTTATCAGACTCCAAAACATCCACACAGTATTGTTTACCTTTGGGATTAGTGTTCAATACACATAGTTTTTTTCACCTTTATTTAACCAGGTAGGCCAGTTGAGAACAAGTTCTAATTTACAACTGTGACCTGGCCAAGATAAAGCAAAGCAGTGCGACAAAAACAACAACACGGAGTTACATATGGGATAAACAAACGTACAGTACAGTCAATAACACAATAGAAAAATATGTATACAGTGTGTGCAAATGAAGTAAGGAGGTAAGGCAATAAATAGGCCATATTGGCAAAGTAATTACAATTTGGCAATTAACACTGGAGTGATAGATGTGCAGATGAGGATGTGCAAGTATAAATACTGGTGTGCAAAAGAGCAGAAAAACAAAAACAAATATGGGGATGAGGTAGGTAGTTGGATGGCTATTTACAGATGGGCTGTGTACAGCTTCCGCGATCGGTAAGCTGCTCTGACAGCTGACTAAAATTGAGGGAGATATAAGTCTCCAACTTCAGTGATTTTTGCAATTCGTTCCAGTCATTGGCAGCAGAGAACTGGAAGGAAAGGCGGCCAAAGGAGGTGTTGGCTTTGGGGATGACCAGTGAAATATACTTGCTGGAGCGAATGCTACGGGTGGGTGATGCTAATGTGACCGGTGAGCTGAGATAAGGCGGAGCTTTACCTAGCAAAGACTTAAAGATGACCTGGAGCCAGTGAGTTTGGCGACGAATATGTAGCGAGGACCAGCCAACGAGAGCATACAGGTCGCAGTGGTGGGTAGTATATGGGGCTTTGGTGACAAAACGGATGGCACTGTGATAGACTGCATCCAATTTGCTAAGTAGAGTGTTGGAGGCTATTTTGTAAATGACATCGCCAAAGTCAAGGATCATTAGGATAGTCAGTTTTACGAGAGTATGTTTGGCAACATGAGTGAAGGAGGCTTCGTTGTGAAATAGGAAGCCGCTTCTAGATTTAATTTTGGATTGGAGATGCTTAATATGAGTCTGGAAGGAGAGTTTACAGTCTAGCCAGACACGTAGGTATTTATAGTTGTCCAAATATTCTAAGTCAGAACCGTCCAGAGTAGTGATGCTAGTCGGGCGGGTGCGGCAGCGATCGCCCCAATAGAGACTGCCAGAGGTCCGGACTAAAGGCCCTCTCCGATTTGACACACTCAAATCTATCTGAGAAGTAGTTAGTGAACCAGGCGAGGCAGTCATTAGAGAAACCAAGGCTGTTGAGTCTGCCAATAAGAGTACGGTGATTGACAGAGTCGAAAGCCTTGGCCAGATCAATGAAGACAGCTGCACAGTACTGTCTTTTATCGAAGGCGGTTATGATATCGTTTAGGACCTTGAACGTGTCTGAGGTGCACCCGTGACCAGCTCGGAAACCAGATTGCATAGCGGAGAAGGTACGGTGGGATTCTAAATGGTCGGTGATCTGTTTGTTAACTTGGCTTTCGAAGAATTTAGAAAGGCAGGGCAGGATGGATATAGGTCTGTAATAGTTTGGGTCTAGAGTGTCTCCCCCTTTGAAGAGGGGGATTACCGTGGCCGCTTTCCAATCTTTAGGAATCTCAGATGATACGAAAGAGAGGTTGAACAGACTAGAACAGATAGTTGCTGCGGGGGGTGCAGAGCTGTTTGCCGGGGTTGGGGTAGCCAGGTGGAAAGCATGGCCAGCCGTAGAGAAATGCTTATTGAAATTCTCAATTATCGTGGATTTATCGGTTGTGACAGTGTTTCCTAGCCTCAGTGCAGTGGGCAGGTGGGAGGAGTTGCTCTTATTCTGACAATAAATGACAATAAATGTGGCTCAATTCACAATTGTTTCAGAGTCCCGCAATTAGAGCTACAATGCTAATGTTCTCTGGGTGTCACTGGGTAGACTGATACTCCATGTCATTGATCCACAATCCATAGGTAAGGCTGTACAGTGAAATAAGTATGCCCCCAATGCAATTCTGAAGTATAATACATCCAGTGTGATTTCAACAGATTTTTATCAAATTAACAAATTGTTGTGTTTTGTTGATTTTATATAACAACATTCCAACCTCGTAATGATCTATTCAATTATGGAATAATTCTACTATTTGTATTAATTTGCATCACTCTCAATGACATACTTTTATTTTGAAGGCTAACCGCAAAGTCCACCATTGTGGCTAATCCTTATTGTGGCTAGCTTCACATAGATGGGTCTGACCACCATTAATCAAATGACTGTCTTATAAATTAGGGTTATTTTAGATGATGACACCTAGCTATGTAGTTAGCAAGCTAACGATAGCTACTGAAACAGACTAGTCGTTTTGCTATGTTTTTCGGGAAGAACATTGTTTGCATCCATGAACTAGCTAGCTTTTTTTTATGAACAGCACTGTAGGTGCGCGAGACAACTTTACCAGCATCATAGCATACGTATTGATGAAATATGAGTGATAGTGTAATCAATGTGTAATAACTACGTAAAAATGTGTGAACGCGTTTAATTATTATGTGATGTGCAGTCATATTCAGGTCCTGATTGGTCAACAAGCTTATTTGACACGTCAAATAGCGTTATTTGACATGTATCTTTTTTGACACGTAAAGACCCAAACGGTGTTCCATAGAAATCCTGGTTGAAAATGAAACGACTGAACAACGAAACAGCATAGCAAGTAAGTGATTATGTTTTACTGGTAATAGGGACATACGTAAATGCCAACAAAATAACTTTTTGGTTAGTGTGTGTGTGTGTGTGTGTGTGTGTGTGTGTGTGTTTGTAACCTTTATTTAACTAGGCAAGTCAGTTAAGAACAAATTCTTATTTTCAATGACGGCCAATTGTGCGCCGCCCTATGGGACTCCCAATCAAGGCCGGATGTGATACAGCCTGTATTCGAACCAGGGACTGTAGTGGCGCCTCTTCCACTGAGATGCAGTGCCTTAGACAGCTGTGTCCATGTGTGAGTGTGTTAACTAGTTAACTGTACTAGAATGCTTAAAAGGCAGCTAAAATGTTAAATATCGGTTATCGGTGTCGGGTTTTTTGGCAAGGAAAATATCGGGTATTATCCAAAAATGTCAAATCGGTGCATCACTAATAAATATTCTTAACTGGCATACAGATTGGTAGAACAAATTGTAAGCTTTCCCACACTTGAAACTCATGAGCTGCCTATGGTCTTTACCGATTTAAAAAATGTGTGCAGGCGCCTGCATACATAGGAGGTCCCGTGAAAAAACGGGCCCGTCTATGGAAATCAAATGCCCGTCCAACCTATTCCTTCTGGAGCCGGGTCTGCTTGATGTAGTCATTGCATGGTAGGCATATGGGACCAAATACTCCTATTTACGACTAAATGTAATACAATCTAAGTGAAGTGTGTGTGTGTGTGTGTGTGTGTGCATGTGTGAGTGTGACTAACTCCTCCAGGCTAGTAAAGAACAGAGGTGAGTGTGTGTTCCTTTTCCTGAGAAGATGTGGAGGCCAGGTCAGCCTGTTATATCTGGTGTAATTCTCCTGTCTTATCTGAGGTCCTGTGTGAATTTAAGTATGCTCCCTCTAATTCTCTCTCTCTCCTTCTCTCCCTCCCGGAGGACCTGAGCACTAGGATCATACCTCAGGACTACCTGGCCTGATGACTCCTGGCTGTCCCCAGTCCACCTGGTCATGCTGCTGCTCCAGTTTTAATTGTTCTGCGTGCGGCTAGGGAACCCTGACCTGTTAACCGGACGTGCTACCTTGTCTCGGACCTGCTGTTTTCGACTCTCTCTCTACCGCACTGGCTGTCTCGACCTCTGAATGATTGGCTATGAAAAGCCAACTGACATTTATTTACTCCTGAGGTACTGCCCTGTTGCACCCTCTACAACCACTGCGATTATTATTTGACCCTGATGGTCATTTATGAACGTTTAAGCATCTTGAAGAACAATCTGGCCTTAAAAAAGGGCTTTATAAATACATTTGATTGATAGCCTCCCACACTCTCCTGTGCTGCAGGCACTGATACACTAGTGTGAGGTGATAATAACATGATTGTTGGCTTTGAAAATGTATCAAAGAGATTGGAGGGAAGGAGAAAAGCCATTACAGTGTGGCGTTTTCATTTCTTAAATCAATAGCAAACAAAATAAAACAGTACGTGATTGGCAAGCATGCACAGCTCATCTGGAAACTTTAATCAAATAAACGAATAGAGAAATTAACACACACATCCACTATAATTATTACATCATACCTCTCCCCCACTTTCACACCCCCACTACCGCCCCACACCCCTACACACACACACTGTGTGGACACTGCAGCAGTGGTTCCCAGGCTGAAAGATATTAGCCATAACAGGCTAGTGTGAGTGTGACATTGCGCTCTCTTTGCAGAGGGCTGTTTGCCCCTCCTGTCTTCCCCTCCTGTGTTCTTTCAACACAATTAGGCGGGCCAGTGACAGGCAGTGTTTTAATGGGCTGGGTGGACAGCGGTGTGGGGCTATGGAGTGGCCGGGGGAGACAGGGGCTAGCCTAGTACTGGCAGCTGTCCATTGTGTGTCTGCTCCAATGCAGACGCTAATAAACACAGCCCGTGGGATACAGTGCTTTTGTCTTGTCCTGACCTAGCTACTAGAGGAGATGATGTGAATAGAAAATCTCAGGCTGGCTGGCATTCTAGTTCTGTTCTGATCCACAGCAAGGGCAGTGTAGGCCTATGCCAGAGTGCTCAGTAGAAATGTTCCAACATTTGCTAGCGGTGTGTGGGTAAAATCACTGTGGAAGCCAAGCCAGGACAAAAAGCCATATTACAACCTGTGTTGTGATAATTGCGTTGTTTTCTCTATAACCTGTTAGTTCATATGCCTTGACACCCTGATATATAGGCCTAAGGCAGAGACAATAAGAAGACACAGTGGCAGAATAAATTCAACCACACATTTGTTTCATCACAAAACCGGAGAGCAACATCTGTCCGGTGAAGTCCACAAAATATATCGCATGTAACAAACTGTTACATGACCTACAGCATGGTCAAGGAAGTTAATGTTTCTGACATTTTCGGACTACGAAACAACTATTGATTTAGAACCACGGAGAGTTACCACAAATCTCAAAGAAAACAGCTCAACGCTGATTGGCAATTATTTTATACTTTTTTTATCAAGGGAGGCCAAATGCTTGCTGACTTCCCTTGCATTCAATGCTATGGGCGGCAACAATGTCATAGTCTTTTTGACCAGACAGCATCAGATAGCTGGGCTACACATACAGGGGGGCGCTGTGTCGCTCGCTCGGATGCTTTCTCCGGATACATTCAGCCTCTTGCGAATTGAAGGAAATGTATGAAACACAGAGATGAAAGATACATTATTTTATATATTTTGGGGGGAAGCCTGGCTTCCCTTGGTATCCACGAATACACACCACTGCCAACATTTATGGTAGATATGAATTCAGACAATAACATCAGTGTCCATTATCTACATTGAACTGTGGAGGATCCATGAAGTTATCACTGTTTCTTTACATTTCTCTGGCCTTGTGTGTGTAGGTACAGTATCTGGTGTTGATTGTTTATGCACCAAGACTGTGGTATTAGAGCAGAAGAGGAATGGCCACCTCTCTCAGGCTCAGATGGTTATGTATGTGTGTGTGTGTGTGTGTCTCTGTCTGCGTAAGCATCTGCGTGTGTTTGATGCATTATTAATGCTTCTACTGTGTTGTCTTAATGGTCTGTCAGCAGTCTCAGTAGTCTTAGTACACAGATGGCGAGCAGCACAATCCCATTTGGGTGTAAACAATCGTGACTAATTGTGTGAGAATTGGATCAATGTCGTATTCCGCGGTACCAGATTAGTAAACTGCATTTCTTTCTCTTTGAGCGGAGTTTTTCATATAGTCGAAGGACACCCAATAAAAGTTTCTGTTTCGGTTTCTGTTTTTGTTTCATGACGGAATAATGTGGTTGAAATGGTCCCAGTGACTCACTCTCTCTAGGCCTCATTATATATAGAAGCTGTTTCATACTGTAACAGGGTCAGTTCACTTTTGGTTCCACGCAGGGAAAATGGAACCCTGGTGTCCCTATTTCCCTGCTGGGTGAGAGCAGGGCTAACTGACATTTCTGTTGAGTGCTCCCTGAAAGACTGAGTCAGAGCAGCCATTTACCTTCTTTGTTTCACTCAACACCAGCCCCACCTATCTCACGTATGTGCACAAACACACACACAGGTACACACACACACGTGTAAGAGATATGACAGTATTCACTACCTTACAGCCTCCTCCAAGGTGAAAATTGTTTTTCCTTTGGTTGCTAGCATGTAAATGTGTGTGTGTGTGTGTGTGTGTGTGTGTGTGTGTGTGTGTGTGTGTGTGTGTGTGTGTGTGTGTGTGTGTGTGTGTGTGTGTGTGTGTGTGTGTGTGCGTGCGTGCGCGTTTGTGTGGGAAAGAAAAATAAGGAGAGCAAAAGAGACAGAAAGACACAGAGGGAGCTGTCATCCTTTTTTTTGTAATGCTAGCTGCTGGCTTATGATGAATTACAGACTACTCTTACAAAAGCCACTCTATTCCATTCCATCTCTGGCTCTACTGCTTGGACTCTGACATGGCACTGTAAGGGAGGGGGTACACTGCAGAGCTATCCTTACTGTTGGTCTCCAGTCAGGACTACAGTAAGCATCGTGGTTTAGCATGACAGTGTCCTTATAAAACGGATTCTGCAAAGTCCTCTGTCATCCCCCTATTAGATTCATATACAGTATCTGTTAGGAAAATACTAGGAGACTAGAACTGCTTAACATTAACATAACAACTTAAAGGTTGCTAAAAAAAACTAGATTTCAGTTTTGGGGGTGTGGTTCGATGTGGCAGTTACTGATGTTTGTCCCCCATGAGACACCATTGTAACAAAGCCAGCATCACTTCCTGAAAATAGTCAGAATGAATCCAAGATAACTCAAGAAAGCTGTAATTAATTTGGATGTTTTTGCAGAGGAGGTTTTAGTTGTGCAATCTTACATCTAGCAAAGGTGTTTGGTGCAGTATTTCTCCAAAAAATGTGTGACGTGTTTTATGTAAACAAAGTCCGCTGCGCTGATGTGCAGGCCTGTCTGTGTCACGTCCTGACCATATTAAGCTGTTATTTTCTATGGTAGAGTAGGTCAGGGCGTGACAGGGGGGTTTCTAGTTTAGTTTTTCTATGTTGTTATGTTCTAGTTTGGTATTTCTATGTTGGGTTGTTCTAGTTTTGCAATTCTATGTTGGGCTTTGTTTGGGATGATCTCCAAGCAGCTGGTCATCGTTGTCTCTAATTGGAGGTCATATTTAAGTTGGGAGATTATTTTGAGTAGTGTATGTTTTCACCTCTGCGTCACGGTTTGTTGTTTTGTTTATTCAGGTTTATTTTGTCTGTATTGCAGGGTTTCACAGTTTAATAAAGAATTATGTGGAATGAGAATCACGGTGCACTTTGGTCCGCTCCTCCTTACGACAGCCGTGACAGTCTGTGTGTTCTGAGGTAGGAGTAGATCGACCGCTGAAATCAAAACCCAACCCTCAGATCCTGACAAACTCTTGTCCTCAAATCTCACAAAACTCGGTTTTATAACCTACTCTCACTTTTTAGTCAATTTTGGCATTGAAATAAATGTTGGTGACTAATATCGATGTGACATGTCAGTCCTCGAGTTCAGTTATAATTTCAGTTCAAATTTCAGGACAAATCTGTTCTATTGACACATACACACATTCATCTCTTCACATAATGTCATGTCCTGACCATAGAGAGCTCTTATTTTCTATGGTAGAGTAGGTCAGGGCGTGACTGGGGGGGTTTATTCTAGTTTTATTTTTCTATGTTTGGTTCTAGTTTCTGTTTTTCTATGTTGGGGTTTTTGGATGATCCCCAATTACAGGCAGCTGGTCATCGTATATTTAAGTAGTTGTTTTTCCCACCTTTGTTTGTGGGAGATTATTTTGAGTTAGTGCATGTTGCACCTCTGTCGTCACGGTTTGTGGTTTTGTTTATTGTATGTCTTGCATAGTTTCACATTATCATAAAATATGTGGAACGATACCCACGCTGCGCCTTGGTCTGTTCCTACACACAATCGTGACAGAATCTCCCACCACCAGAGGACCAAGCAGCGTGGTAAAGAGGAATGGACCTGGGAGGAAATCTTGGATGGGAAAGGACCCTGGAGGCAGGAAGGGGAGTATCGCCGTCCGAAGGAGGAGATAGAGGCAGCAGAACGGCGACGCTTTTTGGGGGGGGCACACAGAGTGGTCGGCGGAGCCAAGGGGTGAACCAGAGCCAGTCAGGGAGTCGAGTGAGGAACTCGACGAAAGAGCGGGCGTGCTTACCCTGAGGAGCGTGTGACCAGTCAGGCACCGTGTTATGCGGTGATCCGCACTGTATCTCCAGTGCGTATTCATAGCCCGGTGCGCACTGTGTCTGCGCCCCGCATTTGCTGGGCTAAAGTGAGCATTCAGCCAGGACAGGTTGTGCCGGCTCAGCACTCCTGGTCTCCAGTACGCCTCCTCGGTCCAGGATATCCTGAGCCAGCTCTACGCACTGTGTCGCCAGTACGCATTCACAGCCCAGTTCGTCCTGTGCCAGCGCCCCGCATTTGCCGGGCTAAAGTGAGCGTTCAGCCAGGACGGGTTTTGCCAGCCCTCCGCTCCAGACCTCCAGTGTGCCTCCACGGTCCAGTATATCCTGCACCGGTTCTACGCACCAGGTCTCCAGTGCGCCTCCACAGCCCAGTACGTCCTATGCCTCCTCCTAGCACTCTCCCTGGAGTGCGTGTCCTCAGTCAGGTACGTCCTGTGCCTTCTCCTCGCACTCGCCCTGAAGTGCATGTCACCAGTCTGGTGCCACCTGTCCCGGCTCCACGCACTAGGCCTCCAGTGCGCCTGCCCAGTCTGGTGCGTCCTGTGCCTACTCTCCGCACTCGCCCTGAGGTGCATGTTACCAGTCTGGCGCCACCTGTGCCAGCCCCACGCATCAGTCCTCCAGTGCGCCTTCCCGTTCCAGAGCTTACGACGACAGTTCCCAGTCCAGAGCTTCTGGCGACAGTTCCCAGTCCAGAGCTTCCGGCAACAGTTCCCAGTCCAGAGCTTCCGGCGATAGTTCCCCAGTCCAGAGCTTCCGGCGACAGTTCCCAGTCCAGAGCTTCCGGCAACAGTTCCCAGTCCGGAGCTTCCAGCAATGTTTCACAGTCCAGAGCTTCCGACGACGGTCCACAGTCCGGAGCTTCCGGTGACGGTCCACAGTCCGGGACCTCCTGAGACGGCCTACAGTCCGGGACCTCCTGAGACGGCCTACAGTCCGGAGCCTCCTGTGACGATCCATAGTCCGGAGCCTCCAGCGACGGTCTGCTGTCCGGAGTCTCCAGCGACGGTCTGCGGTCCGGAGCCTCCAGCGACGGTCTGCGGTCCGGAGTCTCTAGCGACGGTCTGCTGTCCGGAGTCTCCAGTGACGGTCTGCAGTCCGGAGTCTCCAGCGACAGTCTGCGGTCCGAAGTCTCCAGCGACGGTCTGCGGTCAAGAGCCTCCACCGATGCTGGCGGGTTTGTAGGATGAGAGGGTTCTTCGTCCCGCACCAGAACCGCCTCCGATGCAGGAGGATCCGCAGGATGAGAAGGTTCTTCGTCCTGCACCAGAACCGCCACCAACACTAGACACCCTCCCTTTTGGTTTAAGGTTTTGTGGCCGGAGTCCGCACCTTTGGGGGGGTACTGTCACGTCCTGACCATAGAGAGCTCTTGTTTTCTATGGTAGAGTAGGTCAGGGCGTGACTGGGGGGGTTTATTCTAGTTTTATTTTTCTATGTTTGGTTCTAGTTTCTGTTTTTCTATGTTGGGGTTTTTGGATGATCCCCAATTACAGGCAGCTGGTCATCGTATATTTAAGTAGTTGTTTTTCCCACCTTTGTTTGTGGGAGATTATTTTGAGTTAGTGCATGTTGCACCTCTGTCGTCACGGTTTGTTGTTTTGTTTATTGTATGTCTTGCATAGTTTCACATTATCATAAAATATGTGGAATGATATTCACTCTGCGCCTTGGTCCGTTCCTACAAACAATCGTGACACATAAACACAAGTACACATACACCCAAACACCATTACTGTGGAAGCTAATGAACCTTGTAATAGCTTTCCAGAGACAAGGATCATGGGATTTGCCTGTTCAAGAACAATATAAGCCATTGCCGATACCCAGCAACACAGCTGGACCTAAAATGTAATGCCACACTGGAGAAAATGTACTGAACCACCAATATCCCTTACAGTTAAAGGTTTTAGGATGACTACATTTAACAGCGAGGGATAGGGGAAATATAACAAATCACAGTCACCATGACAATCTGGTCAACCACAACCTGAAAAATGACTCACCAATACATATTTGGTCAGTTCCCTGGACAAATATTAAATCTACTGGACTTAAAAGCGTGTTCCAAGGAAAATCTCCATTAAAAGTGCATTATAGTGCAGGACAGGCTTAATCTGTGTCCAGGAAATGGACTCCTACAGTGGTACATAAAGCGAGGATGTTTTTTTTCTGTTAATTCCTCTTCATTTGTTTCTGCTACTTCATATGCTGCTGCAGTATACATACTGTAACTGTTTATATAAATGTATAAATTCAACTCAAACACGCTGCTATCGCCTGTACCATCGCACAGTAAATGACCTACACGTTTCCATCTCACTACTGACAGAGCAGGGAGGACAGCAGGCATATGATCCACTGTATCACCATGTCCTCAGATAGACACTTCACTCACTGCAGATGAGGCTATAATTACTGCAAAGGCAAGCTGAATGCACACCCAGGGAATATGAAACCTATTTATCCTGCAATATAGATAGCACTTCTCTCTCTCCTCTCTGTGGTGTAGACCCAATGCAATCTCAGCTCACTGCAATAAGAGTGACTTAGAGGTTGCCAGGTTCCTGATGCTAACAGAGATGAGAGAGAGAGGGGTGGGGGGGATGAGAGATGCGAGAGAGACTTTGACTTTTTGTCTTACTTTAATGAGACATCCTCATTACACAACCCCCCCCCCCCCCCCCCCCCACACACACACACACACCAATAAAAATGCAGAGAGAGGAGGATGAGAGAGAGAGAGAGAAAGTTAGAAGACTGGTCTGCTGGTGCTGTACTCTATCAGTGCTTCATTGGTTGGTTAAGCTTGGCCCTGCTGCACTGTGTCCTGTGGTGGCTGGCAGTAACGTAGCGGTCAGTGTGGTCAGCCCAGAGTCTATAGAGAGGCTGACCTCTGTGGTTGGGTTGGACAGTAATCACCAGAGAGCTGTGGTCTGTTTGACCTCTGTGGAATGAGACCCTCCTTTCTCTTCGACCCAGCTGCCAGTCCAACAGACCATCAAATGTATTTCTGCTGGTTGAGACGGTTTATGGGATAGGCCTACCACAGTCAATACCAGTGGTGGACAGCTACCGTCCTGCTGGTTTTGGTGTCTCCTTAATAATTCATTGATTAATTCATGTCATTGATTGAAAAATGTTCAGGTATGTCAGGCTTTGACTAAGCGACAAACCGTCTATACTTTGTTATAGGATAAGTGACATTGCTTTAGATCAGGTTGGGCAAACCTTTTGGTTCGAGGGCCACATCGGGATTTTGAAATTCAACGGAGGGGCCGCATTTTTTGGGGGACCAATTGTTTGATAAAATCAATTTGTGGGGGCCTCCCGAGTGGCGCAGCAGTATAAGGTACTGCATCCCATTGCTTGAGGCGTCACTACAGACCTGGGTTTGATCCCAGGCTGTGTCACAGCTGGCCGTGACTAGGAGACCTATGAGGCGGCGCACAATTGGCCCAGTATTGTCTAGGTTAGGAGAAGGTTTGGCAGGCTGAGATTTCCTTGTCCCATCGCGCTCTAGCGACTCCTTTGGCGGGCTGGGTGCATGCACGCTGACACGGTCGCCAGGTGCACAGTGCTTCCTTCGACACATTGGTGCGGCTGGTTTCCGGGTTAAGCAGGCATTGTGTCAAGAAGAAGTGCGGCTTGGCTGGGTCGTGTTTTGGAAGACGCACGGCTCTCGACCTTCACCTCTCCCAAGTCCATACGGGAGTTGCAGCGATGAGACAAGACTGTAACTACCAATCGGATACCACAAAATTCGGATTAAATAAGTGGTAAAAAAAAAAAAAATATTTAAACATTTTTTTTATATTATGTATGTATTTTTATATATATCTCGCGGGCCGGATTGAAGTGTCCAGCGGCCCGGATACGGCCCACGGGCCGTACTTTGCTCCCTCCCTTGCTTTAGATCCAGAGAGTGATGATGTCCTCTGTAAGCCATAATATGCAATGCAAAGGTTTGGAGAGAGCAGGTGTGACCAGCTTGATCAAATCCATTAGTCTCTGACAAACTACGATGGATGGAAGAACCAGGAGATCTATTTTGGTCTGGTCATGTCATGCATTGGTGCTGTGTGTGCGCTCGTGCGTCCAGGTGTGTATGATTTTGGAGGGACATGCAAGTATGGAAATGTAAACAGAAAAGTTGAAATGTTAAGAGTTTATCTTTCCCCTCTTAGCCATGCTTTCAGAGTGCTACAGCAAATTATATTAAAAATGTAGGAAGTTCTGTGCCACAGGGATTCATTTCCCTCTCACAGGTCCTTCTTAAATCTATTTTTGCACAGAGCCCTATCATCCCAAAGTAAAACCTTTCCATTTGCATCAACCTCTTGCACACACACACACAAACACATATAGCTTCATCAGAAATGCATGACACTTACAATTAGCTCCACTGGGGAAGCTCGGGAGAGCTAAACCCAGAAACCCTTCACCACCCGAGATCACCTCCTAGCATCACACTAAATTAGCAGGGAGAGAAGCAAGCAACATGTCGACTGGCTACTCAATAGAGACCAATTAAACAGGCCGAGAAACAACAGTGACGGCCAAATTGGGATATTGTTACAACAAGAGCACTTTCCAGTGAGCCTAAATAAATTGCATTATCTGAGCTGTCACACTCCTGAGGAAATAATCCATCCTTCATTATCATCACAGACACATTCTACTAGCTTTCTTCTACTGCTGGTCATGGTTTGTTTTCACCCCCATCTTCAGCTTCTTTCAGAGAGAGGACTAGGTAGGAGAGCCGTTGGAAATCATAGCAGACAGTGTACCCTTTTAGTGCATACCGTACAACATACACCCAACATCTCGAGGAGCATACAGTCGTTTGTGTACGTTTCACAGGGTTGGGAAGTAACTGATTACATGTCATCTAATTACAAAAAATGTACTGAATCGGTTACGTTACCAACAAAAGATATTGTAATAAGGTTATGACACTTTTGAAAAACTAGATCATTACTTAAATTCAGAAAGGATATTTGCAAAAAAATACATTATGACATCTTTCTGTTTTCTCAATGATAGTCAATTCAGCATTGAAAAATGGTGCAAGTTTAAGTGTGTTCCACCTGAGCGAGTCTGACTACAAGTCAGAGACTTCCATGATGACACACCAAACACGTTTGATGGATCCTTTTTGTGTTATTCTTCTAAAGGGAAAGTAATCCAAAAGTTGCATTACTGATTACAATTTTGGGCAACTAGTAACTGTAACGGATTACATTTAGAAAGTAACCTACCCAACCATGACGGTTCATACAAAACCATCAGTTATGTAGGAGGAGAGTACAGCTGTGGTTATGGCCTCTCTAGAGTTGGATCTCTGATGGCAGACGTTGCCGGCTGTTCTGTTTCTGTTCCACAATTCATGTCTGGAGAGCTGCTGCTGACAGCTTCTCTAATAGGAGCACTGCCATGCTGGAGGCTACAGAGGGCTGCTAATAGCAAAGTATAGCAAACTGAACCAGCTCCTTAATATCTCCCGCCTCTTCCCCCTTTTAACGCCCCATTCTGTGGGTGAACTCTCTGGGTACCGCCTGGCACGCCAAGCTCCATCATGCCCTCCACAGCCAGATTGCTCTCTCCCCGAGCTGGTAATAGCATGATGTGACGTGACTGCAATGAGCTCACTGCCTCCAAACAAACTGGAACATCTTCTGAAGTAGAGGATGCATCTCCCAACTCACAAAACCAGCTGGGTTCCGTTTCTTGCCCCGCAACTTTAAAAAAATTGTCTATGAATTCATTGTCTTCCCAGTAAACCTTGATTTCAGCACATCTCTAGGTAAATCTGCCTGCAAAAAGTAAAACTAATATCCTGTATCATGATTGGAACGTGGACGGCCTCCTTTAAATGTCATAAAGCATACTGTATGCATAAGACAGTGGTGGTTCTATCGTTATCTTGGCATGAATGCAAGGTTCTAAGCGCTATGTGATCGCACTCTGTCAGAGAGAAATAATAAGAGTTGTGAAGCGACAGGAGACCGGATAGGGAAACAGGTCGTCTGTCTAGGTCTTTGTTCTCCTGGGGGAAAGGAGCTGTGGTGAAATGACACATCAGTGGTGGAACCTGAGTCCCCATGCATAATCAGATAGGACTGAATACTTTGTCCTAGCTTCCTCTGGTTCCGGCTCCATCCAGGTCAGAGCTGCAGTTTAGAGGGATCCCATTCTGCAGACAAGGACAAAGCCTCTATTGAGCGTTTTATATTCTACTGACTGACAGCCCTCTGACTGCAGACCTCCAATGTCATTTTATACTTCCTGGGACACAGAGGTGATGTGATTTGCAGGTTTATAAGACTCAATGCACCCGTGGGACGCCCGTGCTGTACAAAACAATACAATGACTGATACGGTTTTGAACGAAACACATCAAATTAATGACACTTTTTAATAGGATGAAATATTGCTCGATAGAAGTTCTTTGCTACTGTCATTTACGACCATCTAAAACAGAATGACCAGTATAAAGTGGACAGCCCAAATGTTCAACCACTGAGGACATTAGATTTCGGCTGTGGTTTGTACTGTGCTGTTTTATCTTCCATACAGACAGTTTGTATACATAAATGTAACAAATCAAATCAAATGTATTTATATAGCCCTTCTTACATCAGCTAATATCTCAAAGTGCTGTACAGAAACCCAGCCTAAAACCCCAAACAGCAAGCAATGCAGGTGTAGAAGCACCACAGGGTGCACCACAACAAGCCCACAGGGACGACTAATATTAATTATCTTCTGTGGAATGACTGAGCACTAATTTCAAACACTCACAGCCATGCTAGGCTAGGGAAGTAATGCCAGGTGGCCATGCTAGGCTAGGGAAGTAGCGTCAGGTAGCCATGCTAGGCAAGGGAAGAAGTGCCTGGTAGCCATGCTAGGCTAGGGAAGTCATGCCAGGTGAAGACTTAATGACTCTGAAGAAGACACAGACACAGAATACCGCCCACTATGATATTCCCAGTCTGAGCACCCAAATGATTGTGCAACTCTTCTGAATGCAATAGTACAGTACACAGCAATCAATGAACACAACCGTGAAGGATCAAACATCATATAAATTAAATCAAATCAAATTTTATTGGTTACATAATCATGGTTAGCAGATGTTAATGCAAGTGTAGCTAAATCCTTGTGCTTCTAGTTCCAACAGTGCTGTAATATCTAACAAGTAATCTAACATTCCACAACAACTACCTAATACACACACATCTAAAGGGATGAATAGAATATGTACATATAAGTATATGGATGAGCGATGGCCGAGCGGCATAGGCAAGGTGCAGTAGATAGTATAAAATACAGTATATACATGTGATATGAGTAATGTAAGATATGTAAACATTATTAAAGTGGCATTATTTAAAGTGGCATTGTTTAAAGTGACTAGTGATCAATTTATTAAAGTGTCCAGTGATTGGGTCTCAATACAGTATATACATGTGATATGAGTAATGTAAGATATGTAGACATTATTAAAGTGGCATTATTTAGAGTGGCATTGTTTAAAGTGACTAGTGATGCATTTATTAAAGTGTCCAGTGATTGGGTCTCAATGTAGGCAGCAGCCTCTCTGAGTTAGAGATGGCTGTTTAGCAGTCTGATGGCCTTGAGATAGAAGCTGTTTCTCAATCTCTCGGTCCCAGCTTTGATGCACTATATACAGCAACATACAGGGAAACGGGGATCTAGGAAGCATCCGTTCACTATTCTTGTTCTCTCAGTTGAACTACAGTACTGTACAGAATGTCTCACAATGTGCTTTCAGGGGGATCCAAGGAAAAGCTCCATTATATTTGTAGAAGAGTATTATAGTATTTTCCCTCTCCAGAACAGCACAGGGATTCAGTCATTCACTATTTATAATTGGAACTTGGCTGTACATAAAGCAAAATATAGTTGTTACAGATTCTGCCAATGGTCTATTGTTGAAGTTAAGGAAAATAGTGTTTTTTTTCCCAGACAAAAACTGTGATACTGTCACAGCCCTTTTAAGTCGGTTTCACTGAGAGTTTTTGTTTCAAAATGGAATAAAAAACCATCTAATCTCACAAAAGCAATATTGGTGACACTTCTTATGAATACCCTCTTCGTAATGGTTTTTATTATGCGTAACAAAATCTGTGTGATTATTATGTATCAAGCATTGCATCTAAAGCAGGGGTGTCAAACTCATTCCATGTAGTAGGGCCTAGTGTCTGCAGGTTTTTGCTTTTGCTTTTCAATTAAGCCCTAGACAACCAGGTGTGGGGAGGTCCTTACTACTCAGTGACCTTAAGTCATCAATCAAGTACAAGGGAGGAGCGGAATCCCGCTGAACCTCGGCCCTCCATGGAATGAGTTTGACACCTGTGATGTAAAGTGTAATAAATGTGCCTATAATGCAAAGAGGGTACTCACACAAGAAGTGTTACCACATGGTGTTGCCCTCGCAGTCCTGTGCATCATAATGTTGTATGACCTTTCTGTGAGTAGCACTTGAAGTTGGTCCACCAAGGGACCATCTCTCTCAGAGAAACAGTACAGATACATCAACACTATGGATGGTGCTTCAGTGCTTACACAGTGGAGAGGAAGCCTTCCTACAATACGCTTAAAGAATACCGATAAAACATTAATTCAATATCTGATTTGGATACTATTCCTTCAATAGGATGTCCTAAAATAAGACAGGATTATCTATGGGACTTCTCTATATAAAGCCACATAAGGAAACTGAGTGGGATCCTGAACCGGGAAGAACACAGTTGTGTATTAGTGAGGCGGTAGTGTCTACATAACCCCAAGAGATACTCACTAGTCTGCTCATTCTCAACACTTTGGTTCCTTCCTTTGTTTCGCCTTGTTACCGGAACACAGAAAGCCAATGCTCTGCACAGTTAGTGTAACCCTCTTTATCTTCTCCTCCACCATGGAGTACAGTTTCCCCAAGGTGCCGCTTTAGCAAATCCCCATTCATTAAATAAGCACCCGGCGAATGGGATTATATCCAGCATGAACGTTTGATATGGAAAATGGACATATTAAGGCGTGGAAAAGAGGACTGGAGGGAAAGATGGAGAGGAGAAACGAGGGAATGGTAGAGGATTTGTGGCGAAGCTGTGTTTATATTGGTGATGAGTATAGTGATTCTTGCTGAGGTTAGCTAAGGGCCTTGGGGGCCAGCGTGGGCCATTGATTGTGGCGTGCCTCAACACCAAGGGCCAAGGAGGCTCTCTAAACATTATTACGAAGGGAGACATAACAATTACCAGAGGAGTTATAAAATACACTATATATATACAGTGGGGGGAAAAGTATTTGATCCCCTGCTGATTTTGTATGTTTGCCCACTGATAAAGAAAGGATCAGTCTATAATTTTAATGGTAGGTTTATTTGAACAGTGAGAGACAGAATAACAACAAAAATATCCAGAAAAACGCATGTCAAAAATGTTATAAATTGATTTGCATTTTAATGAGGGAAATAAGTATTTGACCCCCTCTCAATCAGAAAGATTACTGGCTCCCAGGTGTCTTTTATACAGGTAACGAGCTGAGATTAGGAGCACACTCTTAAAGGCAGTGCTCCTAACCGCAGCTTGTTACCTGTAAAAAAGACACCTGTCCACAGAAGCAATCAATCAATCAGATTCCAAACTCTCCACCATGGCCAAGACCAAAGAGCTCTCCAAGGATGTCAGGGACAAGATCGTAGACCTACACAAGGCTGGAATGGGCTACAAGACCATCGCCAAGCAGCTTGGTGAGAAGGTGACAACATTTGGTGCGATTATTCGCAAATGGAAGAAACACAAAAGAACTGTCAATATCCCTCGGCCTGGGGCTCCATGCAAGATCTCACCTCATGGGGTTGCAATGACCATGAGAACGGTGAGGAATCAGCCCAGAACTACACGGGAGGATCTTGTCAATGATCTCAAGGCAGCTGGGACCATTGTCACCAAGAAAACAATTGGTAACACACTACGCCGTGAAGGACTGAAATCCTGCAGCGCCCGCAAGGTCCCCCTGCTCTTTGGCATCAACTCAACTCGCCGTGTTTGGAGGAGGAGGAATGCTGCCTATGACCCCAAGAACACCATCTCCACCGTCAAACATGGAGTTGGAAACATGCTTTGGGGGTGTTTTTCTGCTAAGGGGACAGGACAACTTCACCGCATCATTTGACGGGGTCATGAACTGTCAAATCTTGGGTGAGAACCTCCTTCCCTCAGCCAGGGCATTGAAAATGGGTCGTGGATGGGTATTCCAGCATGACAATGACCCAAATCACACGGCCAAGGCAACAAAGGAGTAGCTCAAGAAGAAGCACATTAAGGTCCTGGAGTGGCCTAGCCAGTCTCCAGACCTTAATCCCATAGAAAATCTGTGGAGGGAGCTGAAGGTTCGAGTTGCCAAACGTCAGCCTCGAAACCTTAATGACTTGGAGAAGATCTGCAAAGAGGAGTGGGAATAAATCCCTCCTGAGATGTGTGCAAACCTGTGGCCAACTACAAGAAACTTCTGACCTCTGTGATTGCAAACAAGGGTTTTGCCACCAAGTACTAAGTCATGTTTTGCAGAGGGGTCAAATACTTAAAACGCATGTCAAAAATGTTATAAAATTATTTGCATTTTAATGAGGGAAATAAGTATTTGACCCCTCTGCAAAACATGACTTACTATCGAGTTCCAAACTGCCGCAGGTAGCAACGTCAGCACAAGAACTGTTCATCGGGAGCTTCATGAAATCGGTTTCCATGGCCGAGCAGCCACACATAAGCCTAAGATCACCATGCGCAACGTCAAGCGCCGGCTGGAGTGGTGTAAAGCTCACTGCCATTGGACTCTGGAGCAGTGGAAACGCATTCTCTGGAGTGATGTATCACGTTTCACCATCTGGCAGTCTGACGGACTAATCTGGGTTTGGCGGCTGCCAGGAGAACGCTACCTGCCCAAATGCATAGTTGTATTTTTTATTTAACCTTTATTTAACTAGGCAAGTCAGTTAAAGACAAATTCTTATTTACAATGACAGCAAACCCCGGCCAAACCCTCCCCTAACCCGGACGACGCTGGGCCAATCGTGCGCCGCCCTATGGGACTCCCGCTCACAACCGGTTGTGATACAGCCGGGATGGGGTTGAGGTCAGGGCTAAATCCCATCAACCCCATTTAGTGCCAACTTTAAAGTTTGGTGGAGGAGAACTAATGGTCTGGGGCTGCTTTTAATGGGTCGGGCTAGGCCCCTTAGTTCCAGTGAAGGGAAGTCTTAACACTACAGTATACAATGACATTCTAGACGATTCTGTGCTTTCTTTGTGGCAAAACAGCTTCTATCTCAAGGCCATCAGACTGCTAAACAGCAATCACTGTTTCAGCATGACAATGCCCCCATACACAAAGCGAGTTCCATACAGAAATGGTTTGTCGAGATCTGTGTGGAAGAACTTGACTGGCCTCCATAGAGCCCTGACCTCAACCCCATCGAACACCTTTGGGATGAATTGGAACGCTGACTGCAAACCAGGCGTAATCGCCCAGCATCAGTGCCCTACCTCACTAATGCTCTTGTGGCTGAATGGAAGAAAGTCCCTGCAGAAATGTCCAACATCTAGTGGATAACCTTCCCAGAAGAGTGGAGGCTGTTATGGCGGACCAACTCCATATTAATACCCAGGATTTTGGTATGAGATGTTCGACGAGAGGTCATGCAGTGTACATAAACCTGAAGGAACTGGAAGAGGCACTCTGACAGAAACAGGACAAATAAAATCAATATTCTTAGGTCTATGGGTACAGCACAGCCTTTCACAGAGCCAGACAGACACCACAGTATCAAGGTCTCGTACGAAGGCTGGAGACAAACTGAGCATCCATATCGACACTATCCGCAATCAGGGGCCATACAGTATGCCAAGCTGTTTTCTCCAACCCAAATTTAACACTCCAATTCAGGGCTTCTTGGTTATTAATGTGTGGTGGGTCTGATTCATCTAAGAGCCTTGGCAAAGCTTTAGCCAAGGAGGCCATAATTCCTATTTCCTGTTTGCCACCTCTCGGACAGTCTCAGATTGGTGTTGGTAATTTAAGGGTCCGAAAGACAGGCTGCACACTGTAAACCTCCTTCTCCTTCTGCTCTATAACTCTCTGCACATGAATGCCAAGTTGGGAGTCTCTGTGTAAATTTTCTGCAGGGTTACCTTGTGAAGTATGAAGCAGATCGTAAACAAGGAGGTGGATATATGGCGAAGGACTTTTACAAGCCATTTTCAGTATACTTAAATATAAAACAATATAGTTCCACCTCAATTTCCAGATACTCTGTTATAATGTCACTGAGTAAATTTGCTTTAGATTTTACATTATGCAAACGAGGAAGAGTAATTAACCCCTTACATGCTGACTTGACCACTTGCGCATGTGCGCCATCGCGTGTGCACCATCGCGTGCATGTTGATTTTGTCCCCCAATACCAGACACGATCAGGACACACCAGACACGATCAGACACGATCAGGTTGACATATCAAAACAAACTCTGAACCAACTATATTAATTTTGGGACAGGTCAAAAAGCATTAAACATTCATGGCAATTTAGCTAGCTAGCTTGCTGTTGCTAGCTAATTTGTCCTTGGATATAAACATTGGGTTGTTATTTTACCTGAAATGAACAAGGTCCTCTACTCCGACAATTAATCCACAGATAAAAGGGTAAACGTTTGTTTTCTAGTAACCTCTCCTCCTTCTGGTTTCTTCTTCTTCTTTGGACTTTATATGGCGGTTGGCAACCAACTATAAGGTGCATTACCACTCCCGACTAGACTGTAGTGTGGATCTCAGTTCATCTTTCAATCACCTACGTAGGTGTATGCTCCTAAAAACCAATGAAGAGATGGCACGTGGGTATATGCTCCTAAAAAACAATGAGGAGATGGGAGAGGCGGGACTTGCAGCGCGTCACGCATCACAAATAGAACCAAGTTCTATTTTAGCGCCTGGCAAAGCAGACGCTCGTTGACGCGCGCAAGCAGTGTGGGTGCAATCATTGAAAAACATGTACATTTATTTTGCAACCCTCACGTATGCAACGTGAGCGGTGTGGTCAGCATGTTAGAGTCTATTGACGCACCGGTGCATCAATATAAGTAACATAATAAAAAAATTGCCATCAAAATATGTCAGTTTAAGCTAAAGATATCTGCGGTGGAAGGTGGCCGAGTTACAGCGATGTTTGTCAGACCATGACACATCACGAAAAATCGGTCTTCTCACGAAAACAGCTGTAGTGTCAGAATGGTATAGGATAGACAATTCAAAACCATATTCCTTATTATTTTTTTTACTCTCTTTTTTGCCATTTATGAATGTGTTATTCAATTTGCTTCTATGTGTCACGATTGTGTGGAGAGACGGACCAAGGCGCAGCGTACGTAACGTTCCACATCTTTATTATAAAGTGAAACGCACAAAAAACAAGAACAAACGAAACGTGACGTTCTGGAGTGCTCACAGGCAACTACACAAAAACAAAACAAGATCCCACAAAACACAGTGGGGAAATGGCTGCCTAAATATGGTCCCCAATCAGAAACAACGATAAACAGCTGCCTCTGATTGGGAACCATACCAGGCCAACATAGAAATAGAACAACCTAGATTACCCACCCAAGTCACACCCCGACCTAACCAACATAGAGAGAAAAGGCTCTCTATGGTCAGGGCGTGACACTATGGGATTTGGTACTAAAGGCCAAATTCAATATTTTACCAAATATATATATAGATATATTTGTTTAATATCTAAAAGGGTTCTACAATTCAAAATCAAATCCACCCAACATCTTAGACTTAGAGAATGAAAGGGTTTTCAATTAAATGTATGCATGTTTACATTAGGCCTACATGGCGCAAAAAAACCGCCTTCTCTGGAGTATTCACCTGTCCTGATTTCAGTGTCGTGTGTGTGTATGTGTGTGTGTGTGTGTGTGTGTGTGTGCGTGTGTGTGTGTGTGTGTGTGTGCGTGTGTGCATGCATGCATGCACGTATGTGTCCATGTGTGTGTCTGGCGCTCATGGACTACACATGTGTGATTACACATGTGTGATTATGCATATTTATCCCATCGGGAGCCTGGTGTATGTGGGTCCATCTGTATCTGTATGTGTTTAGCTGGAGGGCATGTGAGGTAGGGAAGTGGAGCATTGGTTGAAATAGAGCCTTGCTGGTCTTATCCCCATGTTATACATGGATAGTTAGTATTAGTATTTTATTAGAGGAAGTGGTGTTGGAGGGCCAGTAGGAGGCAGTAGTATGCACCCTTTCCTCTGGTCTAAAAAAATATCCCAATGCCCTGACATTGCTCTGTGTAGGGTGCAGTCTTTAGGGTGGGACGTTAAATGGGTGTCCTGACTCTCTGTGGTCACTAAAAGATCCCATGGCACGTATTGTAAGAGTAGAGATATTAACCCTGGTGTCCTGGCTAAATTCTCAATCTGGATCTCATACTATCATGGTCATCTAATCATCCCCAGCTTACAATTGGCTCATTCATCCCCCTCCTCTGCCCTGTAACTATTCCCCAGGTTGTTGCTTTAAATGAGTCAATTTACCTGGTAAAATAAGTCTAAAAATAAAAATAAAATACAATAAAATTCGGATCCCCAATAGCTGTTGTTGAAGCACACAAAACATGACATAATACAGAACATCAATCGACAAGAACAGCTCAAGGCCTGAACAACACACATTTAAAATAAGAACAATAGAACCAAAAAAAAGGCTCTACGGACAGTTACACACATACATTAGTACATACACATATGTCAATGAGTTAATTTGGTCAGGTAGGGGAGAGGCTGTGAGATGTTTTATAAAAAAAAATTTAAAGCAAATTTTGCTGTTTGCTTGAGTCATTTGAGATAGAATGGAGTTCCATGTCATCATTGCTCTATATAATACTGTGTGTTGCCTTAAATTCGTTCTGGATTTGAGGACTGTGAAGAGACCCCTGGTGACATGTCCGGTGGGGTAAGTAGGTCTGTCAGAGCTGTATGCAAGATGATTATATAGACAATTTAGAATTTTCAACACATTAATATTTCTCAAAAAAACAAGAATTGATGCAGTCAATCTCTCCTCTACTTTGAGCCAAGAGAGACTGACATGTGGGGTGGCAGGTAGCCTAGTGGTTAGAGCATTGGGCCAGTAACCAAAAGGTTGCTAGATCAAATCCCTGAGCCAACAAGATAAAAATATGTTCTGAACAAAGGCAATTAACCCGCTGTTCCTAGGCCGCCATTGTAAATAAGAATTTGTTGTTAACTGACTTACCTAGCAAAAAAAACATGCATACTGTTGACATTAGCCCTCTGTGTACATTGAAGGACAATATGTGCTGCTGTGTTCTGGGCAAGATGCAGCTTTTATATGTCCTTCTTTGCAGCAGCACTTGACCATATCACCAGGAAATAGTCAAGATTAGATCAAACTAGAGCATGCAGGACTTGTTTGGTTGATGGTGGTGTTTATCACAGACAGACCTCTCTTTAGCTTTACAACAATTGAATGAATATGCCTTGACCATGACAATTCACAGTATAAGGTGACACCAAGAAGTTTAGTCTCCTCAACTTGCTCAACAGCCACATCATTCATTCACTAGATTCAGCTGAGGTCTAGATCTTAGGGAATGAGTTGTACAAGTACCAAATACAATGCTTTTAGTTTGAGATAATGTCTAAAATTACATTATATTATGTTCAGCACTAGTTTATTACTAGCCACCCATTCTAAAACTGACTGCAACCCTTTGTTTAGGGATTTCACTAGCTGTGGTTGGTGACATGTATAATGTTGAATTATCAGCATACCTACACACACAGGCTTTAAGGCTATAGGTAGATCATTCGTAAAAATAGAAGACAGTAAAGGGCCAAGACAGCTCCCTTACGGAATACCACACTTTACATGTTTTACATTAGAGAAGCTTCCATTAAAGACAACCCTCTGTTAAAGGGGGGGGGGGGGGGGGGGGGGGCTGAGACCAGCACATTACAACAATACCCTATACTGATATCATGATAAGATAGATAGAGAGAGAAAGAGGGAGAGAGTGAAGGGGGTGGGTGAGAGACCACAAAAAGGAGAGTGGCGAGAGAAGGCAGAGAGAGACAACAAAAAGGAGAGAGCAAGAGCAAGAGAGAGAGAGAAAGAGAGAGAGAGAGAGAGAGAGAGAGAGAGAGAGAGAGAGAGAGAGTGTTTACTGTACATTTTCTATTTGTTTATTATCTATTTCACTTGCTTTGGCAATGCAAACATATGTTTCCTATGCCAAGAAAGCCCTTACATTGAAATTGAAATTGAGAGAGGTAGCAATAGGAAGAGAGAGAGAGACTGAGGCTATTTTTCCAGGACAGATCTGGGCTGTGTTGTGGGGCTCGGGGGACAGTGTTACTGCAGTAGCTGATCATTGATTAAAGGGGCTTATGAACTTCCACCTGCAGCAGTAAGAGAGGACAAAAACTGCCCCTCCTCCTCCTCCTCCTCCTCCTCCTCCTCCTCCTCTCATCCCTCTCTCTCCCCTCACCCTGGGCCCTGATCTACCCTTTTCTTTACCTGCTCACTCACTCAATCCAGCTGGATGTGGTTGGATGTAGGAAACAAAGTCGTACAGTCATAAAGGACATTTGAGGCATGCATTCCAAGATATGCAGCTACCAGATGTGCTATGCTGCATTATTCATTCATAGTCATTTATTCTACATAGGACATCAAAGTTCCTTCCACGGATATGAACTTTGCACTGAAATAGGTATTTAAATATTTCACCAGAACTTTCTAAGCAGGAAGTCAGCCCTACTGTGTGGATTTCATACGAGGCCAAGATAAAAAATAAAAAACTCTTCAACCAAGGATGTTACCTTCCCTTCCTGCCTTCATTGCGGACTAAAAAATTAAACCCCATTCCCATCAGGGTGACTCAATGTTTACAAGTCTATACATGCTGTATCCTTCTGAACATGGACAAGGGCCTTGCTCGGCGAGAGACGGGGGGGAAGAGTCAATTACAGCTCGCATCTTCTAGCTTCCGTCAACATTGATTTGCCGGGGCCTAAGAGCTCAGCCTCTCACAGCCTGCCTAATTGCACTAACCCTGACCCTGTAATTACTACACTAAGGCTGTTTCCATTCAACCAGTTCACAGCCCCTTTTTGTTTACAGCAGCACTCTCTGATGCCCAACATACATACATAGATAGAGAGACAGAGACACAGAGACACAGAGACAGAGAGACAGAGAGAGAGAGAGAAAGAGCATCGGCAACATCATGAAATCGATTGTGGGGCGTCAGATCCCCTCCTACGGATTAGCGCATATTATGATGAGGAATAGATTTTATAATTATACAGCATGATTACATAAAGGCTGATAATGTTGATGGTAATATAGAGAACCTACCTGAAGGGTTGAGGTCATAGCCCCAGGTGGGCACAAAGACACCAAAGGGGTTCTTCTCTGTCTTCTCTGTGGTCACAGGGGTTTTGTCCTCCTTAGATTTGGGGTTCCTCCCTCCCAAAGGCTTCCACCCTTTTCCCACCACGAACGACTCTGAAACGGCCAACCTGGACTCGGCCTCACGATCGCTGCTCTTCAGAATGGACACTGGCGTGGTCAACTGAGTGGAAGCTGTGGCCGTTTGTGGTCCATCTCTGGTCAGAGGTGTGGTACTGATTGTCTTCTCTCTCTCCACCGGAACCCATACGATGGAGATAGGAGGCTCCCTGGTGGAATCTGTTCTCTGGGTGTCTGCTGTGGAGGTTTTGATGGTGGTCAGGGGCTCCATAGGGGCTGCAGCTCTGGAGGTAACCCCAGGTGTGGTGGTCTCATCTGGGCTGCGTTGTCTCTCAGTCACTCTGGTTGTGTTCAGGTTCTGCTTCCTGACCACAGGGGAGAAGCCACCTTTCTTACTGGAGGTGGCTGGAAGCAGTTTCTCAGTGGGGCGTCGGACATAGACAATCTCTCCCCTGGCCTCCTCAACGGTTCCCCCCGGGCCCTGGCTGGAGCTTGCAGCAGAAGCAGCAGCAGCTGCAGGTGAGGTGGTGGGCTGGTCCACCAGCTGCCACTGGGAGATAGTGGTGTGTTCTGCTACTGTTTGGCTCTGGGTTTGGGTCTGGGTGGGTTTCAGTCCAGACACCGGAGGCTTTGTGCTGCTGCTGGCACCGCTGGCTGGATTGGTGTTACCGTTAGATCCAAAGCCTCTTGATAAATCGTTCACTCCTCTCCCGCTTCCCTCCGTCTCTGTTTCTTTATCCCCCTCCTCTCTTTCCAGGACGTCTCGAGGGATGCTGTGGTCCTCATCCTGGTCCCTCCCCTCGCCAGAGTAGTTCTCTGGGTTGGTTGGCAGGGTCATGACCTCCAGGGGCCCTGCTTTGGCCTCCATTGGCTCCCAGGTGGAATCCTTCCCCACGTAGGCCATGTGTCCCTCCGGCACAAGCTTAGAACCCTTCATGGCCTTGAGGGCCCATCTCAGCTGGCTGCCTGTGGCTGGTGCCGGGGCCCCTGGGGATGAAGCCAGCTCATACCTGGTGCCATGGTGGGGGCCTCCTGATACATTCAAAGCCTCCACAGTCTTGCTACTACCACCGGGCCCCAGTTCTGTGAATCCTGCAGGAGGACAACACGCATTCATTAGCTTAGAGTGGGAGGGAAATCGGTTGTATTATATTCATTAAATGCACATTGAATAAGCAATCATAAAACACGGCTGCCACGCTGCCTCCAGTGCAGCAGTCATTATATTTAAATAATTAAAATCGAGTTTCATTATGTATTATCCTTTTTATATTATTTATCCATTCTTATATCTTTATACCCAGATGTGTGACATAGTGTACAGGGTTTTCCATATGCAAACAGAAATAAAGTGTAAGATATTAAATGGTAATTGGTTGTTGTGTAGCTCCCCAGGAAGGATGGTTATTAATTTGTATGCTGGAGGCAAACGCTCATTCACGGCAACAATTGACTATAATTCCTGCTAAATCTGTGAAAATATTTATTCTCATTTATTCCATCGTAGTACAAATAATGGTGCAGCTGTTTGTATTCCAGCACAAAGCGCAGTAGCAGACCCACATTGCGTATCAGGCCCAGCACACAAATTAAGAGAATCTGGCCAAGGCAATTTCACACTTCATACTCTGTCTCTTTTCTCATTCCATAGAAACTCTCCTAGACCCCAAACCAAGCTACAGTCAATCCCTGTATAAAACAGTAAAAACGTGTAAAAAACACTATCCTTTATTGACTTCCTATACTATACAATATATACGCCAGGGTTGGGGTCAATTCCATTTAAATTCCAGACAATCCAGCAAGTGCACTGAAATTCCAATTCCAATTATCTTCAATGATTTTCAATGAGAAAACATTTCAAATGGAATTGGAATTTGGTTTAATTTCTGAAATGACTGGAATTTAAATGGAATTGACCCCAACCCTGATCTACACCATTGCTTATTGAGATTAAGCACACCGCTTTGCTCCTTCTAGTTAATATACTACACCATACTGTATCTACACTATGAATTATTCAGACGAACTGTGTGGCTTGCTTTTCAGTAGTGCATCTCTTCAGGGTATTACTGTATAAGACAGTAGGGATGTAAAGATTCACAGATATGCATTGGTCCCCGGTGCATTGGTCCGCGGATCCCAAACCGATCCAAATGTAGCACGCATCAGTCACAAAATAGATTCAAACGTTACAAATCGCCGGTTACATATTCAATTCTTTCTACCTTCCAAAAATACCTCTCATCTTTTGTGACAACTGATGCGTCCTCCCCTTCAGTGTTGAACTGCAGGTAACTGTGTTGACAGTCATTGATCTACAAGTCATTTAGCATGCCGAACAACCCCAGGCAATAACAGTAGCCTAGTCAAACTGTGCCCACTTTCGCACGCTTACCAACGCGAGGTAGGCGGCCTGTTCCTGATCTTGCACAACTGCACTGCACCTTTAGCAATCAAATGCTAAAATGGCTTTATGTGATATTAGGCTTTATTAATTGAGTGACATCCTATGTAATTTGCTAGGTTATTATTATCTATTCTCTGTTAACATTTGTGTTTTCCCAGAATAAAAGTAAGCTATCAGAGACATCTCTCATCTGGCTATACCTGCTAAACGGGGTACACAATAGATATTGTTTTGATTGTTCAGGTTCAGCATCAACAATAGTTTTGGTAGTTTTGCTTTAAAAACTTCAGTGTATATGTTCATTTTTATATATACAGGGTAAAGTTGATAATTTCATAATGAGGACAGCAACCACTTTTGCGAGGAGCACTGGCCAAAGCGAGAGGAGAAGAGAACATTGGCTAATTTCTAAACGATAAACACTAAATCTGCAAAAATGTTAATTAGTGGGTGATGGTGATTTCAAAACAAAAGTGAGGGGACAAAAAACAGGCTACATTGCCCCGCCTAATCTGCTAGTGGGGCGGTAGATGCCTAGTCTCCCTTATGGTTCAGCTCAGGTGCCTACATACACCATAGACATACATATTTTACACACATACACCACACACACAGCTCCATCAGAAGCATATTTTAATTTAGAATGGAAAATGTATGTGTTTATGAAACAAATGTTAGTGCATAGAACCGAATCCGAATCGCACCAAATAGTTTCTAACTAAAACGTGACGTTCCTGTATCGTATCGGTGCACATGTAATTTGGATACGTATCGAATCATCTTGAAAGGTAAAGATGCACATCCCTATTAGACAGCTACAGTATCTTCAGAAAGTATTCATACCTCTTGACTTATTGTCACGACTTCTACCGAAGTTGATGCCCCTCCTTGTTCGGGTGGTGTTCGGCGATCGACGTCACCGGCCTTCTAGCCACCATTGATCAGTTTTTCATTTTCCATTGGTTTTGTCTGGTCTCTTTACACACCTGTTTCATATCCCAGTAATTATATGTTGTGTATTTAACCCTCTGATTCCCCTCATTTCTCTGTCGGTGATTGTTTGTTTGTTATGTACGTGTTGTTTCTGTATCGGTGTGCGACGGGTTATTGTTTTACCCGGATTATTTTTCTACGTTGGTTTTGGAAATAAATACTCAATTTTTTAACCACTCTGTTTTCTCCTGCGCCTGACTTCCCTGCCACCTACATACACGGACTATGACACTTATTCTATATTTTGTTGTGTTACAGCCTGGATTCAAAACTCAAAAACCCATCTACACACAATACCCCATGATGACAAAGTGAAAACATGTTTTTAGAATTGTTTGCACATTTATTGAAAATTAAATACTTAATTTACATAAGCATTTCAAGCAAAACTACCAAAACTATTGTTGATGCTGAACCTGAGTGGCTTCTGTCTGGTGGTAGCTAATCCTGAGAAAAAGGCACATGACAGCACGCCTGGAGCTTGCAAAAAAGGCACGTGAAAAGCCCGGATTGGTGAAGTGCTATAGAGAATCAGCCAAGGAACCCTGAGTTTGTCAGAGTGGTCACCTCCTGACCAAGGTCCTTCTTGCATGGTTGCTCAGTTTGGTCAGACGGCCAGCTCTAGGCAGAGTCTGAGTGGTTCCATATTCTATCCATTTCCCAATGGAGACCACTGTGCTCTTGGAATCTTTCAACACTATAAATTGTTTTATACCCTTCCGCACATATATGCCTCATTACAATTCAATCTCGGAGATCTACAGACAGTTCCTTGGACTTCATGGTATAGTTTCTGCTCTGGCATGCACATCTCAAGGATGATCAAAGGAAATAGGATGCACCTGAGCTCAATTTTGGAGTGGCATAGCAAAGGGGTGTGAATACTTATGTAAATGAGATATTTCTGTATTTAATTTTCAATAAATTTGCAAAGATTTATAAAAACATGTCTTCACTTGGTCATTATGGGGTGTGTAGATGGGTGAGAAAAAAAAAGATTTAATCCATTTTGAATTCAGGCTGTAACACAACAAAATGTTGAGTAAGTGAAGGGGCATGAATACTGTCTGAAGGCACTGTACAGTATAGAGTACCTCAAACCCAGCTTCTAAGTCTAGCTCAACACAGAACAGCAGAGCGTGCTCTCTGAGGTGCAAAGCACCACAGCAGGAGCTCTGGTTATACTACATAATACAACAACCTACTGTGGGTAGAAACATACACAAATATGTTGACAAATGAAATATTAAAAAAATACTAAATTATTCAGAGGTTTGCATGTTGCCTTCTCCTATGTACTATATGAGTGCGGATTCATTTACATAAGAGATGTAGACTGTGTTATTATCTAATTAATTATTGGAATAATAGCTACTTAACCACTTTGCCTTCACATACTGATGAGATAATGAGATAATGAATTAATCAAGTCTGATGATCTATTCTAATGGCTGATATATTAAATAAAAAGAGCATATTATACACCGAATGTGTTATGATTATTTCATGCTAGGCCCCGTATTATGAATGTCATATTTCACTGCTGTCGTTTGCTGTGAGTTTTGGCTTACAATAAGTCAACACAAAACAAACATCATCGTACTGTGATAAATTGCCTACAAACGACTAAATCGAGGCAAGTCAATTATGTGCTCCATTGTGGGTTTTCAGTGACAGCGGTGCTGTATATCAGCTGTTTATCCGTCTCTTTCTTGGGTAAACAAGCGGAGTCAAACCCTCAGGTCACAAAGCATAATGGGAGAAGGGTCGAAGCCTTCTCCGGGACACGTTGTATTAATGCAGTCTCAGCACTACTGTTGTAAGATACGGCATCTAATTAACACACACAGACACACACACGGGCGCGGACTCACACACACACAGACTCACACAAGGCCTCACATACACACATGCTAGCACACACGCTAGCACACACCCACACACGCTAGCACACACACTAGCACACACGCTAGCACACACCCACACACGCTAGCACACACCCACACACGCTAGCACACACGTTAGCAAACACCCACACACGCTAGCACACATACTAGCACACACGCTAGCACACACGCTTGCACACACCCACACACGCTAGCACACACCCACCTACACACGCTAGCACACACCCACACACACTAGCACACATGCTAGCACACACCCACACACACTAGCACACACGCTAGCACACACCCACACACGCTAGTGTAGCACATGGGGATGTGTGAAATCTACTCCTCAGCCTGAAGAGTCCCCACTTGCGTTAGCTTTTCACATGGCATGACTGGTAACACGCTTTGGGAGGGTTTTCACGTGAGCTAGCAAAGCAGAGGTCCTGGGTTCAACCTCTTTTTGAGTCGAATCAGGAGGAAGCTGTACTCGCGAAGCAAGCAGCGTGACATCCGTAATACTACCACATACGCTAACACACACATGCAGTAAGATATGGCGTCTAGTAAAGATGACAGGGAAAAGTTATTATGTGGCGTGTGAATCATGTCACACTCATCTATCTGGAGTGTGATGTTTTACCAAAATTATTTATTCCCACGATGCTTTGCTAAGGCTATGTGGGAAAACAGGGATTGAGGTTCAAGTGTCAAGATTCACATGCAATGTCTTTCCTGAGACGTGCTTCTTCACAATTCTCCACCCTAGCTTCCCGCCAGTCAGAATAATAAAAATGACAGCATCGATAATGAAGATTTCAGAGATGCAAGTAACAGCGCTCAATAACGTAGTTAATATCAAGCGAGCGATGCCACTTTAAGAGGATATATCAATTGAAACAGCTTCCTAAAAAAAGAGCGCTTCAAAAGCCCCTTCCTGATTTCTCCTCTTCTCCTCTCTTCTTTTTGTCCTTCACGGTTTCCCTCCGCTCATCATCGCCATTGATAATGACCGCCTACGTTCACCCAAGGCCGTCCTAAATGGGGGAGATGTAGATGGCAAAGAGTGCGGCAATGAGCACCTAGCCAGCCCTGTATTAATTGAAAGAGGCTGTGAATAATGTATGCAGACTAAAGCTATATTTTCATCCAGCATAAAACATTAACACCTTGGGGTTGGCTTTTTGGTTTCAAGGAGTCCTGGCCATAGAAGGGGCCCTACCTTTATTGAACCAACTTAAACACCGCTGTGCACGACAAGCTCGTTCTCTCTATTCTTAGCCCTGGTGACTGTGTTGTGTAAGTGGAGGCCCGTATGATAAAACATTGCTTGGTTGCCTGTCTGTCCCTCCTTTGCACAGCAGAGGAATCACAGCTATTGATTGTGGTTTGAAGTCGGCAGGGCTCTCAAGTGGGGAATATCCCAATATGGTGACCTTTACGACCCACACACCTAGCTCAGCTCTATGGAGAATTAACTGGGGTTTTGGTCACTGAGCCAACAGACACAGAAGTAGACATGAACACACACACACGTACACCTACACACGGACGTAGACATGTACACAGAGAGACACATGCGCGCACACACACACCCACACACACACATACACACACAAGCTCAGCATGGCGACCTGATTCCAGATAGACCTTATTTTTATCTATTCACATCAGCTATTGCTTTGGCCTGATTCGCTCTCTGCTCTAATTTTCCTCTTTGCACTGCGTTTCTCACCTCTGCTGGAAGCAGGCTTAGTGAAGGATGGCTCTAAACAATTGCTAACATACACTCAATGTGCATATAAATTCAATGTCATTTCTCCCTGGGAAAAACAAAGAAGGAAATGGGAGTAATGTTTTGATATTCTGGAAATTCTAACATCTGTGACACAGAGACAGTGTCTAGGAGCAACAATCTGAAATGCAGAATGTCATTTTTTATTTTTCATAATGATGAATCATTTTCCTATTCTACTTCCATTGTCCTCCACAGAGTGGCTAAATGTTTCTCCCATAAATATTGTCCTGAGACAGTGTCTAACAGTATGAAACAAACCTCACCATAGCTGGCATTCATAGAAACCATATTTTCAATGTACTACCTTCGTAAACAGCGCATTTTCAATTTCACACAAGCCATTGATTTGGAAGAAAATACTGAGGCCGGGCAATATGCCTCGGAAATAGGAACGAAAAAAGAAAATTACTTTTAGAGTGAAAATGTAATGAACTACATTTTAAAGAGACAGCGTGTACTCAGACAACCCACACAGCCTCTCTGATGGATGGATTGCAGGTGGCTCTTACCATTAGAGGAGGAGGCTGAAGGGTTAGTTAGGGATGTGCTTGGATCCTTCCTCCCTGGCTGGGTGTACAGGATCACAGGGCCAAATGGGACCACCTCTTTCTCCTGCTCAGTCAGACCCTCCTCTGAGCTGGTGAGCCCACCGGTGGATGTCTTGAGCGAGGGGCCTCCGCTCCGATGCTCCATGATGCCATTGTCAGTGCTTCCTTTGCTGCCAAGCTTGGGCCTCACTTCGGTGGGGTTGACCTTAGCCGACCCTGGGGGTGCCTGGTCTACCACAGCTCCTGTCCCCTCGGGCAGTGAGGCAGGTGTGGCTGGGGGAGGGGCCTCCGTGTCGGTCTCCACAGAGCCCGTCCAATACTTGAAGGGCTTCATCAGGTTGTTGACGAAGCTATGGAGAACGCTATTGGCAGTCTGGACCTGGAGTGTTGGAGAGGTCTGGGAGGAAAGAGGGGAGTCCGACGACCCGAAACGCCCCTCCTCGTCCCCCTCACCCTCCACCTCCTCCTGGGCAGAACCTCCGTGGGTCTCCAGACTCTCCAGGGCAGACAGACTCAGGGTACTGGTCTTGGTCTTAGGGCTGGAGGAGGCGTCCTGAGGGGCTCCAGTCTTGGATCGGTCCTGGGTCTCCTGGTTCTCCTCTCCCCAGCGCTGGGTACCCTCCCCTGGCTGGAGGTGGATTACCACGTGCTCCTCTGAGATCTCAGAAGACTCGTTGCCACTAGCGATGGAGCTGATTCCCTCCTTGTCCAGGTCCACGATGCCAGTCCAGGTGGAGGGTTGGGGGAAGGGGTCAGAGCGCTGGGGCTCAGTGTCTGATGAGTTGTTCTCTGGCTCTCTGTATTGGAGGAACCCTGGCTGGGCTGCCTGGACTCCTGCTTCACGTTCTGGAATTATATAAAAAAAATATATTAGCATTCTTATTTGCTTTCCTGGCAATAAGGCATGGGCTTTAAATAATAATCTTTGCAATAAGCTGTGAATCGTCCACATTCTTATATGTTGATGACCTCTGTTTTTGGTTTTGTTTCAGTAATAAAGTATAAATAATACATTTAGACATGTTCTTCCTCTCTCCTTGGGTTACTTTCTTTTAGGGCAAAGTCTAAGATAAGACTTCATTACGTCTGTATCAATTTAGTCCCTGTCAATCATCCTCCATGACACGCCGAGGAGGTAATGCAGATCACACGCTGCACAAACACAATCAAATCCAAGCACACAGCACACAGCACACAGGAGTGTACAGTCGTTCCAAAGTGAACTTGAAACTAAGTTAGACAAATCACCAGTGGTCCAGTAACATTATAAACACTCTAGAATGACACTGCAAGGACATTGAGGCTATAGCCAGTGTACAGAACTCTGCTGGGTCTCTAAGTCTGTATTGAAAGCTTGCAGATGCTGATACCAGACACTGGCTGGTTGCTACAGTAGAAGATTTCAGATCCCAGAAGGGACCAAAATGTCACTGAATCCCCTCTGTATTAATTCATGCATGAGACAAACAACACGCACTAATTAACGGGAATTAAACAGGACGGTTGCCATGGTGATGGCGACCCTGCCATTACCTCGGTAGCAGTAGGCGTCGAAGCGGGTGGTGGTTACTGGGAAACCGGTGCGGTTGGGGTTGTGGTAGACAGTACGCACCCCCGGATCATCCCCGCCACAGTTGCGCCGGGGAAGGTTTATGGGGTAGCGCACGCTGCCGTCAGCCAGCCAGCCTGGGTCACACTGGTCCAGGCCGGCCTGCCAAGCTAGGTAGAGCTGCCCTGCCGTGGCCAGCTGGGCACTTAGAGTGTGGCAGTGGGTAGAGGCTGTGGCCAGGCTTAGCTTCTCTGGTACAGACAAGTGGAACACCTCACCTGGGAGAGGAGGGTGGAGATGGAGAGACGGAGGTATAATGAGGTGGTGTGGGTGGAAGAGAGAGGTTTGGGAGGTGGAGTGGTACAGGAGCAACGGGGGAGGATGGGAGTACCATATGAAGAAGAAGGGGCGATATAATTACAATAAATGATGAGATGAATAGAGTGGTGTGGAATGTAATATGAGAAGTGATGATAGACAAGATTGAACAGGTCAATAAACCAATGACTCACACAGAGTAAGAATCATAGAATACTCAGAACCACTGGACACCCATCCTGTCCAGCTAGATAGCCCAGTCATATGCAAGGTGTCAATAATGACACTCTCTGAAAATGACCTACTTCCTGCTGCAGTATCACAGTAGCACTATTAACTGAACGGTTTGCCTCTGCAAGGTAACACATTACCCAGGTTCCCAAGTGCTATTTTAAAGGCACCTGCTGTGAATAGGACTCAATCCTTCTGTAGAAGTTTCCTCTGATCCTGGCCACGGCAGTATAACTCACCACCCAGCTACAGCTCAAAATGAGTCAGGCGGTTCCAGCACCGTAGCTTCTGGGGCGTTTGGGGATTTGCAGGGCCTTGCATGACTAAAATCTAATTGACGCCTCCCTCCTACCTTGCAGTTGCTTGGAAAAGCAGTAGACATCAAACAGCTCGTCAGGGGCCCGATTGCCGTAGTTGCGCACTCCAGGTGAGTCCTCCCTGTCGCCATAGCAACCAGGCCTGGGAGACTGGATAGGGTACCTGAGGAGAGAGGGAGGGGTAGAGGAAGGAGGGGAGCCAAAGAAAATCAGGAATTTCTCCAGAAATCTCTCGGCTGGGGGGCGAAAAGCAATCTATATCCGGGCTCCGACTGTGCAATTACTCTGAAGTACATTGATTCAAACAGCATTGAGGGTACAGGCTAAATGCTGATTAAGAGATTATGTATACAGGCATACAGGGGCTTATGGAGGACAACAGGAAGGAAGAAAGGAAGGAAGGATTATTACACACTCAGTAGCTACAATCATACATGTGCTCGGTTTGCAACCGTTTTCATCAGACAATGTTATAGCTAAATCTCCTATCTCAGCCTTCCATTCTAGTAGCTGATGTCTCTATTTTTACATTATTAATTGCACGTTTGCCTCCTCATTGATGTGTAGCCAAGTAGCTCTGGAGATGGACCAATTATATGTGTCCCAGGTGGGGCGGAGAGGAGAGGATAGGATGCAGTTCTCAGGGAAAGCTGAGGAGGAGAAATATGCAAGCTGCTTCTTCAGTGCAATTATTGGGAAGACGTTTGAGATAGAGATGTGTCAGAATATCCACACGGACCTTAACTGTCCTACACACGCGCGTGCCCGTGCGCGCACGCACACACACACTGACTATCCGTCATCAACAGACATAATGGGAGGCGACAAGCTGAAACACAAACATCAACATGAAAGGAAGTTGAGGGATAGTTGTGGCTAAAATGGCGGAGCGTAATGAGGAATGACAGAGCTAGCCTCTGAAATGTAAACAAGCAATTACATCCTTTGATATGAGAGATTCAGAAGTTCATGAGGGGACCACTGGGGTCAAAAAACTTTGCATACCTTACTTTCTGAAAGTAATTTCATTCCTTGGTTCCATATTTGGGCCACAGAGAAATTTTATGAAAGCGAATTGCCTATTAAAGCCTTGTAATTTTTCGTTAGTCTGAAGTAGACATATACTTTGCCACTCTTCATAAATATGTATTACCTCTTGACACTTTCTCGTCAGAGATATTGCTTTACATTGTTGCAGCAGATAAGTATCATAAGTAAATCATTTATACAACCCTAGCAGATTTTCCCCCAACATCGGACACTCTCTAGCAGAGAGGATTAAATCCTCTCGAGCTCAGCATTTAAATGGACTGGAAAATAACGTTAAGTTTTGCGATTAAAGACACCCTTGTAGCTAGCTGACCACCGATTAAATTCTACTGGGCAACAGACCACACATAATTTAATATCCAACTTTTTACCTCTGAAATATAGCTAACGGATTTCAGGCAAGTTTTTTTTTTTTACCGGAAGGCTAGCCAACTAATGTTAGTCAACTATCTAGCCTTGTGGTTAGAGCGTTGGGCCAGTAACTGAAAGGTTGTTGGATTGAATCCCCGAGATGACAAGGTAAAAATCTGTCATTCTGCCCCTGAGCAAGGCAGTTAACCCACTGTTCCCTGCGTGACAAAGACGTGGATGTCAATTATGGCAGCCCCCCGCACCTCTCTGATTCAGAGGGGTTGGGTTAAATGCGGAAGACACATTTCAGTTGAATGCATTCAGTTGTACAACTGACTAGGTATCCCCCTTTCCCCTAGTAAGCACTTCGGATACGAGGTTGGGGGTCTCTTTTTTTAAAGTAATTATACGGATATATCTTGTAATTGAACAAAATAGTAAGGTGGCCAATAAATTTGAACCGTATGCCGATAATACGCAACATACTGTTTTTGCTAAACCCCTTATCAAAAAGCTGATAGTAGTAATATTTCCACTGAAATGTCAAACAAGCCAATTGCTAACCTGTTAGCTAATATTTTTAAGACACCAATAATCACAAAACATTGATGGCTTGATCACAAGATAACACGGTTGAAGGTAATATATTTCTTAAAAGCTGTTGAATGTGCCAATAATACGGGATGCTGTGATATATGCTGTTGTGGCATTTCTTTTGATGTTTAAACTAATATAACGACCCTGGGTTTATAAGCGCGGATATTGAGCATGCTTTTGGGGCACGGTTGATAGTGCGCTGGACTTCGGGGTAGAAGGTCGAGGGTTCGAGACCTGCTTCCTGTCTGTTTCATTACACTAGGTAGATAGCTACACACACTCGACCAGTGACCGCATCTCTCAATCCATGTTTGGATACTGGGCACACACAATCTCAGTTCCAAACTATGACAAACCATTTATATAATTTTTTGGGCGGGAAATTATACCACCACCCAAAAGACCACTCTGGACACAGGTAGAGCCCTATCTGCTCACTTGCCTGCCTATAAGGATAGTGGCCATGCTGTGGTGCATTTTGCTGTGTCAAGGCTCATGCCAGGTCGTTTTGACCTTACCTCACACTCTGGTCAGAGAGCCAGCCGGCATCACAGTTGTCATACCCGTCGGCAAAGGTGGCCTGGAGCTGAGCAGGCGTGGCGATGACAGCCGAGTTCTCCAGACACACCCGCTGGGCGTCGGGGAAGGACAGGGCGTAGCGGTCGTGGGGGGCACGGTAGTGGAACAACACACCTGAGGAGAGGATGCAGAGGTGAAAACACGTAGAGAAACACCAGGGTAATATGGAGACATGGACGCACGCTTGTACGCGCACAGACACACGGCTCAAACCCTACATTACCATGTACTTCAAAATATCTGTATCTGCACAGGAAGTTGAAAAACAGCTCAAAGTTAATTTGCATCAGACAGGCTTATCTTTAGGGGAGAGATCTTTTCCTTGGATACAGTGGATGACAAACAGCAACCATGTTTGCTTTACTGCTTTAGCGTACAGTCCACAGCAATACCATATCTTATCATAACCAAAAAAGAAACAGTGATTTGAGAGAGATAGTAAAAGAGAGATAGATAGAGAATGAGAAGCGATAAAGAGGAAACAAAGGAATGAGAGATGAGTCCCATGCGCTCATTCCCTGACCTGTGAATGGCCAGGATTCCTCTCCACTGTGCCGAGAAATGCGAAGGGAATTGCTTTTGAAGTGTCCATCTCATATTTCCCCACCAAGCTAGCATCACTAACCTCCCCCGCATGTGGGGCCACCTCGGCCTGAAATTCACACATCAAACCCCAGCGGAGCCCACTACATGAAAGCCTGTGGACAGGGAGGCTGAGGGAGGCCGGGATACAGCTCCAAACATGGGTTCCTTTATCTTCTGATGCTTTGTGTAGCATAATGACAGAAACTCCTCGGGGCGCGGGGCCAATTTGAGCAATCATGCTGCAGGCTAGCCTCAGAAATGAGCCAGTATCCCTGCGGTATGACAGACACACCCACACTTATACGCGTTAAAGCACACACTCACACACACACACACACACACACTCACACACCGACCCACCCAGCTACAGCCCTCCATCCTGTTTCCATATAATGCTGTACTGTACACTCCCTGGCTTTTCATTTCTCTTCTCCCAGGGTCTCTGTTTAGGGCTCCTTCCCTCCAAGGCTAGGAGCCAGGCCAAACACAGAGATGCTAGCTGCTTCCGTTCTGGCGTTTGGGAGACAAATAGGTTTCTGATGAGCACCATGGGGGAACGCCGTCCCATTTAACAGAAGGGTCACATTTCCCACAACTACTACCGACACTCTATTTCCACCAAGCCATAACACGTGCAAATCAAATCAAATGTTGTTGGTCACGTACCAGTGGAGGCTCCTCAGAGGAGGAAGGGGAGGACCATCCTCCTCAGTAAATTTCATAAAAATGTCAATTGTAAAACATTTTAAAAGTTATATATTATATATCGTCCTCCCTCATCTTAAACGGCACTGACCGCCACTGTCACGTATGCATATTTTGCAGATGTTATTGCAGGTGCAGCAAAATGTATCTAGCTCAAACAGTGCAGTAAAACCTAACAATAAAAAACAATACACATAAATAAAAAAATAGCAGAATGAGCAATGTCAGAGTCCGGAATGTATATACACATACAGTTGAAGTCGTAAGTTTACATACACCTTAGCCAAATACATTTAAACTCAGTTTTTCATAATTCCTGACATTTAATCCTAGTAAAAATGCCTTGTCTTAGGTCAGTTAGGATCACCACTTTATTTTAAGAATGTGAAATGTCAGAATAATAGTAGAGAGAATGATTTAGTTCAGCTTTTATTTCTTTCATCACATTCCCAGTGGGTCAGAAGTTTACATACACTCAATTAGTATTTGGTAGAATTACCTTTAAATTGTTTAACTTGGGTCAAATATTTCAGATAGCCTTCCACCAGCTTTCCCCAACAAGTTGGGTGAATTTTGGCCCATTTCTCCTGACAGAGCTGGTGTAACTGAGTCAGGTTTGTCAGCCTCCTTGCTCACACACACCTTTTTAGTTCTGCCCACACATTTTCTATAGGATTGAGGTCAGGGCTTTGTGATGGCCACTCCAATACCTTGACTTTGTTGTCCTTAAGCCATTTTGCCACAACTTTGGAAGTATGCTTGGGGTCATTGTCCATTTGGAAGACCCATTTGCAACCAAGCTTTAACTTCCTGACTGATGTCTTGAGATGTTGCTTTAATATATCCACATCATTTTCCTGCCTCATGATGCCATCTATTTTGTGAAGTGCACCAGTCCCTCCTGCAGCAAAGCACCCCCACAACATGATGCTGCCACCCCCGTGCTTCACGGTTTGGATGGTGTTCTTCGGCTTGCAAGCATCCCCCTTTTCCTCCAAACATAACAATGGTCATTATGGCCAAACAGTTCTATTTTTGTTTCATCAGACCAGAGGACATTTCTCCAAAAAGTACGATCTTTGTCCCCATGTGCAGTTACAAACCGTAGTCTGGCTTTTTTATGGTGGTTTTGGAGCAGTGGCTTCTTCCTTGCTGAGCGGACTTTCAGGTTATGTTGATATAGGACTTGTTTTACTGTGGATATAGATAATTTTGTACCTGTTGCCTCCAGCATCTTCACAAGGTCCTTCGCTGTTGTTTTTCGCACCAAAGTACGCTCATCTCTAGGAGACAGAACGCGTCTCCTTCCTGAGCGGTATGACAGCTGCGTGGTCCCATGGTGTTTATAGTTGCATACTATTGTTTGTACAGATGAACGTGGTACCTTCTGGCATTTGGAAATTGCTCCCAAGGATTAACCAGACTTGTGGAGGTCTACAATTTTGAGGGTGGCTGATTTCTTTTAATTTGCCCATGATGTCAAGGAAAGGGGCACTGAGTTTGAAGGTAGGCCTTGAAATACATCCACAGGTACACCTCCAATCGACTCAAATGAGGTCAATTCGCCTATCAGAAGGTTCTAAAGCCATGACATCATTTTCTGGAATTTTCCAAGCTGTTTAGAGGCACAGTCAACTTAGTGTATGTAAACTTATGACCCACTGGAATTGTGATACAGTGGGTTGTAAGTGAAATAATCTGTCTGTAAACAATTGTTGGAAAAATAACTTGTGTCATGCACAAAGTAGATGTCCTAACCGACTTGCCAAAACTATAGTTTGTTAACAATAAATGTGTGGAGTGGTTGAAAAACGAGTTCTAATGACTCCAACCTAAGTGTATGTAAACTTCCGACTTCAACTGTATATACTGTACACTGAGTATACAAAACATTGAGAACATAGACTGACAAGGTGAATCCAGGTGAAAGCTATGATCCCTTATTGATGTCACTTCAGTCAGCGTAGATGAAGGGGAGGAGACAGGTTAAAGAAGGATTTTTAAGATGAGACAATTGAGACATGGATTGTGTATGTGTGCCATTCAGAGGGTGACTATTTAACAGTCTGATGGCCTGGAGATAGAAGCTGTTTTCCATCTTTGATGCACCTGTACTGTCTTCGACTTCTAAATGGTAGCTGGGTGAACAGGCCGTGGCTCAGGTCGCTGAGGTCCTTGATGACCTTCTTGGCCTGGAGGGCAGGCAATGTGCCCCCGGTAATGCTTTGGGCTGACCGCGCCACCCTCTGGAGAGCCCTGCGGTTGCGGACGGTGCAATTGCCCTACCAGGCGCTGATACAGCCCGACAGGATGCTCTCAATGGTGCGTCTGTAGAAGTTTGTGAGGGTCTTAGGGGCCAAGCCAATTTTTTTTATCCTCCTGAGGTTGAATAGCCGATGTTGCTGTTGCACCTTCTTCACCACACTGTCTGTGTGGATGGACCATTTCAGGTTGTCAGTGATGTGCACGCCGAGGAACTTGAAGCTTTTCACCTCCTCCACTGCAGCCCTGTCGATGTGGATGGGGCGTGCTCTCTCTGCTGTTTCCTGAAGTCCACCATCAGCTCCATCAATTTTGTTGACATTGTGTAAGAGGTTATTTTACTGGCACCACACCACTGGGCTCTCACCTCCTCCCTGTACTTTCTTGGGTACAGGAGCAATTGTGGACATCTTAAAGCAAGTGGAGACAATAGACTGGGATAGGAAGAGATTGAATAAGTCCGTAAACACTCCAGCCAGCTGGTCTGCACATGCTCTGAGCACACCACTCTGCTCCAGTCTCTGGAGAGAACAGGAGAGCACAGATACTGAGAAAGCTGTAGATAATTCAGTGATGCCCTTGTTGCAACACAGTATACAACACTAATACAGTCCTGCCTGTGCGTAAAATCTAAAAGGGGGATACCTAGTCAGTTGTACAACTGAATGCATTCAACTGAAATGTATCTTCCGCATTTATCCCAACCCCTCTGAATCATAGAGGTGTGAGGGGCTGCCTTAATCGACATCCACGTCATCAGCTCCCGGGGAACAATGGGTTAACTGCCTTGTTCAGGGGCAGAACGACAGATTTTTTTACCTTGTCAGCTCGGGGATTCAATCCAGTAACCTTTCGGTTACTGGCCCAACGCTCCTACCCACCAATCTAATTGACCTACAATGCAGAGATGATCACCTGTGTGTAGATATGTCTATTTGTGGATCACCACTTAAGCCGACCTGACATACTGTATCTCATGACTGTGGCTGACAGCGAGGATCAATGTCTGGGCTCTATTTGGAGAGACAGACAATTGACCATGCAATATGGGCCGAATGGACAGAGAGAGAACCTAACCAGGGCTTAGAACACACACAAACAAGCCAATCCCAGCTGTCCAGAATTAATATGATATTGATATGGCCGGGCAGTATCAATACCTTGCTAATTAATACACTGAGTGTACAAAACATTAAGGACACCTTCCTAATTGTCACGGATCCCTTCGGAATTTTCATTACGCACACCTGGCCCCTATTCCCATTGATTAGTAATTGTATAAGTGTGCCCTTCGTTTACAATTGTCCTCAATTATTGTTCCCGTGTCCGTTGGTGGTGTGAGTACCTATGCGATGGTGCAGCTGTTATGCTGCGTGCTATATATATTGTGTATTACGGGTATCGTCCCATGGTGTTCAACAAGATTTACCCTCGCTCTTTTGTTTGGGTACAGCCCAGTGTTTTGTATATGTGTTTTTATTAAAAATCCCTATTCTGTATTCCAGCGCCTGTCTCCAAAATCCTTTATACCAGCGTGACAATAATATTGAGTTGCACCCTTTCACCCCTCCCCCCTGTGCCCTCAGAACAGCCTCAATTCGTCGGGCATGGACTCTACAATGTGTCGAAAGCGTTCCACAGGGATGTTGACTCCAACGCTTCCCACAGTGGTTGTCAAGTTGGTTGGATGTCCTTTGGGTGATGGCCCATTCTTGATACACACGGGACACTGTTGAGCGTGAAAAACCAAGCAGCGTTGCAGTTCTTGACACAAACCAGTGTGCCTGGCACCTACTACCATATTTTGTCTTGTCCATTCACCTTCTGTATGGCACAGATACACACGGCTCAGTTGTCTCAACGCTTAAAAATCCTTATTTAACCTGTCTCCTTCCCTTCACCTACACTGATTGAAGTGGATTTAACAAGTGTCATCAATAAGGGATCATAGCTTTCACCTGGATTCACCTGGTCAGTCTGTCATGGACAGAGAAGGTGTCCTTAATGTTTTGTACACTCTGTGTATATTAAACACTTGCAGGAGTTAGTATTGAGGCTCTGCAATGTAGCGTGACTTGTAATTAACGCTAAGCCCGGGAGAATGTTTGGTGCGCCCTTAGACGGATCAACCGGTAATGGGTTTCTCTTTCTGAAGGAGGAAGGAGGTTTTATGGCGTGCTAATCGATTGGCTGGGAGTGGGGACAGGGTTTCCTGAGCACCGAGCCAGGGGTCTCTACAGGAGCAATGAAGTGCTCTCATGGAGAGAATAGAGAGAGAGAGAGGAGCAGTCAATGGAGAAAAAACACACTGCTTGATGTCATAATCATTGAGAGAGAGCCACTGTCACACACACACACACACACACACACACACACACACACACACACACACACACACACACACACACACACACACACACACACACACACACACACACACACACACACACACAGTGATTATATCGTGTAATAATAACCCTATATCTGTGCTATTCACACTGGGAGCCCATGGACCTAGTGTACAGTATGTGGGTGAGTGAATGAGGCTACTGGGCGTAATGTGGAGCTGAAGATCAGCTGACTGCTGGCAGCATTGTGTAGATGTAGGTGAGTACAGAGCAGCACTGTAAAGCCAATGCAGAGAGCAGAGTGCCACTTCCCTTACGTCATTACTTTAATAGGCATTTATTAAAAACAGCAAGTGACCTGGAAAAATCAGAAAAATGTTCATTTGGTAATTACTATGATACTATTAGCTGATATGGCATATCATATCCATAGGACCTCACAGTGAAGAAGTGGGTGGGTTCAACATAAACTACAGCCCAGAGACCTCAACGTAACATCAGATAACAACACACTTTATTTTCTCATTAGGTCTATTTGCTTTCATGGCATGAAACGGACCTAAGCGACGGGGTCAACGATCTATTACTCGGTCCAGTTGGCACAGGTTGTCACGTTCCCCAGACCAGACATTCCCACACAGTAAACATTATATAATCATTCCATTAGCAATGCCAGTTAGAGCTACAGTCAGGGTCGTGCTCATTAGGGACAAAACACTTTAAAGCGTTTTGCAATGGACAATGAAAATGGGCATTTCTTATTGGACGAGTCCAGGTTGTCCCTCCCTGTTTTGTTACGTTTATTTCCTGTTTGGAGCCTATTGAACATGACTCAGGTGTAATGAGTATAACAGGGGTCAGTATTACCTGTAACCTCCAGGGGCACGGTGTCCTGTTCGTCGTTGATGCCCACCACCACCTCACAGCGGTACATGCCCGAGTCACTGGAGCGCAGACCGCTGAGCGCCAGGCTGGCGTTGTAACGGTTGTCCTGGTAACCGGGCAGGGTGACACGCCCCTGGAATGCCTTCTTAACCTAAACCACGAAAAGACATTACAGTTATGAACACACAGTTAAATCAAAATGAAGCATACAGTATGAAACACAACAAAGATGGCAATGAAAAAGAAAAAGGACATTCCACTAAATGTTTGCTGGTCCAATATTATAGTTGGCAGCAGAAAAACAGTGAGAGGAAATGTATTTAATCTTATTTTCATAGAAAGAAGAAAGGATTGTGCAGTACATACTGCATAGTTACAGATTCTGCTTAAAATAAGTTGAAGTTAAGTACTGAATAGACGGCCATCACACTCTCCAAATACATAAAACCGACATTTTGCATTCTTCCCACTCAGTCAATATTTACCTTGACCACGTTGTACTTGGCGACCAGGATGGACTGTTCCCTCTGCCGACCGTCGTCGACCCTCTGGCCCCACACCTTGGTCCACTTGATGCGGGGGGGCTCGTGGGTAGGGGTGGGGCGCAGGGTGAAGACACAGGGCAGCAGGACGGTGTTAGCCAGCTGCTCCCTCACCCTCTGGTGGGTCACCTTCCTCATGTTCACCACCGGGTCTGACCACACCAGGCCTGGGGAGGGGAGAGGACGAGGAAGAGGAGGAGGAGGAAGAGGAGGAGGAGAGATACACAGTCAAGTCTACAGTGTCAGACAAATGTTTCTGAACCGCGAATATGAAACACTGGAAATGGATACTAGGTCTACTACGGCATAATACAGCTGCTTTTTTATCCACGTGTTATCAAGACCTGGATCAGCTGGGTCATGTGTGTTGGTACTGGGCTGGAAGGGGATCACTGATATACAATACTATCACATTCTATTTTCTTTGGCATGGAGAAAGGTGGGGATCGATTCCTGTGAATCTATTGAGGGATGTTGCTCTTGTTCAATCAGTCCTGCAATTATAAAGTATAACACAAGAGGATGATCTCTATCCTATCTGATTGATTATTGGTCCTTGATTATTGGTCCCAGCAGGGGTCTCCAACCTTTTCTAGCATGAGAGCTACTTTTAGAAAATGAAATTTGTTGCGATATACAATTTTTTTCTTCTTCAAATAAGCACATTCTTCTCTTCTCCTTTACCCTGCAACTCTTCCCCTGGTCCTTTGTGTACAAGAGATGTGTTTTCTATCAATATAAGTGGTAAAATAATGGTTAATAAAGAACTCTAAGGGGGTGCCCATAAAATCATATTTAGTATTTTCCTGAATTCAGTTTTTTACTCTCAATATTACAATTATTCAGAGAGAAACAATGAATATTTATGTTCTGAGTCCAAATCACACCAGAATACCATTTTTAGGATCTGGAATAAAAACTAACACATTTTGATTTTTTTGGTGTAATTCCCCTTTAATTAATTGCACATCTAGCAAGAGAGGAATGGGTCGGCCTAAAGATGTTTCTGCTGTTAGGGCTACTGCTGCAGAACATATCATGGCAGAGTTTGCAAAACCATCGCCACCCAATTGATACAAATAATCATGATATAACTCTGCCAGGTAAGCCTACTTTGCAGTTAACATTTAATTGAGAAGGTTTGGGGGGAAAGTCTTAGCATTGCTAACTAGCTACATACAAGTGATAAACAAATGCGGGCATAAAGAAGGCAGACGGCAATATTGCTGGAAATTATTTTGAAGATTTTGTGTTATGTTTGGCTATTTAAGCCAACAGTGGTTAACCAAGGGTGCGATAATGCCAATGTGGCTTTGATTGGATAGTATAGCCAGGAGCTTTATGTTTATGACAGCTTGCGATGGAACACGTCAAAAAAGGCATGTCGTTTCAGAATTGATTGTCGAGCTAAACATAGCTGGGCGCTAAGCTAGTTGTAACTCGCAATCTACACGTTGGAGACCCTTGCTCTACAGTCCCGTAGGATAGAGATATAGACTGTATCTCTATCCGTTCATACCGTTCAGCTTATTATAAATGAGGTTAACATTGGAAGCTACTGGCTTTTTTTCTCTCCTCCACTCCTCCTCCCTCCACCCCTCTACTCCTCCTCCCTCCACTCCTCCTCCCTCCACCCCTCCACTCCTCCTCCCTCCACTCCTCCTCCCTCCACCCCTCCACTCCTCCTCCCTCCACCCTTCCGCTCCTCCTCCCTCCAACCCTCCACTCCTCCTCCCTCCCCTGCTCCTCCTGAGAACAATCCAAGCCCAAAGTCATTAGGTTACATGGGAGTGTGTTGGGATGTGGAGGTATCGACAACATCAGCCGCCAGTGCCTGGGAAGGCCAGGAGGGAATACGGGCACATTCACACTCTCCCCCAGACTTAAAAGCCCTCCTTATTATAAAAACGTTCAATCAGCAAAACACTCACTGTGGGACATCTCTTACAAGAGCATTAATTAATAATAGCATTGAGATCTGTCAGATAGGCTGTATCGTTTGAATGGAACCAGGGGAGAAATGCATATACTAAAATCCTCTTATTTCTTTCTCGATTGCCCTAGCAGCAGGGGGGAAACATAGACTGCTAGTGCCACGCTGTTATGAATGAGAGACGGAAGGAAAGAAAGAGAGAGAGAACTGAAGGCAGTGGTTGATGGTAGGAAGTAGGGGGAAATGAGGGTATTGATTTATTTTCATTACTATCCGTTTCCTCTACACCTGCAGTGTCGACTTGCTCCCCGTTCCTATTTCATCTGATGAGATTTCATGTAAAGTGCCGCGGAGCCGGGTCCTGGCATCGCCGCTGGTGGAATGTGTCTCTCCTGGCTTTTCTCCACAGTAATTAAGTAGCTGATTGGAAGAGCGATGCTTCCCGAGATCATCACAGACACGCCATTGTTATTTTCTCTCTCCCGGCCACTGAAGCTTTTTATTTTTGCCTGTGTTCATTCTTCTGACACAATCTATTTTTCTTCCGTTTTCCTTTTTGAAACCTGGCTTGATGTTTTCGCTCGACATCAGCTAGCAATTTCATTACATTCAGTCTGTGACGGCAATTCAATTTGGCCTCTGTTGCCTCATTTTCAATTCACATTGAATTATGCCCAATGCCGGATGGATAAGAGTGGAGTGTGTATGTGTGTACCCTCCCCTCATAACCCAACGGTTACCCTTGGCCTGGCATTCAGCCCCAACCCCTGCATGAGAACATCTCATCTCTCATTCATTATTCATGGTACACCGAATACACATATGCTACTCATACACACACGCAAGCTTTTGTGGGAATATATCATTTTCTGTCTGATGGTTTATTGTGTCTCTGAGCACGCCGGAGCACACAAATAGCAGACGAGACGTGTGAATAGCTGTCAGTGTTCGTTGCTACATGCTTTATATGCTTTACCCGTGGCTTCCTAAGAGGCTGACTGCCACTTGGCGAAGAGCTTAACATCAACACACAGAGGGCTCCTCTCCATCTGTCTGTGTGTGACATGCTCAACACTCCGAGACGCCCACGGTGCTGTGTTTGACTCCCTCACCTAGCTGATCTATTTGTAAACCGTGTCGCTGGTGCTGCCTCCGACGGCATGAAAGGTGATTCATGCTTAAAAAGGCTGTTTTCTCTCAGCACACTCAAGTGATGCTCCACCTGCCTAAAGAGCTGTGACCTGTGAGGAAAACATGGCCTCCTCTTTTCAAAAAGGGGCGTTTAATGGGGCTAGGAAATATCAACACGAGCTCAAGATGGAAACAGAACTTTGTGACCTACAGGTTTTATACTGTGCATCTTTGTGTGGCTGTGTGCTGCAGAAGGGGCGTTAAACCGTATCACCTATGAGACAGATTTGATTACCGGTATGTTACGAAATCTACAAGGTTATAAGGAATTTCCGGAGATTTCTGTGGCACTGAAGGCAATTGACCATATCAGTAGTGTCATACTCGGTTCCTGAGACAGAATGTTCCGGTAGGTACAGTTTCTCCGTGTGACATATGAGACCGTCCTCTGAGTACAGAATGTAATGTGCTTCAGTCTGTCAGGGAAAATGGTGGAACTTCTGAACTTTGTTCACTTGGTAGCAGCAGCCCAATTTCCTCTTTCCTCAGAGGGGAGAAACGCAGTAAAAAGAGGTTTGGGGTTGGCACTCTGCTCAGAACATGATGGTGAGGATGGCAAAGGGAGGAAGGAAAAAAAGGAGGAAGCGAGAAGCAACAGTGTGATTTATAGAAGGGAAATGGAGTAATGTAAATCACACATATGCATGTGCACGCACACACACTCATTTTCTCTCGAAAGTGTCTCTACTCTGGCAGCATAAGAGGCAGAGATGGGAGCATGCTGGTTCTCTCAGGCTAAATGGAGTGAGTCAGCAGGTCTGAGGGGACACACACTCTTCTCCTCCCTTTTCTCTACCTCCCACGGGAATGTGGTACTCATCAGTGTGTTTACTGCACACACACACACACACACACACACATATACACACAGTCCCCAAGGACTATCACGCTGCAATTTCTGGGCCACCTCTCCTGTAGCTGGGGAAAATGTAAAACAGCCAAATGTATGTTTAAGCTGAGAAGCACCGATAATGCTTCAACTGTATAATCATGAGGCATGGCAGTGTTTGCCAAACCCTGTTCCACTTTCCACTTGGCCAAGCAGCTGTATGGTGATCCACATTACCATTGTGTTGGCCGTGTTCCCACAGCACCCAAACAAATGTGCAGTGAATTAAGTCAAGTTGTAACCACTGTTCTCCTTCTGTCAACCTTGCTTTGTACAAATGTGTTTCTTTGTTTCTCTTCCCTTTCCCAGATTGTATTTCGTTTTCTACACCGACTGCAACAATTTGTGACACAAAATCAATTGCAGATACACTTCTTAAAAATCCAAATGATTGTTTAAAGCGGAGGCCCGCGATACAAAATGGCTCTATTCCCACATGGTTAAATAATGAATGTAAGTGCTGTGGCCACCATCGCAGTAGATATACCAAATCTGCATTTAGATGGAAATGTTTTTACAAGCAGAACCCCATTGAGACCCTCCTTTGTTTGGAAATCCGCCTGTTTTTCATTTGACTTTTTCATCTAAATGAGGCCCAATCAAAGACTGCCTAACCTGCGAAGGAAGAGGTGAGGCAAAAGAGCACTGAGTGAAGAAAGAGCAAGAGCGAACGAGAGCCTGAGGCGGAGAGACAGGAAGATAGGAACATGTCTCTCTTCTTGTACTCAATCAAACAACAGGACTTTCTGATCTATGTGATTGTCAACTTGGTCACATTTTGTCATCTTCATTTTTTTTGAGCAGCAGGAAATTGTCAACTGCAGGCAGAAAGAAGGCTTTATCTGCCTCGAGCAGAGAGAGGCTGTTAATGCGTTCTTCCACAGTCATAAGTGCACAATGGCCGACATCTTTCTTTTCTCTCCCTCTCCGCCCGGTCTTACCTGTAATGGGCTTTTCAATGACAAAGGCCCCATTGTCTTCTATTAGACCAGCCACCTGGCTCTGAGCTGATCAAGTGTGTCATTGGCATTGACTAGCGATGTGTCTGGTGTTTGCCTTGTCCTAAATCAAGAAACATCTTCTGTCTGAGCTCTCTCTCTCTCTCTCTCTCTCTCTCTCTCTCTCTCTCTCTCTCTCTCTCTCTCTCTCTCTCTCTCAGGTGTCGAGATCACAGGAATGCTTTTCTCAAGAGCAGTTTGTCAGGATGAACGCGATGCTAAAGTTATACTAGGGGTAACTGGAGGGCCAGTATGAGGGTTTGCGCTCTGGCTAAAAAGAAAGGTGGCCGGTGCGTATAAAGTTTACAAGGTACTCTCACACCTTTGTACAGCACTGATGAAGGCATAAGGCTGAAACATATGCTCTTTTTTGTTTTATTTTTAGCACCTTGCACTGTCACCCTTTGTATTCTTTCCAGCATGGATTCAATTAGGTATATAATCTTTGCATCTCGGCTTGGTTAGAGCGCGACTACCTTTTGAATTCTCTAATGCTGCTAACCATGAACTTTGTGTGATAGAGGCTGCTGCGAGTTGTTATTTAGAATGTGCTAACAAAACTGTTCATCTGTTTTATTTGAAGGCTGTTTCTTTCTTATATAAATGCCTGGATCTATCTACAATACATACAAGGGCAAGTATTTGAACAAGAGAGAGAGGAGAGAGGCGAGTGAGAGGGAAGAGAGAGAGGAGAGATACAGAGAGAAAGTAAAGAGAGTAGAGAGAGGGGGGGATGTTGAAGCTGTTCTCTTGCAGATGCTAACTCCTCCTAAATCAGCCTTAATGATAACCATGGCAACAGAGACACCACAAGCTGAGACAGGGAGGTGGGGTTTTAGGGAAAACCACATCCTCTGTCTTTCAGTGTAGGTTGGAATTTATTGTCATGAATCTTGCCCTGGAGGCAGCTTTGCAGAGCGGTCACCAACTGGCACATCCACAAAATCAGATGGTAAACCTAGCCCTAACCTTAACCCCCATGCTAACCCTAATGCCTAACCTTAAATTATGACCAAAAAGCAACATTTTTAATTTTTACATTTTTGCCCGATTCTGACTTTGCAGCTGTCCCAGCTAGCGGAAATCGCTCAGTCTGCCTCCAGGGCAAGATTCATGACAATTAAGTCAACCTGCTCTTTCAATGGCCAAACACATAACCTCTCCACTTAGTCCCGTGTGGCTCAGTAGTCCCGTGTGGCTCAGTTGGTAGAGAGCATGGTGTTTGCAATGCCAGGGTTGTGGGTTCGATTCCCACGGGGGACCAGTATGGAGAAAAAAAAATTATGAAATGTATGCACTCACTACTGTAAGTCGCTCTGGATAAGAGCATCTGCTAAATGACTAAAATGTAAAAATGTACTTATAGTAGCTAACACAGAGCTCTGTGTATGTGTTACTGTTGTGTAGGGGTAGTCTGCTATCAAGGCAGGTCTGTAAATTTGTAATCTAAATGGAATAAGGGGGAGTAGCTTTTTGACAGAAAACCACCGCCTCTCTACCCCCTCCGCTCCATTCCTTCATCCCTCCAGCCTGCCACCTCTCCTGCAGTCAGAGCTGCCAGTCTGACAGTAGATTAAACTAGTGTGTGTGTGTGTGTGTGTGTGTGTGTGTGTGTGTGTGTGTGTGTGTGTGTGTGTGTGTGTGTGTGTGTATTGTATCGAGTGCACAGCGGGCCTCCCACAAAAAGGCACAACACATGGGCTTGGAATGACATTCCCGTGCTGGGACTCTCTCGTACAAAATCATCTCTCCGGGACCCATTCCCTTTCCTCTTCTCCTCTCCCCCCTCCTCTAGCTATGAATAATCGCCATAACCGGGGATGAGCCCTGTCCCAGCCCAGTCCCAGCCCTGTCACATCCCTGTCCCAGCCCTGTCTCATCCCTGTCCCAGCCCTGTCCCAGCCCTGTCTCAACCCTGTCCCAGCCCTGTCTCATCGCTGTCCCAGCCCTGTCCCAGCCCTGTCTCAACCCTGTCCCAGCCCTGTCTCATCGCTGTCCCAGCCCTGTCCCAGCCCTGTCTCATCCCTGTCCCAGCCCTGTCTCATCCCTGTCCCAGCCCTGTCTCATCCCTGTCTCATCCCTGTCCTATCCCTGTCCCAGCCCTGTCCCAGCCCTGTCTCTACCCTGTCCCAGCCCTGTCTTATCCCTGTCCCAGCCCTGTCTCAGCCCTGTCCCAGCCCTGTCTCATCCCTGTCCTATCCCTGTCCAAGCCCTGTCCCAGCCCTGTCCCATCCCTGTCCCAGCCCTGTCCCATCCCTGTCCCATCCCTGTCCCTGCCCTGTCTCAGCCCTGTCCCAACCCTGTCCATCCCTGTCCCAGCCCTGTCTCCTCCCTGTCCCAGCCCTGTCTCAGCCCTGTCCCAGCCCTGTCCTAGCCCTGTCCCAGCCCTGTCTCATCCCTGTCCCATCCCTGTTCCATCCCTGTCCCAGCCCTGTCCCAGCCCTGTCTCAGCCCTGTCCCAGCCCTGTCTCATCCCTGTCCCATCCCTGTCCCAGCCCTGTCCCAGCCCTGTCTTAACCCTGTCCCAGCCCTGTCTCAGCCCTGTCTTACCCCTGTTCCATCCCTGTTCCATCCCTGTCCCAGCCCTATCCCATCCCTGTCCCAGCCCTGTCTCTGCCCTGTCTCATCCCTGTCCCATCCCAGACCCAGCCCTGTCTCAGCCCTGTCCCAGCCCTGTCCCAGCCCTGTCCCAACCATGTCCCAGCCCTGTCCCAGCCCTGTCTCATCCCTGTCCCATCCCTGTCCCAGCCCTGTCTCATCCCTGTCCCAGCCCTGTCCCAGCCCTGTCCCAGCCCTGTCTTAACCCTGTCCCAGCCCTGTCTCAGCCCTGTCTTACCCCTGTTTCCATCCCTGTTCCATCCCTGTCTCAGCCCTGTCTCATCCCTGTCTCATCCCTGTCCCATCCCTGTCTCAGCCCTGTCCCAGCCCTGTCTCATCCCTGTTCCATCCCTGTCCCAGCCCTGTCTCAGCCCTGTCCCAGCCCTGTCCCATCCTTGTCCCAACCATGTCCCAGCCCTGTCCCAGCCCTGTCCCATCCCTGTCCCAGCCCTGTCCTATCCCTGTCCCAGCCCTGTCTCAGCCCTGTCTCCACCCTGTCCCAGCCCTGTCCCAGCCCTGTCCTATCCCTGTCCCATCCCTGTTCCATCCCTGTCTCAGCCCTGTCCCAGCCCTGTCCCAGCCCTGTCCCAGCCCTGTCCCAGCCCTGTCTTAACCCTGTCTCAGCCCTGTCTCATCCCTGTCCCAGCCCTGTCCCAGCCCTGTCCCAGCCCTGTCCCATCCCTGTCCCAGCCCTGTCTCAGTCCTGTCTCATCCCTGTTTCAGCCCTGTCCCAGCCCTGTCCCAGCCCTGTCCCATCCCTGTCCCATCTATGTCCCAACCATGTCCGAGCCCTGTCCCAGCCCTGTCCCAGCCCTGTCCCATCCCTGTCCCATCTCTGTCCCATCCCTGTCCTATCCCTGTCCCAGCCCTGTCCCAGCCCTGTCCTTAGCCCTGTCTCAGCCCTGTCTCAGCCCTGTCTCATCCCTGTTTCATCCCTGTCCCAGCCCTGTCTCAGTCCTGTCTCATCCCTGTTTCAACCCTGTCCCAGCCCTGTCCCAGCCCTGTCTCCGCCCTGTCCCACCCTGTCCCAGCCCTGTCCCAACCCTGTCCCAGCCCTGTCCCAGCCCTGTCCCATCCCTGTCCCTTCCCTGTCCCATCCATGTCCCAGCCCTGTCCCAGCCCTGTCCCAGCCCTGTCCCATCCCTGTCCCAGCCCTGTTTATCCCTGTCCCAGCCCTGTCCCAGCCCTGTCCCATCCCTGTCCCAGCCCTGTCTCAGCCCTGTCTCATCCCTGTCCCAGCCCTGTCTCATCCCTGTCCTAGCCCTGTCCCAGCCCTGTCTCAGCCCCGTCCTGTCTCATCCATGTTCCAGCCCCATCCTGTCTCATCCCTGTCCGAGCCCTGTCCTATCCCTATCCCAGCCCTGTCTCAGCCCTGTACCATCCCCGTCCCAGCCCCGTCCTGTCTCATCCCTGTTCCAGCCCCTGCCCTGTCCCACCCTGTCCCATCCCGCCACACGTCGATTTAGTGCCACTCGGAGTCTGCAGGCGTGACTAATGCCCGCGCCTTGTGTGGCGTAATGATACATTTATCTGAAATGGCACAGGGCCCAGTTCCCCGTCCTCATCTCTGACCCTTCGAACAAACACATTCACCAGAGGAGCTGTTAATGCGAGCCACCCATCTGTGCCCACTGCCCCCCTGCCTCCCTCTGTCTCCCTTCATCACCAATTTCCATATTCACTCACCCGAAAAGGAGGAAGTTAGGAAAGGGGGTGGTGCAGAGGGGGGGGACGTCTTCAAAAACACCCTCTCCACAGTAGGGGGGTAGAATGCATCTTGTTACATGACAGACATAGAGGCTCATGCGTGTCAGTTAGAAATTGGGCATATGACTCGAGGGAGGTACTTTATTGTGCTTATGCTACGTGTGACCACTGAGCTTCTTGGGATACATAACATGCAGGCTATTACAACTACAATAACTGCCATTACACCCATGAACGCATGTACACACACACAAAAACACTCAATCTGCTCCAGTCACGTCTCTCGTGCTGAGGGAGTAGCTTGCTGAGTCACAGGCCTACAAGCCTTGGTGTTCCTCATGCCTCACAATGCTCTGCTGTTTATCTTGACATAAGGCAGAACAATGGCGTGCAGATGGCAGCAGATGGAGCTGGGAGACAGGCGGGCACAGGGGGCATAGAGGGAGCACATAGGGGCTTTGGTTTAGGCTCCCTCCTGGTAGGACCGTGGATACAATCCTACTAGGAGACCCTTCCAGACCCTGCACCCTGGATAATGCGTGTGTGTGTGTGTGTGTGTGTGTGTGTGTGTGTGTGTGTGTGCTCTTTTGTGTGTGTGTGTGTGTGTGTGTGTGTGTGTGTGTGTGTGTGTGTGTGTGTGTGTGTGTGTGTGTGTGTGTGTATGCATGAGCAAGTTTTACCACCGGGTCTCTCGTGTAGAATCTGTGAGTGTGTATACACGCCTACTCCAGCCCCTGCAGACCACTGCACTGGCCAGATAAGACTCTCTGAGTAGGACCGGTCCAGGATCAGCTGTTGTCTGCAGGGAGAGACTACTCCCTGACAGCTCATGATCTCAGACCTGCCAAAGTGTTCTCTAGGAGAGTGAGAGAGAAACATGCACTGACACATAGTCAGAGGGTAAAAAAGACCTTACCCAGGCATCTTCCAAACAATTGCCTGACTTTTCAGAGTGATGATGCTAGAGGACTAAATTGTCCTGACAAATGACTGCTCTTGCTGTAATGTTCAAGGACAGCTCTGACACACTGACACACAGCATAGCACTCAGGAATTCACATCCGGTCTCAGAGCAAAACGTATTATATTTTACTAAAATCAATACCAAGGTACTTCAAATCAAATCAAAATCAAATCAAATTGTATTGGTCACATGTGCCGAACACAACAGGTGTAGAGTTCACCTTGAAATGCTTACTTAAGAGCACATTCCCAACAATGCAGAGTAAAAAAGTAAGACAAATATTTGCTAAATAAAAAAGGAAATAGTAACATGAGAAAAAACATAATGAGGCTAATAACAGTTGAAGTCGGAAGTTTACATACACCTCAGTTTAAACTCAGTTTTTCACAATTCCTGACATTTAATCCTAGTAAAAATTCCCTGTCTTAGCTCAGTTAGGATCACCACTTTATTTTAAGAATGTGAAATGTCAGAATAATAGTAGAGAGAATGATTTAGTTCAGCTTTTATTTCTTTCATCACATTAGTATTTGGAAGTATTGCCTTCAAATTGTTTAACTTGGGTCAAACGTTTCGGGTAGCCTTCCACAAGCTTCCCACAATAAGTTGGGTGAATTTTGGCCCAATCCTTCTGACAGAGCTGGTGTAACTGAGTCAGGTTTGTAGGCCTCCTTGCTCGAACATGCTTTTTCAGTTCTGCCAACAAATTTTCCATAAGATTGAGGTCAGGGCTTTGTGATGGCCACTCCAATACCTTGACTTTGTTGTCCTTAAGCCATTTTGCCACAACTTTGGAAGTATGCTTGGGGTCATTGTCCATTTGGAAGACCCATTTACGACCAAGCTTTAACTTCCTGACTGATGTCTTGAGATGTTGCTTCAATATATCCACATCATTTTCCTACCTCATGATGCCATCTATTTTGTGAAGTGCACCAGTCCCTCCTGCAGTAAAGCACCCCCACAACATGATGCTGCCACCCCCATGCTTCACGGTTGGGATGGTGTTCTCCGGCTTGCAAGCCTCCCCCTTTTTCCTCCAAACACATCGATGGTCATTATGGCCAAACAGTTCTATTTTTGTTTCATCAGACCAGAGGACATTTCTCCAAAAAGTACAATCTTTGTCCCCATGTGCAGTTGCAAACCGTAGTCTGGATATTTATGGCAGTTTTGGAGCAGTGGCTTCTTCCTTGCTGAGCGACCTTTCAGTTTATGTCGATGTAGGACTTGTTTTACTGTGAATATAGATACTTTGTACCTTTTTCCTCCAGCATCTTCACAAGGTCCTTTGCTGTTGTTCTGGAATTGATTTGCACTTTTCACACCAAAGTACATTCATCTCTAGGAGACAGAACGCGTCTCCTTCCTGAGCGGTATGATGGCTGCATGGTCCCATTGTAATGGCCGTCGTTGAAGAGAGTAGACCAAGGCGCAGCGTGTTGAGTGCTCATATTTAATTTTAATCGAGACACTTTGAACAAATCAAGAAAATGACAGCCAAACAGTTCTGTCAGGTACAACAAAACACTAAACAGAAATGAACTACCCACCAACCCCAAAGGAAAACAGGCTGTCTAAGTATGACTCCCAATCAGCGACAACGATGTACAGCTGTCCCTGATTGAGAGCCATACCAGGCCAAAACAAAGAAATACAAAGCATAGAAAAAAGGACATAGAATGCCCACCCAAATCACACCCTGACCAAACCTAAATAGAGACATAAAAAAGGCTCTCTCAGGTCAGGGCGTGACACCCATGGTGTTTATACTTGCGTACTATTGTTTGTACAGATGAATGTGGTACCTTCAGGTGTTTGGAAATTGCTCGCAAGGATGAACCAGACTTGTGGAGATCTAAAAAAAAATTCTGAGGTCTTGGCTAGTTTCTTTTGATTTTCCTATTATGTCAAGCAAAGAAGCACTGAGTTTGAAGGTAGACCTTGAAATACATCCACAGGTACACCTCCAATTGACTCAACTTATGTCAATTAGCCTATCAGAAGTTGATAAAGCCATGACATAATTTTCTGGAATTTTCCAAGCTGTTTAAAGGCACAGTCAACTTAGTGTATGTAAACTTCTGACCCACTGGAATTGTGATACAGTGAGTTGTAAGTGAAATAATCTGTCTGTAAACAATTGTTGGAAAAATGTCTTGTGTCATGCACAAAGTAGATGTCCTAACTGACTTGCCAAAACTATAGTTTGTTGACAAGACATTTGTGGAGTGGTTGAAAAACTAGTTTTAATGACTCCAACCTAAGTGTATGTAAACTTCCGGCTTTAACTGTACAAGGCGTACCAGTACCGAGTCAATGTGCAGGTATACGAGGTAGTTGAGGTAATTGAGGTAATACAGTATGTACATGTGGGTAGGAGTAAAAGTGACTATATAATCAGGATATATAATAAACAGAGTAGCAGAAGCATATGTGAAGTGTGTCTAAATGTGAGTGTGTGTGTGTGTGTGGTGTCAATATGCATGTGTGTGTGTGTGTGTTTTGTGTGTGTGAGCGTATCTAGTATGTGTGTATATGTGTGTTGGAGAGTCAGTGTAGTATGTGTGAGTGTGTGGGTAGAGTCTAGTGAGTGTGCATAGAGCCAGCACAGAGAGTCAGTGCAAAAAAATAAAGGGGGTCAATGTAACTAGTCCATGTTGCCATTTGATTAACTGTTCAGCAAACTTATGGCATGAAGAATCTGTTCAGGAGCCTTTTGGTCCCCGACTTGGCACTTCAGTAACACTTGTAATGTGTTAGCAGAGAGAACAGTCTATGACTTGGGTGGCTAGAGTCTTTGACAATTTTTAGGGCCTTCCTGACCCCACCTGGTATAGAGGTCCTGGATGGCAGGGAGTTCGGCCCCAGTGAAGTAATGGGCTGTACACCCTCTGTAGCTCCTTGCGGTCGGATGCCGAGCAGTTTCCATACAAAGCGGTGATGTAGCCAGTCAAGAGGCCTGTCAATGGTGCAGCTGTAGAACTGTTTGAGGATACGATGGCCCATGACAAATATCTTCAGCATCCAGAGGGGGAAGAGGCGTTGTCGTGCCCTCTTCACGACTGTGTTGGTGTGTTTAGACCATGATAGGTCCTTAGTGATGTGGACACCGAGAACTTAAAGCCCTCGACCTGCTCCACTACAGCCCCATCGATGTGAATGGGGGCGTGTTCGGCCATCCGTTTCCTGTAGTCCACGATAAGCTAATTTGTCTGGCCCACATTGGGGGAGAGGTTGTTGTCCTGGCACCACACTGCCAGGTCTCTGACCTCCTCCCTAAAGACTGTCTCATCGTCATTGATAATCAGGCCTACCGTCGTTGTGTCATCGGCAAATTTAATGATGGTGTTGGAGTAGTGCGCGGCAATGCAGTCGTGGGTGAACAGGGAATACAGAAGGTGACTGAACACAGACCCCTGAGATGCCCCCTTGTTGAGGGCCTGCGTGGCAGATGTATTGTTGCCCACCCTCACCACCTGGGGGTGACCGTCAGGAAGTCCAGGATTCAGTTGCAGAGGGAGGTGTTCAGTCCCAGAGTCCTTAGCTTAGTGATGATCTTGGAGGGCACTATGGTGTTGAACACTGAGCTGTAGTCAATGAACAGCATTCTCATGTAGGTGTTCCTTTTGTCCAGATGGGAAAGGGCAGTGTGGAGTGCAATAGAGATTGCGTCATCTGTGGACCTGTTGGGGCGGTATGCGAATTGGAGTGGGTCCCGGGTTTCTGGCATGATGGCATTGATGTGAGCCATGACCAGCCTTTCAAAGCTACAAATGTGAGCGCTATGGGGCAGTAGTCATTTAGACAGGTTACCTTGGCGTTATTGGGCACATGGACTATGGTGGTTTGCTTGAAACATGTAGGTATAACAGACTGGGTCAGGGAGAGGTTGAAAATGTCAGTGAAGACACTTGCCAGGTGGTCAGCATGCTCTGAGAACGCATCCTGGTAATCCATTTGTAACCTTCCTCACATTGGCTACAGAGAGCGTGATCATACAGTCATCCATAACAGCTGGTGCTGTCACACATGGTTGAGTGTTGCTAGCCTTGAAGCGAGCATAGAAGGCATTTAACTCGTCTGGTAGGCTCATTTCACATGGCAGCTCTCGGCTGGATTTCCCTTTGTAATCTGTGATAGTTAGCAAGCCCTGCCACATCGGATGAGCGTCAAAGCCAGTGTAGTAGGATTCGATCTTAGTCCTGTATTGATGCTTTGCCTGTTTGATGGTTTGTCAGAGAGCGTAACTGGATTTCTTATAAGCGCCCGGATTAGTGTCCCGCTCCTTGAAAGCGACAGCTCTAGCCTTTAGCTCAGTGCAGATGTTGCCTGTAGTCCATGGCATCTGGTTGCGATATGTACAGTACCGGTCAAAAGGTTGGTACTCATGCCAGGGTTTTTCTTAATTTTTCTATTTTCTACATTGTACAGTAGAATAATAGTGAAGACATCAAAACTATGAAATAACACATATGGAATCATGTAGTAACCAAAAAAGGGTTAAACAAATCCAAATATATTTCATATTTTAGATCCTTCAAAGTAGCCATCATTACTTTCTAAGACATGAAGGTCAGTCAATCCAGAAAAGTGCAGTTGCAAAAACCATCAAGCGCTATGATGAAACTGGCTCTCATTAGGACCGCTACAGGAAAAGAATACTCAGAGTTACCTCTGCTGCAGAGGATAAGTTAATTGGAGTTAACGGCACCTCAGATTGTAGCCCAAATAAATGCTTCATATAGTTCAAGTAAGAGACACATCTCAACATCAACTGTTCAGAGGAGACTGCGTGAATCAGGGCTTCATGGTGGAATTGCTGCAAAGAAACCACTATTAAAGGACACCAATAATAAGAAGAGACTTGCTTGGGCCAAGAAACACCTTTGGTCTGATGAGTCCAAATCTGAGATTTTTGGTTCCAACCGCCGTGTCTTTGTGAGACGCAGAGTAGGTGAACGGATGATCTCCGCATGTGTGGTTCCTACCATGAAGCATGGAGGAGGAGGTGTGATGGTGTGGGGGTGCTTTGCTGGTGACACTGTCAGTGATTTATTTAGAAATCAAGGCACACTTAACAAGCATGGTTACCACAGCATCCTGCAGCGATATCGACATCCCATTTGGTTTGCACCTAGTGGGACTATCATTTGTTTTTCAACAGGACAATGACCCAAAACACACCTCCAGGCTGTGTAAGGGCTATTTGACCAAGGAGAGTGATGGAGTGCTGCATCATATAACCTGTCCTCCACAATCACCTGACCTCAACCAAATTGAGATGGTTTTGGATATGTTGGACCTCAGAGTGAAGGAAAAGCAGCCAACAGGTGCTCAGCATATGTGGGAACTCCTTCAAGACTGTTGGAAAAGCATTCCTCATGAAGCTAGTTGAGAGAATTCCTAGAATGTGAAAAGCTGTCATCATCACAAAGGGTGGCTACTTTGAAGGATCTAAAATATTAAATATATTTTGATTTGTTTAACCCTTCTTTTGTTACTACATGATTCCATATGTGTTATTTCATAGTTTTGATGCCTTCACTATTCTACATTGTGGAAAATTGTAAAAATAAAGAAATACCCTTGAATGAGTAGGTGTGTCCAAACTTCTGACTGGGACTGTACGTACGGTCACTGTGGGTACGACATCGTCAATGCACTTATTAATGAAGCAGGTGACTGATGTGGTATACTCCTCAATGCCATTCCAGTCTGTTCCAGCAAAATAGTCCTGTAGTTTGGCGTCCGCTTCATTGGACCACTTCCGTATTGTGCACATCACTGGTACTTCCTGTTCGACTTTTTGCTTGTATGCAGAAATAAGGAGGACAGAGTTATGTTCAGATTTGCCAAACTGAGGATGAGGGAGAGAGGTTACGTTACATTAGGCTACCACTGTAATAGAGTTTGTATAATATAATATGCACAGTATAGTATCCTTCGTCTTGATCGCATTTTACCTGTTTAGTATGATATATTACGTTCGTCTGCTTTAGTAAGATATGCTACGTTAGACTGCTTTAGGATGATATCCTACGTTAGGTTAGGGGTTAAGATTTGTGTTAAGGTTAGGTTTAGGAGTAGGGTTAAGGTTAGGGTTAGTTCACATGCTAAGTAGCTTAAAAGTATTAAGTAGTTGCTAGTTAGCTAGAATTCTAAAGTTGTCAATGATGCGATTTGAACACACAACCTCTGTGTTGCTAGACGTTCACATTATACGCCCTACCAACCCCCCTCCTTTCGTTTTTGCCTTAACTAAACTAGTGTCCAAATACATTTGAGTGTCCCTGATTTAGTAAAATATGATATGTTTTAAAATATTAAAATACACTGCTCAAAAAAATAAAGGGAACACTAAAATAACATTTAAGTCATTTAACACATCCTAGATCTGAATGAATGAGATAATCTTATTAACTACTTTTTTCTTTACATAGTTGAATGTGCTGACAACAAAATCACACAAAAATAATCATTGGAAATCCAATTTATCAACCCATGGAGGTCTGGATTTGGAGTCACACTCAAAATTAAAGTGGAAAACCACACTACAGGCTGATCCAACTTTGATGTAATGTCCTTAAAACAAGTCAAAATGAGGCTCAGTAGTGTGTGTGGCCTCCACGTGCCTGTATGACCTCCCTACAACGCCTGGGCATGCTCCTGATGAGGTGGCGGATGGTCTCCTGAGGGATCTCCTCCCAGACCTGGACTAAAGCATCCGCCAACTCCTGGACAGTCTGTGGTGCAACGTGGCGTTGGTGGATGGAGCGAGACATGATGTCCCAGATGTGCTCAATTGGATTCAGGTCTGGGGAATGGGCGGGCCAGTCCATAGCATCAATGCCTTCCTCTTGCAGGAACTGCTGACACACTCCAGCCACATGAGGTCTAGCATTGTCTTGCATTAGGAGGAACCCAGGGCCAACCACACCAGCATATGGTCTCACAAGGGGTCTGAGGATCTCATCTCGGTACCTAATGGCAGTCAGGCTACCTCTGATGTGGAGGGCTGTGCGGCCCCCCAAAGAAATGCCACCCCACACCATGACTGACCCACCGCCAAACCGGTCATGCTGGAGGATGTTGCAGGCAGCAGAACGTTCTCCACGGCGTCTCCAGACTGTCACATCTGTCACATGTGCTCAGTGTGAACCTGCTTTCATCTGTGAAGAGCACAGGGCGCCAGTGGCGAATTTGCCAATCTTGGTGTTCTCTGGCAAATGCCAAACGTCCTGCACGGTGTTGGGCTGTAAGCACAACCCCCACCTGTGGATGTCAGGCCCTCATACCACCCTCATGGAGTCTGTTTCTGATCGTTTGAGCAGACACATGCACATTTGTGGCCTGCTGGAGGTCATTTTGCAGGGCTCTGGCAGTGCTCCTCCTGCTCCTCCTTGCACAAAGGCGGAGGTAGCGGTCCTGCTGCTGGGTTGTTGCCCTCCTACGGCCTCCTCCACGTCTCCTGATGTACTGGCCTGTCTCCTGGTAGCGCCTCCATGCTCTGGACACTACGCTGACAGACACAGCAAACCTTCTTGCCACAGCTCGCATTGATGTGCCATCCTGGATGAGCTGCACTACCTGAGCCACTTGTGTGGGTTGTAGACTCCGTCTCATGCTACCACTAGAGTGAAAGCACTGCCAGCATTCAAAAGTGACCAAAACATCAGCCAGGAAGCATAGGAACTGAGAAGTGGTCTGTGGTTACCACCTGCAGAACCACTCCTTTATTTTGGGTGTCTTGCTAATTGCCTATCATTTCCACCTGTTGTCTATTCCATTTGCACAACAGCATGTGAAATGTATTGTCAATCAGTGTTGCTTCCTAAGTGGACAGTTTGATTTCACAGAAGTGTGATTGACTTGGCGTTACATTGTGTTGTTTAAGTGTTCCCTTTATTTTTTTGAGCAGTATATAATACTACCTGCACCAAACTTTAAATTGTATTTCCAGTCACTAGCATTTCGCCCCATCCTAAAATTGGTTTAGACATTATTATTTTGCCCCCTGCCTAAATATAGAGAGAAATATGGTGTCTCCTATTGCCCTGGAAGAGGTGTTCACTAATGTATCCCTTAAACAATGTAAACTATGCTTTGGTGCTGTTATTGCGCACACAATTTATATTTGGCACAAAATTGGCCATACTCCAATATTTCACAATAATTGCTTGCGATCTGGAGTGTGGCCTTTTGCATCCCCCCTATGGGCCAGATGTGGAATCGGTACCCTTACAGATATCACGGACATAATGGTTTGAGAACATTCCATACACATTACCAGGCATCTCCTTTTTTAGATATTTACAATTTAAGTCAGCTTTGCTGGCCTATGGAGTCCCTTGGGAAACCCAACTACCAAACCATTCAATGAATAAATAAATTATCTAAGTTCCCGAAAGGACTGATCTCTATAATATATAAACAACTTTTGGAAAGCTTATATTCTGAGCTAGCCATTAAAAAAGTTTGGCCCACAGATCTAATTGCACTTGAACAACCCTTTAACTGGAACTGAACATGGAAAACTATGACCTTGGCATCCCGTAATCCCAACCATCAATTTATACATTTTAAGTTTTTTCACAGACTGTATTTAACACCAAGGAGACGTTTTACGATGAAATTGGACCCAACTCCTAACTGTTCTCTGTGTCCCCTAAAGGTATCCACATGTTTCTCAGCAAAAACTGTTTGGAACAGTTTGTGAATATATGACAACATTTTGTGAAGTTTTTGTTAGTTTTGGTCTTCGGCAAAGGTTTCTTTGGTTGTTCGTGCACACTGCATTTTTTCTCGAGGCAAGCCGAAGTCAGTAGCTGAAGTCTACAACCCTTCATCAATGATTTGGCTCCCGAGTGGCGCAGCGGTCTAAGACACTGCATCTCAGTGCAAAAGGCATCACTACAGTCCCTGGCTCAAATCCAGGCTGTGTCACATCTGGCTGTGATGGGGAGTCCTATAGGGTGGAGCACAATTGCCCCAGCGTTGTCTGGGTTTGGCTGGGGTAAGCTGTCATTGTAAATAATAATTTGTTCTTAACTGACTTGCTTAGTTAAATAAATTTGTCACAGAGCTCTGTGTAGGATGGGATGAAATGCTAGTGTCTGGAAAAACAATTACAAATTTGGTATGGATCGTATTATATTTTAATATCTTAAAACATAATATATTTTACTAAATCTGGGACACTCAAATTAGTATGATATGTTACAGTAGGGATTCTTCAATGCCTACTTTTGTTTCAAAGTAGATTTGTTTAAGACTATCAAGAATAACTCTGTGTAACACTGATTTCGCCCACTGCAGAAAAATATTAAATGCTTCTGGGGAAAGGTTACAAAATGTATTTAGAATGTATATATTGAATGATTTCCATCTATTATGTTACATAATGAATATCTCAATCAATCAGAGATGATTATTCCTGGCAGGCAGAACTGCTGCACTCTTTCCCATTTAACCAGGGGATACAGTTACTGTTAGAAGTTATACCATTAGAATTATCAACAGTGAGAATGAATGGTGCTAACCAAGGAACAATTGAGGCCTGGACAAATATACCTGACTCTGTAAATAACAATTTCAGATAAAGCCCCACACATCCAAACCAATTATACACAGTGGTATAGTGGAGGATATACACTGTATACCCACTTATTTTTCAGTGGGCATTGTCTGTACTCACTTCTTAATCACCACTGATACATACAGTGCATTCTGAAAGTATTCAGACAACTTGACATTTTCCACATTTTGTTATGTTAGTCTTATTCTAAAATGGATGAAATTGTTTTTTCCCCCTCATCAATCTATGTACGGAGAACAAAATGTATGAAATGTATGCATTCACTACTGTAAGTCGCTCTGGATAAGAGGGTCTGCTAAAAAAAAAAAAATGACTCAAATAACCCATAACGACCTAGCAAAAATGTATTTTTTTTTTATTTTTTTTTGCAAATGTATAAAAACTTAAACCGGAAATATCACATTTACAGAAGTATTCAGACCCTTTACGAAGCACTTTGTTTAATCACCTTTGGCAGTGATTACAGCCTTGAATCTTCTTGAGTATGACGCTACAAGCTTGGCACACCTGTATTTAGCGAGTTTCTCTGTCAGGTTGGATGGGGAGTGTTGCTGCACAGCTATTTTCAGGTCTTTCCAGAGATGTTCGATCGGGATCAAGTCCGGGCTCTGGCTGGGCACCTCAAGAACATTCAAAGCCTTGTCCCGAAGCCACTCCTGCATTGTCTTGGCTGTGTGCTTAGGGTCGTTGTCCTGTTGGAAGGTGAATCTTCACCCCCTAGTCTAAGGTCCTGAGCGCTCTGGAGCAGGTTTTCATCAAGGATCTCTCTGTACTTTGCTCTGTTCATCTTTGCCTTTTTCCTGACTAGTCTCACAGTCCCTGCCGCTGAAAAACATCTCCACAGCATGATGCTGCCAACAACATGCTTCACTGTAGGGTTGGTGCCAGGTTTCCTCCAGACGTGACACTTGGCATTCAGGCCAAAGAGTTTGTTGTTTCTCATGGTCTGAGAGTCCTTTAGGTGCCTTTTGGCAAACTCCAAGCGGACTGTCATGTGCCTTTTACTGAGGAGTGGTTTCCATCTGGTCACTCTACCATAAAGGCCTAATTGGTGGAGTGCTGCAGAGATGGTTGTCCTGGAAGGTTCTCCCATCTCCACAGAGGAACTCTGGAGCTCTGTCAGAGTGATCATCGTGTTCTTGGTCACCTCCCTGACCAAGGCCCGGATTGCTCAGTTTGGCCGGGTGGCCAGCTCTAGGAAGAGTCTTGGTGGTTCCAAAGTTTTGGTACCTTTCCCCAAATCTGTGCCTCGATACAATCCTATCTCGGAGCTCTACGGACAATTCCTTAGACCTCATGACTTGTTTTTTTTCTCTGACATGCACTGTCATCTGTGGGACCTTATATAGACAGGTGTGTGCCTTTCCAAATCATGTCTAATCAATTGAATTTACCACAGGTGGACTCCAATCAAGTAGTAGAAACAGCTCAAGGATGATCAATGGAAACAAGATGCACCTGAGCTGAATTTCGAGTCTCATAGCAAGGTCTGAATACTTACGTAAATAAGGTATTTCGGTTTGTTTTCTTTTTAATACATTTGCAAACATTTCTAAAAAACTGTTTTCACTTTGTCATTATGGGGTATTGTGTGTAGATTGATGATAAACAATTATTTTATCAATTTTAGAATAAGGCTCTAACGTAACAAAATGTGGAAAAAGCCAAGGGGTCTGAATACTTTCCAAAGGCACTTAAACAAATCAAAATATATTTTTTAAACACTTTTTTGTTTACTACATGATTCCATATTTGTTATTTCATAGTTCTGATGTCTTCACTATTATTCTACAATGTAGAAAATAGTAAATATAAAGAAAAACCCATGAGTCAGTAGGTGTGTCCAAACTTTTGTCTGGTTATATATATATATATATATATATATAATACATTTAGCTCTGAGACCAGGCTGGGATTCACTGAGGCAAATCATAGATCAGGATACATTCGATATCTGCCTATGACATACTATAGGGCTCATTGTACAGTATGTGGATACAATATTGAGACACAGGATTGTGTCTATATCTTCAGTTTTTCACCAGAGGTATATTCACTAACCAAATGGAAGCAAATGGCCAAAATAGGGAGGGACCAATCTGAACGTGTACAATAAGAGATGCTCATTTTCTTTGCCAAGAAACATTTTCTGTTGTAAACCATTTTGCTACGGCGTGCACTAATGAATACACACAGATTTTTGAGCGGTATTAGCATGGTATTAAGTTGTCAAAATGCAGCTGAGTTTGTTGTTTTAAGCATCAAAGTGGATATTAACAAGTCACATGAATATTTAACAAGTGATGCAGTAAAAAAAACTCAAAATAAAGCTCAACATAGGGGATTAGCGAATGTTCCTGTTTTTCCAGAGACTGTGACTCAAGAGCTAAGTATTGCAGGATAAATGGAGCTGGGAGATTTGTTGTCTTCCCTGCCCTAAATGCCTCATCATTTGCCTCTACTAAAAGTCCAGCTCCAGTATTTATAGTGAGATAAAATGAATGGAATCAATCCCCTCGTCCCTAAGCTGTGAGGGCCTGCCAACAGTCCCAGCCCTATAGGGATGACGGAAGTGTGTGTGTGTGTGTGTGTCTAAGCCATCCTCCATAAACTGCAACCCTCCAAAGGGTAGTGCTACCAAGATCTGTTTTAATCAGATGAACCCTTTTTTAAAGACAAGGGTACTTTGTAAGGAAAAGGGTTCTACCTAGAAGCTTTAACATCTTAAGAACTGTTTTTGGAAGAAAGGGTTCTTTGATGATTCTTTGGAAGGCAAAACTGATTATTTGGAAGGCAAGAAGGGTTCTTCATAGAGCCATATATAATATTTCCCAGCATGCTCTGTTGCAGGGAGATTTTCAGAATTGTTTGTTTCACTGTAATATCTGTTTTTGCATGTAATTGATTGGTTGATGCATTTAACGCGACACAAAGATAAATAACATACCGTTTTCTAAACTAATCCAATCTGTTAGTAATTGGATTTATTGCACCCGTTTGTGGTAGTCTCAGTATTCCATCTTCCCTACCCTGGCAGTCATTCTGAATGCAGGTTTCGGGTGATTAACAAATGCACTTGTTGGATATCCTAACTCTGGTTGGATTTCAATAGGAATTCCAATAAATTTGACTTGACATCACTTTGCAAGCCAGCATAATTCGACTTGCAGGCCTGAAGTGGCCTGTTAACCAGGAGATTCCTAACACCACGTGGTTAGGGTAGAACTAAGCCCTCAAAGAAAGGCCTTATGATATATGTAATTTTAAAGGCTGATAAGGCTGGTGGAACCTTTCATAGATAAAAGGGTTCTCGGTAGAACTCTTCATAGAGTGTTCTAGGTAGAACCATATACAAAGGGTTCTTTATAGAACCCTACATAGAGAGTTCTAAATAAGACATTTCTCCATAAACTGCAAAGGGTTCTGCCCAGCACCAAAAAGGGTTCCCCCATTGGGACAAACCGAAGAACCCTGTATGGTTCTACTTACCATAGCCCAGAGAGAGCAGGAGGGCCGTCAGCAGAGCCTGCAGTCCACAGACAGGGACCACCGCACCCAGCATCCTGGACCTGAGAGAGAGAGAGAGATCTTTAGAATTATAATCACTCAAGTTGCCGATATGTTTGCATGTACACTCCCTTTCTCCTTCCCTTAACGTTCCAGCTAGAGTGGAGACAGGAGGAGACAGCTGAGAGGTGGACAGGAGGCATAGCCATTAGAATCCCATCACAGACAGGCCCTTCTAGTGACAAATCAGACAGGAGTGATTTCTGTGGTTTGAAATCACCTGCTGGCCCTACATCAGGGGAGGGCACTGATAATGTAGCCGACTTTACAATCTCCCTACAATCAAAGACTGATTTCTGCCAATAACAGCCCAGTCAGTAGGTCTATAATACAGTCTGATTAACAATCAGGTGGATAATATATTTGTATTGAAGAATGTGTTATTATTTGGCAACCCTTCAGCTTCCTCTGATTCCTATACCAAAATAAAGTATGTTTTCACTGTTCTACATCAAAACAGCTGAGCAACACAACACAACAAGCAAATAGAACATGATTGAAGCCTATGTTCCCATGGCAATTGTTACACATGGCATATTTGACTTTTTCACTAAGCACACACAAAATCAAAGATGCAGGAATTCTTGGATCTAGTGAGGGTGGAGGCAGCTGGTATGTGAGAGAGCCTAGTGTTTATATTAGTTTATTGGAAAATGCAGCTTTTCTGTGTCATTGGGAAGGTGAAAAACAGCCTCACGGGTTGACACCTTACATTTGGAAATATAATGCTACAGAACGTGTCATCCTTGCCAAGTTAGATTGCTTATTTTCTTTCAATAATAGTTTTTCTTTCACAAATTTTCCAATAAGAATACAAACACATGTGTGTCCAGATTTCTCTATTGAAGCTTATGTCAAATGTAAGTGATTTGCTTATTTTTTAGAATTTATAAAAGTACAGCCTCAGAGCTTCAAAATGATATATTGTACGTTGTAGTTGGAATGAAGCATAGGAACGTTATGCTGGGAAAGTTGATAAACTTGTTATCCTACTTAAATGAAAAGTAGGGGTAAATACCCGTTCGAAAGATTTTTATGAAAGTTTCGCACTGACTAGAGAACTCTTGTTTGTTTACGCCCATTCAGCATCTTTTGCACAATCTTAAGCCTTAGCCCCACCCCACCCACACATGTAAGTATATGTGAGTCAGCACGGCATTGTCCTCCAGAAAGTAGGTCTCTCCATAAACCCAGCTAAATTCACAGAAGCAGTGTTTTTGAGAGCTGTAGCAACACTTTTGCAGTTGTCCATAGCTGTATCTCTCCAAAAATCTGAGATATATAAATCTATATACTGACCAGGGAGGAGCCATTCAGTTATAGACAGACCAATCAGGACTCATCTCTCAGCATGTCCAACTGTTCCAATATCTCATCCAATCATGACTACCCAGGAAAGATGTTGTCTTTCTTCCTATATAGCTCAGTGCTTGCTCCTTGGCTCAACTAGGCTGATAATTAAAAATGTGTATTCATATTTACTGATCCAATACAAGTTTGTAATTAAGCCACATGAAAGTTCACATGTTCAAGAAGGCATTTCAGACAAAAATAAACATTCGCAAATGGCCCTACTGTGAAGTAGGAACCAGCAGCAGACTCTGTAACTCGTCACATTTCTTAATGAAGAAAAGTGAGGTCCTAATCTCAATCTTGATAGAAGAATCATGAAAACCCTGTGAAAAATATGCCTTAAATTAAATTCAAATCAAATAAAATTTTATTTGTCACATGTGCCAAATACAACAGGTGAAATGCTTACTTAACCAACAATGCAGTTCAAGAAATAGAGTTAAGAAAATATTTACTAAATAAAAGGAAGGTTTTTATTTTTTAAATAACACAAGAAAATGACATAACAATAACGAGGCAATATACAGGGGGTACCGGTACCGAGTCAATATGCGGGGGTACAGGTTAGTCAAGGCAATTTGTAAAATGACTATGAATAGATAACAAAACAGTGAGCAACAGCAGTGTAAAAACAAAGGGGGGGGGGGGTCAATGTAAATAGTCTGGGTGGCCATTTGATGAATTGTTCAGCAGTCTTAAGGCTTGGGGGTAGAGCCTTTTGGTTCTAGATTTGGCCCTTGCTCTGCGGTAGAAGAGAGAACAGTCTATGACTTTGGTGACTGTAGTCTTTGACCATTTTTTGGGCCTTCCTCTGATACTGCCTAGTATATAGGACCTGGATGGCAGGAAGCTTGGCCCCAGTGATGTACTGGGCCGTTCACACTACCCTCTGTAGCGCAGTTGCCATACCAGGCGGTGATGCAACCGGTCAGAATGCTCTTGATGGTGCAGTTGTAGAACTTTTTGAGGATCTGAGGATCCACGCCAAATCTTTTCAGTCTCCTTTGGGGCAAAAGGTGTTGTTGTGCCCTCTTCACAACTGTCTTGGTGTGTTTGGACCATGAGAGTTTGTTGGGGATGTGGACACCAAGGAACTTGAAACTCTCAACCTGCTCCACTTCAGCCCCATCGATGTTAATGAGGGCCTGTTCGGCCCTCCTTTTACTATATTCCACGATCAGCTCCTTTGTCTTGATCACACTGAGGGAGAGGTTGTTGTCCTGGCACCACACGACCAGGTCTGACCTCCTCCCTATAGGCTGTCTCATTGCTGTCGGTGATCAGGCTCACTGTTGAATACAACTTTACTAATCCCCACCAGGGACAATCAGAGCACAAGCACACATTTACATCAATTCTCCACATTATACATCATAAAGAGATAAGCAACCAGCTTTACAACCAGGTACAGTATGTGTTGCCCGGCTCAACTAAACTAAACCCTGACCTGTCTGTTGTTACAGTATGACAAAGGGTTATCACCTGTCCAGTCCAGATAGTAGGGTCCAGTGTGTGTTGAGTGTAAACTAAATTCCAGTGAGATGTCAGTCCCTGGATGGAGGACAGAGAAACCCTGTGTATAAATAATGGATGTGGCAGCTCTGGAGATACGACGTCCAGCCCGGCGCGGCGGCCAAGGGGCGAAATCCGAGGCGAGGGTACCAGAGATGGGACACAGATAGCTGGTGTCCATTACAGCCATGCTATTCGCTCAGACTGTCTCAAAGGCAATCAAGGACAAACACAGACAGCCCAGCCAGGCTATTCTCTATGGGAGGAATATAGATGGGACCATTTAGGCATGCTTTATCCCTCCTAAATATTACAGGAACAACAGAACAATGCTTGAATGCTGCCCAAATGATGATGTGATATCATGCTAGGGGCAGGACTTTTTCCAGATCACGTGACCTGACCAGGGAAAACTTCTGGCTCTAGTAATAGCCTCCGGCCTTGTCACACCCTGATCTGTTTCACCTGTCCTCGTTATTGTCTCCACCCCCTCCAGGTGTTGCTTGTTTACCCCAGTGTATTTATCCCTGTGTTTCCTGTTTCTCTGTGCCAGTTCATCTTCTATGTCCAAGCCTACCAGCGGTTTTTCCTGTTTTCCTGCTTAGCCTTTTTGCCTTTTTCTAGTCCTCCCGGTTTTGACCCTTGCCTGTTCTGGACTCTGTACCCGCCTACCTGACCATTCTGCCTGCCCTGACTTCGAGCCTGCCTGCCACACTGTACCTCCTGGACTCTGGTTATCTGGTTATGACCTTTTGCCTGTCCATGATCATTCTCTTGCCTATTCCCTTTGGATTTATTAAACATCTTAAACTCCAACTATCTGCCTCCTGTGTCTGCATTTGGCTCTCACCTAGTGTCATGATAGGCCGACAGTATTTCCTGGTTAGGGAATTTCAGAGCCATAATTATTAGGCTCCTTAGTACCATGCTAGGGGTGCGGGAAGAATGCCAAGTGAATTCCTTGCTAACGAAGCCTAGAAAATATCATATTCCCTTTTCTAGACTACTTGTATCTCCAAAGGCTCCTCATGACACACAGACCCACTTCAGTTCAATCCCAGATCAATACAGTCTCTTCAGAGCACCGTGGCCCTTTCTCTACATCATCAATACTAAGAAAGCCTTCTATTCATGTGTGTTTTATAGGGCTAAGTCACAACGTATTGTTGGCTCTGACCTTGCCACATCATCAATACAAACAAAGCCTTTTGGTGGCCCTAAGCGAGATTTGGTTGGGGGGGTCCCCCACCTCACGGGCAAAACATTTTAGTGGCCCCCCTCTTGACGACGGCAGAGATAAACATTTTAGTTTTAAAGTTAATCTCCTGCAATTCTACACATTTTGCCATGGGGCGTCGTTTATAACACATTTCATGCAATTCTACTCAATTTGCCATGGGGCAGAGACAAACACTTGCAGTTTTACAGCTAATTTCCTGCAATTCTACCCATTTTGGCATGACTTATGCCATGTTAATATGATATCTGAGTGAGAGTGACTAATGAAATCAATGGAGGCCCCCTGGAGGTCAGGGCCCCTGGGCATGTGCCCTGGTTTCCCATTCGGTATTCGGCCATGATTACTACAAGTTTAGATAGCTGACTAGACTAGTTTACCAATCAGTTTTTTTTAGCTGACATGGCTTATTGAGTGAATGTCAGTGACTGACATACAAGAGATAAACTGTTGATGCACAGCCAAATGTAGAAATTACACCTTGGGTATTCTTCCTTTCAAACCCCGAATTAGTTCCTCATTTTTTTATGTTTCTTATACCCATGGCCCGGCCCTCCTTGCCACTATCTTGAGCCATTTTCTTTGCATCTCCAGCAGGTTCTCTCTCTCTCTCTCTCTCTCTCTCTCTCTCTCTCTCTCTCTCTCTCTCTCTCTCTCTCTCTCTCTCTCTTTCTCTCTCTTTCTCTCTCTCTTTCACAGCACTTATTCTTCTTGTCTTCGACCTCTATGCTGCCAGCATGACTCAGGAGTATCTCTTAATTGTATTTTCGAGTTGGAGACATACTGTTCTACCATACCTCTGTGAGCAGGGGACAGCCGCCAAGCTGTGAGTGTCCTTTGAAATACCAACTCTCTCTGCTCAGCTGGCTCACCGGACTGGACGCCACCTCAACGCCAACATGAACCTGCTCCTGTATAGACATCTGCATACATTTCTCAGTCAGTCACCACATACACGTGCACACACACCGACGCACGCGCGCACACCCATACAGAAACCTCTACACACAGCCACACATACAGTGCAGTTGGAAAGTATTCAGACCCCTTGACTTTCCACATTTTGTTATGTTATAGCCTTACTCTAAAATTGATTCAATACATTTTTTCCTCATCAATCTACACACAATACCCCATAATGACAAAGCGATAACAGGTTTTTAGACATTTTTGCAAATGTATTAAAAATAAAAAAACAAATACCTTATTTACATAAGTATTCATATCCTTTGCCATGATACTCGAAATTGAGCTCAGGTGCATCCTGTTTCCATTGATCATCCTTGAGATGTTTCTAAAACTTCATTGGAGTCCATCTCTGGAGAGACCTGAAAATAGCTGTGCATCGATATTCCCCATCCAACCTGACAGAAGAATGGGAGAAACTCCCCAAATACAGGTGTGCCAAGCTTGTAGCGTCATACCAACAAAGACTCAAGGCTGCGATCCATGCCAAAGGTGCTTCAATAAAGTACTGAGTAAAGGGTCTGAATACTTATGTACATGTGATATTTCAGCTTTTTTATTTATACATTTGCAAAGATTTCTAAAAACCTGTTTTTGCTTTGTCATTATGGGGTATTGTGTCTAGATTGATGAAGGGGAAAAAAACAATTTAGTACATTTTAGAATAAGGCTGTAACTTCACAAAATGTGGAAAAAGTCAAAGGGACTGAATACTTTCCGAATGCACTGTAGCCAGAAAGTCTATATACAGTGCCATACATTTACATTTGAGTCATTTAGCAGAAGGTCTTATCCAAAGCATCTTACAGGAGCAATTAGGGTTAAGTGCCTTGCTCAAGGGCACATCGGAAGATTTTTCACCTAATCGACTCAGGGATTCGAACCAGCAACCTTTTGGTTACTGGACCAACATTCTTAACCAGTACCGCTACCTGCCACTAGGCTACCTACCGCTATCGCTACCGCTATCTGCCGCTAGGCTACCTACCACTACCTGCCCCAACCGCTACCTGCCGCTAGGTTACCTACCACTACCACTACCTGCCTCTACCTGCTGCTACCGCTACCTGCATCTACCGCTACCTGTCGCTAGGCTACCTACCAGTAACGCTACCTGCATCTACCGCTACCTGTCGCTAGGCTACCTACCACTAACGCTACCTGCCTCTACCACTACCTGCCGCTAGGTTACCTACCAGTAACGCTACCTGCCGCTACCGCTACCTGTTGCTAGGCTACCTACCACTACCACTACCTGACTCTAGCTACCTGCCGCTAGGCTACCTACCACTACCACTACCTGCCGCTACCGCTACCTGTCGCTAGGCTACCTACCACTACCACTACCTGCCGCTGGGTTACCTACCAGTAACGCTACCTGCCGCTACCGCTACCTGTTGCTAGGCTACCTACCACTACCACTACCTGCCTCTAAGCTACCTACCACTAACGCTACCTGCCACTACCGCTACCTGCCGCTACCGCTACCTGCCGCTAGGTTACCTACCTACTCTCAGTGTCTTTCACAATCATAACCCGTTTCAGATTAGACATACTGTAATTACAGTCTTAGCGTTGCTACTAACATTATTGGTCACATACACATGGTTAGCAGATGTTATTGCGAGTGTAGCGAAATGTTTGAGACCAGAACAGGTGTGTACTGTCCTGTACCACCCACTGAGACAGTGTCCCATACTGAGAAGACTCGGGGAAGTCACTGGGAGCCTCACTAGATCTCCACACAGTCTCCACTGCTTCATCCCAGCTGGTTGGAAGCTCTGCTCAGCCTGACTGTTCTCTCCATGCTGTCCCACCCAGACGGCAGGGAGAGAGGGAAGGAGGGAGGGAAGGAGGCTTCCATATGCTGTTACGACCAGGCAGGAGTTCATGCTGTCCCTCTATGGAGCCTCTTTCTATCCTTCTCTCTGTCAACTTTCTTCCCTTTTCCCACAAGTTCTCTATCATTCTTTCTGTCTACCCTATTTCTTCCTTTCTATCCCTCCATGGATTCTCCCTGTATATCTGGTCCCTCCCTCCTTTCTATCCCTCCATGGAGTCTCCCTCTCTCTGTCTGCTCCATCCCTCCTTTCTATCCCTCCATGGAGTCTCCCTCTCTCTGTCTGCTTCCTCTCCTTTCTTCCGTGCCATCGTGCATTATGAACCAGGCTCATTAATCACTCACTTCCCTGTCACTCCATCAGCTCACACTGTCATTGTCCCTGCAGCAGTCAGTCATTCAGTCAGTCACATACACACACACAAACACACATGGATGCACGGACGCAGACACCCACTCACACACAGACCAACGCACGCATGCACACACACACAATGCCATTTTCATTTTGGACTCAGACCCATCAACAGCTATGTAGGTGACAAATTAGAAATTAGGTGACAAAATACACTACCGTTCAAAAGTTTGGCGTCACTTAGAAATGCCCTTGTTTTTAAAAGAAAAACACATTTTTTGTCTATTAAAATCACATCAAATTGATCAAAAATACAGTGTAGACATTGTTAATGTTGTAAATGACTATTGCAGCTGGAAATGCTGGAAATCTACCTAGGCGTACATAGTCCCATTATCAGCAACCATCACTCCTGTGTTCCAATGGCACGTTGTGTTAGTTAATCCAAGTTTATCATTTTCAAAAGCTAATTGATCATTAGAACCGTTTTGCAATTATGTTAGCACAGCTGAAAACTGTTTTTCTGGTTAAAGAAGCAATAAAACTGGCCTTCTTAGACTGGTTGAGTATCTGGAGCATCAGCATTTGTGGGTTTGATTAAGGCTCAAAATGGCCAGAAACAAAGAACTTTCTTCTGAAACTTGTCAGTCTATTCTTGTTCTAAGAAATGAAGGCTTCTGGGGCACAACAAACACAATGTCTGTCTGTGGTGCAGTACATTCAGATGGTGGTGCAGTACATTCAGATGTCTCTCTGTGGTGCAGTACATTCAGATGTCTCTCTGTGGTGCAGTACATTCAGATGTCTCTCTGTGGTGCAGTACATTCAGATGTCTGTCTGTGGTGCAGTACATTCAGATGTCTGTCTGTGGTGCAGTATATTCAGATGTCTGTCTGTGGTGCAGTACATTCAGATGTCTGTCTGTGGTGCAGTACATTCAGATGTCTGTCTGTGGTGCAGTACATTCAGATGTCTGTCTGTGGTGACATACATTCAGATGTCTGTCTGTGGTAAAATACATTCAGATGTCTCTCTGTGGTGCAGTACATTCAGATGTCTGTCTGTGGTGCAGTACATTCAGATGTCTGTCTGTGGTGCAGTACATTCAGATGTCTGTCTGTGGTGAAATACATTCAGATGTCTGTCTGTGGTGACATACATTCAGATGTCTGTCTGTGGTGACATACATTCAGATGTCTGTCTGTGGTGACATACATTCAGATGGCCCATTGGCATGCCATTTGGTTGAGCGCTCTAACTCTACCTAGCTGCATCCACGCTAGCATCCACGCTAAAATCCATGCTAGCATCCAGCGCTCTGACTACCTAGATAGCATCCACACTAGCATCCACGCTAAAATCCATGCTAGCATCCAGCGCTCTGACTACCTAGATAGCATCCACACTAGCATCCACACAAATGCCAAGCCGGAGCGGATGAGTGCAAGTTGAATCTTAAGCAGCCATACATTTCCCCAATGTGGCGCCTGGCCTGTATGTGTACTATATGAGAGCCCGTAGCTGGCCTGTGGGTCCCCCTCCACCAGTCCGGCTCTGCATCATCATCGCAGCCTACAATCTGCTCTCACACACGGGCATTCAAAAACACACATGCATAAAATAAAGCGCACGCACATCCCACCATGATTGAGGCTGAAGGCTCAGTTGATAAAAGGAGGATTATTGGCGTTTCAACAGCGTTGAATGATAATGAAGTCAATGCCAACCTGCTGTATGGGCATGTGAATGTCGGCGTGTGTGTGAATGCATGTGCATGCGTGTGTTCTTTGTGTGTGAGTGTGTTTTATGTATGGGTGTGTGTGCGGGAGCCTATTTGTCCCTGTGAGTGTTTGCATGAGTGTTTCTCAGTGAACAGCAGTGTGCCCTTGTTCCCTATATGAGTGAGGGATTGTTTATGCTGACATGAAAAGATGCAATTATGCAGGAGATGGACTATTCACGGGACGAAAGGATGGAGGGAGGAGGAGGCTGTGTGCCACATTAACGCTAAACTCCTGAAAGGCCCTGTCAATTACAATGGAGTGCTCCTCACGGGCTCTCTCTCTCTCTCTCTCTCTCTCTCGCCGATTGCATCTAATGTGCCTGGATGTGGCCAGGGCAGCAGGGAATGCAGAGTGTGTTTATTTCCCCTGCATACAAGTGTGTATTTATACTGTATGTTTTTCCACTCTCCTGCTGATGCTACCGACAACACAAAAGGTTGGATGTATTCTCGCATCATGGCCAAGCGCTGGGCCGTGAAAGAGACAAGAGGGAAGGTATTGGAGAGGATTTCTCCATGCAGAGCCCAGCCTGCCCAGGACTGTGTGAAAGCATATTACTTCCACCTCAAAGAAACAGTGTCTCCCACTGCCCTCTCTCTCCTATTCAGATGAGCAACCTACCAATGAAATGAGCCTGGCTGGCAGTCAGGGCTTGGCTGGAGGTGGAATATCTCTCCTCTTTAAGATGAAAATAACATAGTGCTCCAATTTGGCATCCAACAGGAGTGGCGTGGTCCTGATTTTAAACGAGGGGAAGAGAGAGAGAGAGAGGGGGGGAGAGAGATAAAAAGGGGAAAGAGTGATCGACGCTCGGTGGCTGTAAAGCCACTTTACAATGTGGCAAATGTTTAACTTGTTCTTGAGCACATCAAGGTCTCCTTGCCTGCTGTCTACTAGAGGAATGTAAATTTGGGCTGAAAGTAAAGTATATTGAACATTTTTCAGCGCAGCGTGGGACACAAGCAGGCTGTGACTGACAGGGCTTCTTTAGGGAAAGCCTAGCGGTTAAGTGCATTGGGCCAGTAACCGAAAGATCACTGGTTCAAATCCTAAGCTGACTAGGTAAAAAATCTGGCGATGTGCCCTTGAGCAAGACACTTAACCCTAATTGCTCCTGTAAGTCGCGCTGGATAAGAGCATCTGCTAAACTACTGAAATGTTTACATTTTACATTTAAATAAATGTGTGTCCTGTTCTGTCTGCTGTTGCCTTACCTAACCAACCCATCACTGTAACCTTGGTGTTAGATCAATACTTGACAATCACGGAGGATGAGGAGGAAGAGGAGGGGCAGTGGTTAGCTATGGCATGCTGAGCCCAAGGAGCCTCTGAAGCAATGGCATGGCTGGCGCAGCGACCATACACACACACACAGAACCTCCTTCCCCAACCTTTGCAGCAATGGCAGTCACAGAAACCCCATTCCTCCAAAGAGTAGGGATAAAACCCCATCCCTCTGACAGTGACTGAGCCTAAACCCTCCCCAAACGCCCTGAGGCATTCACACCTGCAGGGAGCTGTCACAGACAGTGTCACCCCCAGTGTGTTACCCATGGGTTTAACAGAGCGGGCCCAGGACCCTGGACCTTGTTTAGGGAAACATCCCCCACCATAACACACTTCTCAGACGCAGCGCACCACAACCGCCGTGCAGAGACCATGTCATCACTTCATTATTGGCCGAGGTCTGGGGAGAGTAGGGAGGCCATATTTCACATACAGTAACTCTCTCTGGATTACTCTCTCTCTCCTTTCCCCCTCTCTCTCTCTCTCTCCTTTCTTCTCTCTCTCTCATCCACCATCCCTATATCTCTCTCTCTCTCTCTCTCTTTCCTTTCCTCTCTCTCTATTTCCTTTCCTCTCTCTCTCTCATCCACCATCCCTATCTCTCTCTCTCTCTCTCTCCCCCTTCTCTCTCTCATCCACCATTCCCCTCTCTCTCTCTCTCTCTCTCTCTCTCTCTCTCTCTCTCTCTCTCTCTCTGTCTCTCTCTCTCTCTCTCTCTCTCTCTCTCTCTCTCTCATACAACCTTCTCTCTTTCTCTCTCATGCACCATTCCTGTCTTTCTCTCTCTTCCTCCATCCCTCTCTCCCAGCAGTCCCAGTAGATAGGGGCACAGGCAGGCAGCAGGCAGACAGCCAGGCAGCAGGCAGGCAGACGGGATAATTCCAGTGGCTTCTGACTGCCGGCTGTTAAGACTCAGTTAATCAAAGTTACTACGGGCTACAGGCCGCTGAATCACGTTTCAGTAACATGCACTCCAATATGCTGCTGAGATAAACTCTTACATATAAACATCAGAGGATTAAATTGTGTTCCCAACTTCCCAAGTGAAGACTGGGGGGACTTTTAAGATTTTGATTATGGTGTAACCCCCACTCTAAGACACACACCCCCACCACACACGCCCCCCACACCCACACACACACACACACACACACACCACACACACCACACACACACACACACACACACACACACACACACACACACACACACACACACACACACACACACACACACACACACACACACACACACACACACACACCCATCCTAAAACACACACCCCCACAACACACACACACTCAAATCCGTAGAGTCACAGTCAATTGAAGACGCCAACCCACCAGACCTGTTTTTCTTTTTTACATACTTATTTTCTGTGTATTTGAGTATTTTACTATAAACAGCACACTATTTGAAAGTATTTTCTAAATGTATTTCCAAATAAATAATTTCAAATATCAAACAGACCTGGTTCAAATGCATGGGAGTATGTAAGTAGTTCCATAAATACAGTGTATTTGAGTACTTTCAAATACATGCAAATACTTTCCAAGTGTATTTCCAAATACAGTCCACTCAACTACTTGTGTTTTCAAATGTAAAATATCCAAATACTTACTTCCAAATTACTTTGAAATTAGTTAACCCTAAATAGTATTTCAACCGATGTCTGGTTGCCACAGATACAGAACGGATAATATGTCATCACCCAGGATTCCTCAGTCAGTAACACAGCCCATGTCTCCCCTGTGTGAACTAGATCACTTTGATATCTGTGAGTTATTAGGAACAACAATGAACAATTAGCTCCAGTACACCATCCCTCAGCACTGCTCAGCACTCCCCACAATGTGAAAGGGAGGTTAATTAACTAACGATAGGAGCTGTCTGTCTGCTGTTTAGGAAGCTCTCTAATCCATTCCCTGAGTTGAACACACACACACACAAACACACACACACACACACACACACACACACACACACACACACACACACACACACACACACACACACACACACACACACACACACACACACACACGCACAGACGCACACACACACACAAGCAGGAGAGAGACTGTGGGGAGACGCTTGGAGAGAGTTTGTGGAGGAGCCTCTCCTAGTCCATCACGGTGCTGTGGTGTGCTGTGGTGTGTGGGTGTGTGTGGGTCGGTGTGTGTGTATGCGCTGTTGGTTTGTGCCCGTAGCTGTGTTTTAATGAGGCTTAACTCTCCCACTGTGGGAGTCAGGGGATCTACTTTTTTACCTTGTCTCCACAGCTGAAGGCAGCTTTTGTTTTAATCATGCCATAAATTACAATACCGTCTGAGATGATGCAAGAATGGTGACAAATGGATGCAGGGACTATGGAAAGGAAGTTGGTAGGGGGTTAGGGGTTGTCAATAGAGCTTAGCTGGACGTTCCAGGCTTCACACAGACGCATGCTGGCACGCACTCGCACACACACACACACAGACAAACAAACACACCAGTTGTGATCGCAGAACCTATTCTGTCCCACGCCATTTCATCCAATCACTTTATGAAATTAAAGCTCATTAAACCATCAGTCACTCCGCACACTGTGAAGCATATGCTGCCTCAGGAGATATCGCTGCGTCCCCAACTAAACACACACACACACACACACACACACACACACACACACACACACACACATGCAGATACACACAAACACACACACACATACACCCAAACCGCATTGGGGAAATTTGCCCACTGTTATGGGGACCAGGATGTCTGCATCACAATCACAGCACCTGAGACATATAGAGGAGCCCTGTGTCCCCACCACACACTCAAACACACACCCTCTCAATCCACACACACCCTCTCAATCCACACACACCCAAAGCCCATCAGAGCCAGAGGGACGTAGACAGACAGAGACAGCCAGATGGGCAGGCTGCCTGGACTAGCTACTGAGGCCCCCTGACAGTCATACCAACACAATAATGATCCAGTCAGATAAGGACCACATGTGTCCGGTCCTCAGCAGCACATAAGAGCTTGACTGACAACTGCTAAACGGTCTGCATGGAGCAGGTGCACTTTGCCTCTAATGATTTAATGAACACAATGTCCCATGAACTCAAAGCCAATGTGAAGATTTTGGCAGATATTTCAATCAATTACTCTGTTACGTACAACAAAAACGTCAATCCAAGTTAATGTATGTGTTATATTTAATTCACCAGTGAAATATATATATTTTTTTTCTGAGTTGAATTCATTCTCCATTGACTGGGAAATAAGGACAATAAGATCCAGAATGATGGTGGTAAGGAAATAAGAAATCAATATGGAGAGGTAAGAACGGAAAGATCGACGGAAGAGAGCGAGAGAATCTTAACAAAGGTGAAACCATAAAGAAGGGATTGTGGGAATGAAGCAGTGAAGGAGAGAGAAGAGAATGTAGAGGATATGGTAGAGGGGGTGAGACTTCCAGTCTTCCAGTCAGATGTGAGCGAAATGACACATCAAACAGAGACACGCTCACAATAGTTGAGACACGCTCACAATAGTTGAGATGAGCTTTGGAAGAGAAATGTGACAGATAGACAGAGAAGAGAAAGAGGGAGAGTGATAAAGAAAGAGAGTGAAAATTGGGGAGAGGCAAAGAGAGGATCAAAGAGAGATATGCTGAGTTGAAAAGAGAGAGAGAGAGTGTGTGTGTGTGTGTGTGTGTGTGTGTGTGTGTGTGTGTGTGTGTGTGTGTGTGTGTGTGTGTGTGTGTGTGTGTGTGTGTGTGTGTGTGTGTGTGTGTGTGTGTGTGTGTGTGTGTGTGTGTGTGTGTGTGTGCGTGGTGTGTGTGAGAGAGAGTGAGAGAGTGAGAAAGAAAGTGAGAGGGAGAAAAGAAGTTGAAAAGAGTGTGAAAGTTAGAAATGTAGCGAAAGAAAAAGAGAGAGAGAGTGTGTGTGTGTGTGTGTGAGGGAGGGAGGGAGGGAGACACACAAACACAGGAAGTCAAACTCTTTCACCTGAGGTACAGTACAGTACTGAACATCACTAAGAAAAGCATGTGAGCTCAGCCTGGGTGGTTGTTTTAAAGTGTGTCTGCTTATTAAATAATCACACTTAGACCAGCTAATGAGTCATGAAAGCCGGCAGATGTTTCTGGATCCTGTTAGAAGGAGAGGGGTGACAGGGGTAGATGAGTGTTGTTTGGGAGGTGTCAGAGGAGAGAAGGAGAGAGGGAAGGAAAGAGTGAAAGAACTAGAGGGGGAAAGAAATGTGTGAGAGACAGATAACAAGAGCGAGTGGGAGAGGAGAGAGCAGGAGGGAGGGAGATTAAGAGAGAAGGTGAGGGAGGATGAGTTACAGAAAGAGAGAAAAATAAGAAAGAGAGAGAGAAAGAGACTGTAGAGAAAAAGACAAAGAAAGAGAAACACTTGGAGTGCAATGTAAAGGTTTTGGCTCGGTGATGGTCTCTCTGTTGTCTGAAATAGATACAGAATGACATCCCCCGGCCATACTGATTCAGAGGCACAGACTCGTTTGGAAAATAAGAATGGATGGCTTCTCCTTTAGGTCAGGGTTCATTTATTTATTTATCTGTGGCCCTCGGTGCCAGGCACAGAGGGACATTTCCCAACTTTCAAATGTTGAGGTCCGAAAACTAATTTCACAGAGAAAGCTACAGGTAGATTTTGCCTTTTAAAGATGCACTCTGCCATTTCCTGGTTGCTAAAATTCTAAAAGTTTGCCTAATTTCAGTTTATGTGACAAAACAAGCAAGTGCAGTGTAGCGAATCATTGTACCATCTAAACCGCTGTGAAACATATTTTGCATAACAAAATATATTGTATTTTTAGCTATTTGAAGCTGGTGCACTAAACCTAAAGTCAAAGACGCAGAAACTAAACTTAAACACGGGAAGCATAGAAATAGATCTACCGCTTGTTACAATTGCTTTCAATGAGAATGACAGATTTATAACTCACATTTCTATGTGAATTTGGTCGGGTCACCCCAAAAGTTACATAATGCAGCTTTAAGTGAGTGTGGAAAGGATGATAGGTATGGGTAATGTTAACTGCAGAAGGACCAAGATTCAAAATACCTGGTGATTCACAACATATTTTTCATGAAGTTCTCCCTCTGCTGTGGTTGGTTATGTGCAATAAGCATACAATAAGCCACCAGAGCAATCGAATAAAAAGCATTTGGGTTATAAAATCGGCAACTGGTGTTTCTCTATCAACCATGTGAATGTTCAACGCACTCTTTTTGACAGTCTGATTGCTCATAGTAAATCCTTAGTATCATTAACACCATCAATGTCCATAGTATCATTCTGACAAAAGGGAGACATTGAATGTGGCAAACGAAGCCATAGAGTCAACAGGGATTTCTGACATTTTTTCTGCTCTCTTTCTCTCCCAGAGTAATGCTCCAGATATCACAGTACCGTATTACCCATCCTTTCTCCCTCATCCCTCTTTCCTTCCCTCGCTCTCTCCTCCCTCCTTTACCACCCCCATCTTGTAAGCTACACAGGCTCCCGGGTAATTGCATTTCAACAGACAGTTCAAACGATGGCATGAAATAATTAGTGACAAAACTGATGCAATCTCCGGCATGTTGATCATCTAGCCAGCCCTGCTGTGGCCTCAGGGAGAGGTACTGTAGGTGCTGGTGGGATAAAGTGGATCCTCTATAGGTTTATACTGAACACAAACCTGGTACACTAGACACTACACGGTTACTATATTCTATGGCGATGCAGGGAGGGATAGGTGCGTGGTAGATGATAGTGCAGTCTGTGGTAAATGTATACTGTATAGGCTGCACACATGATGCATGCACACCACACAGACACACTCTACAGGATAACTAGCCTAAACGATGGATCTGCATTGATTCTGCAGCTCTGTTTGCACCTGGACGAATGAACAGAGGCAGCACATCTTCCTGACACCGACGTAGAACACTTTGATCAGCGGCGCCCAAGCATGTTTTTACCAGTAATTGGCACGCTTTAAATGATCTGACTGCTACTGTCTGTACCACACAGAGCCGTGATGGAGGCAAAGTGTCATATGATCTGGCTGACTGACTGATGCTCATCTGGAAACCATTGCTCTGCTGAAGCTACTCTGACAGCTCTTAAAGTTTCACTGATATTCCTACCATAGCCAGGTGTTCAAATGGGAAGATTTTGGTGGGCATACTTGATGGTAACATGGAATGGAATTGTGTACATGCAATTAATATTCTGCGTCCTTACATGCATTTGGAAAGAATTCAGACCCCTTGACTTTTTCCACATTTTGTTATGTTAGAAACTTATTCTAAAATGTATTAAATTGTTTGTTTTCCTCATCAATCTACACACAATATCCCATAATGACAAAGCAAAAACAGATTTTTAGAATAAAAAAAAACTACATAAGTATTCAGACCCTTTACTCAGTACTTTGTTGAAGCATCTTTGGCAGCGATTGCAGCCTGGAGTCTTGGTTATAACGCTACAAGCTTGGCACACCTGTATTGGAGTTTTTCCCATTCTTCTCTGCAGATCCTCTCAAGCGCTGTCAGATCAGGTTTAAGTCTGGACTCTGGCTGGGCAACTCAAGGACATTCAGAGACTTGTCCTGAAGCCACTCCTGCGTTGTCTTTGCTGTGTGCTTAGGGTTGTTGTCCTGTTGGAAGGAGAACCTTCACCCCACTCTGATGTCCTGAGCAGGTTTTCATCAAGGAACTCTCTCTACTTTGCTCCGTTCATCTTTTCCCTCTCCCAGTCCCTGCCACTGAAAAACATCCCCACAGCATGATGCTGCCACCACCATGCTTCACCTTAGGGATGGTGTCCGGTTTCCTCCAGACGTGTTTCTCATGGTCTGAGAGTCCTTTAGGTGCCTTTTGGCAAAATTCAAGCGGGCTGTCTGTGGAGTTGCTTCCATTTGGCCACTCTACCATAAAGGCCTGATTGGTGGAGTGCTGCAGAGATGGTTGTCCTTCTGGAAGGTTCTCCTATCTCCACAGAGGAACTCAGGAGCTCTGTCAGGGTGACCATCGGGTTCTTAGTCACCTCCCTGACCAAGGCCCCTCTCCCCTGATTGCTCAGTTTGGCCGGGAGGCCAGCTCTCGGAACGATCTTGGTTGTTCCAAACTTCTTCCATTTAAGAATGATGGGGGCCACTGTGTTCTTGGGGACCTTCAATGCTGCAGACATTTTTTGGTACCCTTCCCCAGATCTGTGCCTCGAGCTCTACGTACAATTCCTTCAACCTCATGGCTTGGTTTTTGCTCTGACATGCACTGTCATCTGTGGGACCTTATATAGACAGGTGTGTATCTTTCCAAATCATGTCCAATCAATTGAATTTACCACAGGTGGACTCCAATGAAGTTATAGAAACATCTCAAGTATGATCAATGGAAACAGGATGCACCTAAGCTAAATTTCGAGTCTCACAGCAAAGGACATGAATACTTATGTAAATAAGGTATTTAAAAAAATTATAATTACATACATTTGCAAAAATGTCTAAAAACCTGTTATCACTTTGTTCTTATGGGGTATTGTGTGTAGATTGATGAGGAAAATGCTTTATAGAAACCACTTTTTGAATAAGGCTGTAACTTAACAAAATTTGGGAAAATGGAAGGGGTCTGTATACTTTCCGAATGCACTGTATGCTGCAGATAACATGGGATTTCATGTCAAAAGGGAGTAGGGGCATCATAATGATGTAATATTGTTGAATGGTTATTTCATCTAAATGATGAACTGCTGTTATAGGTCAACACCCTAACTTCTTCATTTCCTCTGCAGTTCTTTCCTTCCACCTTTGTAAGCCTAAAGGCAAGGATTAATATGATACTGTATAACAGACGACCATGAAAAATGAGGATCGGCAGTAAAGATCCTATTAGTCTGTAGTGAAATACCACAGCGTAGAATTAAACTGGATTTAACAGCCAAGGAATTTAAAGCAAAGGAATGATTTGGTCTCCATTGTTGCTGTATTGTACCTAAATTACAGCATTTGCCAGTAAGGCCTGCCTGTAAATGTAATAACATTTCAAAGACTTTACTTCATTCCTGAGAATGTGTCTAGAGAGAGAGGGGCTTGATAAATTCCACTGCACTCCGTAAGTGAATTTTGGATTCATGAGCCAGTGCTTCCAAACGATATCTTTGGAAATGTATTTGTCTGAATGATTTTGGCATTTTATAAGATCAAAACAGCGAGGACCCCAGAAATGAGTTTAGTTCTGGGCTGCAAACATATTAACGCTCCACAAAACATTGATACTCATATAGCTCCATGTTACCTGATAAGGTAAGAATCTAAACATGGAACAAACAAGTGATCAACAGATTATTTTCCTGCAGTTCAGAGTTCTACCTTTTTTAATGTGACACCTATATTTTCATGTATTCCATTTGGCCGTGTCATCATCCCAAAAAGTTCTCGTTCTCAATGACTTACTGTATCTAGTTGAAATATGAATTCATTTGCATACGATTGCATTGTCATGGCATCCCCATAGTATTTGAGTGTTTGAGTGTTATTGAAACCACTGCAGCTCTGTAATCCCAGCAATTGATCATGTATCAAGGCCACAGCCAGCCGGATGGAAGTGTTTTTAACCACTGTGTCCTCAGCTGGCATAAATTGATTAATAGGCTGCAATTAGTAACAACAGAGGCAAGATCGGGCAGACACCCCCATTCATATTAATGGTACAACATGTCCCCAAAAACAAGAGCGATTGCCGGCCACATTATGACAAGGACCCTTCATTCTTTGTGTTTCTAATCAATCTGGCCTGGCCCTAGAGTGCTAATGCCTTTTTTATGTGACACTCCAAATAAGTGCCCAGGAAACACAGTGGTGATGGTTTCAAGTGTTAAGCGTCCTAGTACAGTAGATGTACAGGCCTGTGACAAATGAGAGAGGAGAGGCTCATTAAATCTCATAGAGAGCATGTTGACATGCCAACATAACCTCCTCCATCCTATAATTATCCTCCTCGCACGAGGACAGTGAGGAAGAGAGAGTGGAGGAGAGGGAGAGTTAAGGGCGCCATCTTTCATATCTTTATCAGCCCTATCTCATCAGATTGGGAGGGAGGGCAGCTTCCTGCGAACTATCGGTACCAGGAGGACTGATTGCAAACAGCATCTAGAGACAGAAGGGCTAGGCCCGGCCCATTTCTCTCTTAAGGCATCACTGATTGTGCTCCGAAACAGAACTCTCTCTCTGTCTGCTGTGACGGTCTCGCTCGCTCTCTCTTTATTTTATTTTACCTTTATTTAACTAAGTCAGTTAAGAACAAATTCTTATTTACAGTGACGGCCTAAGAACAGTGGGTTGACTGCCTTGTTCAGGGGCAGAATGACAGATTTTTACCTTGTCAGCTCGGGGATTCAATCTTGCAACCTTTCGGTTACTAGTCCAACTCTCTAACCACTAGGCTACCTGCCGCCCCTGCTGCCGTCTCTGCTGTGAAGGTCTCTCTCTCTCTGTCTCTCTGCTGTGAAGGTCTCTCTCTGTCTGTCTCTCTGCTGTGAAGGTCTCTTACTCTCTCTGTCTCTGTCTCTCAATCTCTCACTCGGAGCCTGTCAACAAACTCACCTCTCTCCCCTCTCAACCCTCTGTCCCTCTGTGCTACCCCTCTCTCTCCGTTTCTTTCTTTCCCCCTTCATGTCCTCCCTAAACCCCCACACACCTCCAGAGACAGCACTGGCAGAGGCCACGGTGCCCTATCTCACACACCGCACCCCCTACATCACACCCATCTCCTCAGCCCCAATCATCCACATACTACAGCGCACACACCCTCCCATCCATCGTATTCCATCCTGGCACATCTTCCCTAATCTGGAGCAGAATGTGTTATCACTGGAGAGAGAGCTCAAAGAGACAGCATCAGCACACAACATCACCTAACACACTTTTGTTTGTGTAGATCAGCCTCTGTAATAGTGAAATTCTATGCATGACGTCTCACATGTGTATCATCTATGATGAAACCAACTACATTGAATACAACTTTACTCCCCTGGGTCGTATTCATTAGTGGACACCGTAGAATAACGTTTTGCAACGGAAAACAAAAGCAAGCTTTCTTATTGGACAAGATCAGGTAATCCCTTCCTGTTTCAGTCCATTTTCTTCCATTTGGTGCCTAGTGAATGTAACCGTGAATTCCCTGGATTTCTCTGCAGCCTCACAGGTGTCAGCTTTCTGTTCCAACTTAGTCTTAATGACTAAATTGGTGCAATTAATTAGCTTGATTTGTGGTGTTAACCTCAGCCCCTTCCACATGGGGCCTTGAGTTACTAACGGGGAACCAGTCGATATATACAGAAATTCATCGACTACCCCTCTTGATGCAGTGCTTATAAAGACGTATTGATAAACAGATGGATTGACTGAGAAAGAGTAATGGCTTTCTCCTCCAGCAGCGAGAGAAAGTGACTAAAAAAGGAAGCCATGATATAAAGAAGAGTAAAGACTCTCAAACTCCCGCTTATACCTGGGCTAGCACTCCCCGGTCTCGTTTCGTCTAGTTTACTCTCCATCTCTCCATACACCTGCCGCCTGCAGCTTTTCGGTTTATCAGGGAGCTCAGATGAAGAAAAAACTTTACTAATGTCCCAACAGACCATCAAAGCCTCAGGCAGCCTGACTCAACTTCCGCTCCTCGGTGTGTCTCTATGGTGGGGTGCGGAGGGAGGGAGTGTGATGCTGGTGCTGGAACCATGGAAGCATCCTGCTAGTATCCTGCTAGTACAGCTCTGATGGATGCAGTCCTGTCACCGGAGCCAACTGTTCCTGCACGGCGTGTGCCCAGCCTGCTTTTAATGGATGCCTCACACATGCCCAATTAATTCCTAATAATGTTTCCTTTCCCCATCCCCTGCCACTGCTGTCCCACCAACTGCAGTGTAGGCGGCTGTCTGGCGGGAGGAAGAGAGGAGGGAGGGAGTGGAAGAGGGAATGGGCAACAAACTGGAAGAGAAAGGAGAGGTTTGCTAGCCCACGGAGCAGGTAATGTGGCCAGGAGAGCGACTAAATTGAAAAATGCTATAGTGCCTCAACATGGAGCTCCCACCAAGAGAGTACAAAAATGATTCAGAAACAATTAATTTCGAAAAGACAAGAATTCAATACAAAACCATATTGATCAAATATGTGTTATTTTTTTAAATATCTGCTCCAACATACAGTTCCCAAACACTATTACAACAAGCTAGGGTCCAAAAGCTTCTGAGGTTCCGCTCAATTAGCAGTCTCAGTCAATACAATGGATGGAATAAACAAAAGGGAGAATAAAGACATTTAAAATGTCCTTTAAAGGGAGTGACCTAAAGGGGAAACAACAGAACTAAACACAGTAGGGGTCTCATGTTAGCTTTATGAGCTCATAACAGACCTGTTATTTATTTATAAATGGGGCTGTTGGACACGCTTTGTATAATTAATGAGGATAACGGAGCCTGCCTCCCCATACGGCCTCACCTTATCACTTATACAGAGTACACTCTGGATGACACCTTATTCTCTAGAGCACTACTTTTGACCAGATCCCATCATCCATAATACCCTATATAGGCCAATGCACTACTTTTGACCAGGGCACATAATGCACTATTGGGTGCCATTTCCGATGTACATACAGTATCATTATGGACTAATCAAAGGATGGAGCCCTTATGTGGATCGTAGTGTTCACCGGATGAGACATAAAGGAGTTATTGTTCCCCAGCCCCCTTGCTATGCCAGTCTATGTGTTGGAGAAGTCAATTAGCTAACTCATCAAACAATGTTTACTGTTTCATTTAAAAAACGCATTCTGGCAGAGTGGGAGAGTTGGTGTGACGCTTTTGAAGTTAGCAAATGGGAAGCAGGGTTGATTGAAATGGATGGGAGGATGAAGGGATGGAAATATTGAGGGATGGATGGATGGAGGATTGGCGTTGCAAGGAGAAGGACAGAAGAAGAAACTGTCTCTGAATAAACGCCAACCCTTCAGAAGTTTTGAAGTCTCAAAAACGTGACGAAGCGGACCATCCCTCCATCCATCTCCTCCTTGGGCAGGAATCCATTGGGCAGGATGGACAGAAACATCTGGAATACATGCTGCCACACTAATTTGCACAATCGTTTAACGCTGTTAGGAAAAACATTGACAAGTAGTTTTCGCCACGTGTGCTTGGTGCAAAGGAGTTTGTTGAGGCACAAGAGTCCAGCCGTTCTCTGTCCTTCCCCCCATCCCAACCCCATGTTGGAGCAGACGAGCAGAGCGGTGAATAAGAGACAGCCAAGCAGCCCCAGAGCCCAGGCCTACTGCCCTCTCAGTATTACTGCGCTGCCACAGGAAAGCAAACACATCATTTATCTACCCACTAATGTAAAGACCAGATCCCATAGGAACTGGAGCTGGCAGTCCAATGCATCCATATGACAGAGTGACCAGGCCAGCTACATTTACACTTCCTACTGGATACGAGCTAGCCTGGTCTCAGATCTGTTCGTGCTGTCTTGCCAACCCCTATGGTCATTGGCGTGACAATGACCATAGGAGTTGGCAAAACAGCACAAACAGTTCTGGGAACAGGCTAGATTTATACAGCATCATTAATTAAGACAGCTTCTGCCATCGTGGCGCTGGTCGATCATAAAACGAGAGCAGCCAATTAAAGACTGTGTAATATATAACACATGACAATGCTTTGATTGCAGCCGGGCAATGTGACGAGCATCTATTCTACAATGATCCTGCTTTCCTGATTAGGAATACGGGATAGCGTAATCAAACCCTGTGATTGCGACGGATCGAGCACCGACACTAAACGGCACTTTGAATGCTGTTTTGACCTAGATGTCTGGTATTAAAACTGAAGGGAGAGAGGGAGGAGAGGAGGGGGGCTGGGTTGGTGTTTTGGTTGCTGTGAAGATGCTAATTAAGGGGTCTTTGAGACATAGTGACGGTAGGAAGCTCATGTTTCATCATTTGGATTGGACTGACAAGAGAGCCATGATGAAGTACTGAGACTAGTGCTGGAGTCTGGAGAAAACAAGCACAATCTGCATCCTGCAACTGCCCACTCTAGTGTCTTAAAGCCACTGCAGAGCAGCAGAGAGATCTGCACACTCAGCTCCATAACGACACGTCGTTCACGTCCCCAACCACTGTGGTCAGAAGCAATGTTGTCTTAATAAATCACAGGGGACCCTTTATGACCACAGTGCCGGTGTATTTCTTCATCCCCTCTGAGAAAAGGCTGCACGCAAGGGGCTGAATACTAATTGAGCAACGGCAAATAATACAGTATCTTAACCTATCTCTGTGTTTACACCAGACACGCTAAAGTGATCTGCAGCACTTTTTCATTCAAGACCATGGAGGCGAGCGCAAAACACCACTCCACAACGGTGGACTCACAGTAATAGCCCCAACCCTGACCCCTACAGAAGCCCAGAGAAGCCAGCCAGCTAATGGGTCTCCTCCATGCTGTCCTCGGGTCCTCGCTGGAGAGGCGTGTTGGGGAGAGGAGCGCTGCCTGCGTCTGATCAGCCTCTGTCAAAACAATGAAGGTCACGCAAGCTGACGCCCAATTAGGGCTCCGCCAGTCGCCTGCTGCTCACGGAACAGCGGTTAAGCCTGTGGATAGAGGAGGGAGGAAAGGCTGGGGGAGGGAGAGCGGTAGTGGTGATGGGGCTTGGACACATTAAAGGAAAAGGGACAAAAGAAACAAAACAAGGAGCCATTTTGACGCCATTAAGCCTTCAACACTTGATGCAGCAGACCGAGGATTCAATACCAGACCCTTTCTCGTCTGATATTTTCATTAGAGGATTGGACAGTTCTCTAGCTGGTTGGATCAATTTGAGCAGCTTTAATGCTCCTACTGGTCTGGTTCTGTAGCCCTAGTGGTTCTTGCGACAGCAGCCAGGCACTAACAGCCCAGCTAATAGTGGTATAGAGAAAAGAGGCATCCATCACTGGGAAAGCTCTCAAATCTATTTGAACAGAGAGCGGGCCGTCGGGGCAGCCCCCACGCGTGTGCGTGCATGTGAGCAGCTGCCAGATTAATCAGAAGGCCCCTGGACAGCCCCTGCTGACCAGAGGTGATTCCAGCAGACATACAGAAAGGCATTAAAGCCTGTTAATTACAGCTGAGGAGACAAAGGCCATGATGCCAGACAGACGGCCTGCCAGGGGAGAGACGTGCTCACTGGGACACACATACAGGCAGAGGGTAGGGGGGCCGAGAGCGGCGCAGGGATACCCCTCTGGGAGGAATGTCTGTGGGTGGGGAGAGTGGGGGCATGGAGGGGTTGGCATGGGGCAACATTTATTCTGATGCTGACATACACACTTTTGTGAAATACAGACACATAAGTATGCACACACTCACACAGATACCCGAACACATACGGACACACACTCACACAGACACCCAAACACATACGGACACACACTCACACACCAACTTTCTAGTCTCTGCTAGATAACAGATTACCCTTGCAAGAATAACATTATCCTTGCAAATCACTGCAAACAGAAACATGCCACGTCTTGGGACTGAAGTATTTAGTGCCTCTCTCTCTTACTTTCTGCATTGCTCCTCCTCTATTTATTCTGTAGGATGACAGTTAATTACAGAAGGGAATTGGTTACAAGCCCACCAGTTAAGTGTATATGTGGCAAACAAAATGGAAAAGCAATTCAAATCACTTAGGAGAAGTTGCCTGCAGAGATTCTGTGTAACACGGCTAAAAGCTAATTGTTTAACAACCCGGAGCCTAAAATGTTGCAAATGCATCACTGAGACAACACAAAGAAACAGTGTTTTTCTCAGTGTGTGTGTACATGTTTTCCTACATTATCAGGACCAGAATGTCCTGATGTGTGAGTGTGGTGTGTGTGTGTGTGTGTGTGTGTGTGTGTGTGTGTGTGTGTGTGTGTGTGTGTGTGTGTGTGTGTGTGTGTGTGTGTGTGTGTGTGTGTGTGTGTGTGTGTGTGTGTGTGTGTGTGTGTGTGTGTGTGTGTGTGTGTTTTATAGACACAAACTCTAATAACTCTAAATGAAACACATTTCGTCTCTTTACTCTATAAAAAGTCAACATCAATGTTGTTCTGGGTTACTGACTTGCTGATGTTTCTTTCTTGAAATGGCAACGCAGCAAACAAATGGCTTTTGATATGTGCCTGTTTGTACTTTGTTGCCAAGACACAGCAGTTGCAATGTGAAAGGAAATTACATTTTCAAAGTGCAATTTTCCCAAAACCAAGTAAATTGAACAGAGAATCTCACAAATCTAAAGGAGAATAATGGGTCCCACTCCCTCCATGCAAAATCACTCCAGTGGGGCATTGACATTCTCATTAATGACTGCAGAGTGACTGCGAAGTGTATTGGTGGGACATTTGACTTGCTATAAAATCATCACATTGAGAGACTTCAGCATTGAATCAAATGGCTGGAGTTTTGGTTTGAGTTTCCCCCTCCAGGTTATAGAGTGGATGAAGTACCATAGTAGGACTGGAGGCCCCTCCTGGCCCCCTCAGAGGACAGCCATTAACCACCTGGAACTGTGTGTGTGTGTGTGTGTGTGTGTGTGTGTGTGTGTGTGTGTGTGTGTGTGTGTGTGTGTGTGTGTGTGTGTGTGTGTGTGTGTGTGTGTGTGTGTGTGTGTGTGTGTGTGTGTGTGTGTGTGTGTGTGTGTGTGTGTGTGGAGCTGCAACAGAGGAAGTGGGCTTTAACCTTGGCCTGCCTAAGCTGCTGTAGCTCATTCTGTTCAGCTCAGCAGATTCCAGTATCCCCTCACTACAGGAGATGCTTTGTTGATATCAGACAGGTAACTTCCCCTACAGAGCCTGCAAATCAGGGGTTGGAATCGGTTCAGGGAACAGAACAGAAAACTGGGAAAGAATGACATTTTTCCAGGAACAGAATCAGAACCACAAACAAAAGTGATCAATACTGTTTAAAAGCATGAGAACCGGTTAATAAAGTTATTTTACGTTCCGGGAATTTTTTCCAGTCCCACGAAAAACGCAACAAAGCGCCTATGCAAAGCCCTCACTCTGTCACTCAAAAACGTATTCCATTGTCTGCTTGCCTGCCAGCTGAAATCTTTGCCAGTGTGTGTCTGTGTGTAGAACCCTCCCCCTCCGAAAACATAGTCTAGTAGCCTACTGACATTATCAGCGTGATTCAGAAATGAGGGATAAAGATTTTAAATCGAGAAGAAAGGATTAACCTTTTCAATGATATATAAAGATACTATAGTTATCACGTTTCACATAGGATTTATCAACTACAGAAAGGTAAGACATTTTTATTTTAACTCTGCACACACAAGCTTGTTAGCTATCTAGCTGGTCCAACGTTAAGTCAACTTTCTGAAGTTAAAAGACATTCAAAGTTCCTTCATAGACGCCGCTCTTCCGTAGGTATAATTCTGTCAGCCTAATTCAGATAACTTTTTTATTTAACTAAGCAAGTCAGTTAAGAACAAATTCTTATTTACAATGACAGCCTAGGAACAGTGGGTTAACTGCTTTGTTTAGGGGCAGAACGACAGATTTTTACCTTCAACTCTGGGATTATGATCTAGCAACCTTTCGGTTACTGGCCCAATGCTCTAACCAGTAGGCTACTAAAACTGCCTCCCCTAAATAATGATAATACATGTCACAACAAGATGCTCAGCGCTTCAAGCCTCCTCCTCCACCCTCTCTCGCTCTCTCCCCATCTGCAAAATTTCAGTCGCATCTCACGCCCTACACTCTTCTGTCCAGTGCATGTAAATAGCTTGCCTGCTCCGTAGCAAGCTGCTCTATCCGCATTGATTGGTGTAGTAATTTAATGTCGACCTAAATGTACAAAAAAATTATTTCAGAGGTTAAAAAAGGAACACAAAGGGATGATATAAACCGTTAAGTTTTTGGGATTCAAACCGATTCAGAACTTGATTTTTCTGGTCAGAACAATGGAACTGAACAAAAGAAATTATAGTTCTGTTCAGAATGAAACGATTGGAAAATCCTTTCGGTTTTGACCCTTGCTGCAAATCCACCAATTACTGAAAAACACTAAATCCACCTGAATACAGGTCAGAATACTGTCACAGGGCACTATAACAGAGTAGCACAATATAGAGAATCAGCCTGATCTCAGTGTGTATCTTGGAAATGAGAAAATAACAATGGTGCATATTGTATTAGAACCAAAAATCTAGATACTGTACCTGAGGTTCTGAGCTTTTGCCTTCAGGAAGGAACACAGAGAAATATTTGTATTTTTGTCTGGGAAATATGAAAACTGAATGAAATGTTCTATACAGAACAAAACACCCGTACTGCTGTTTTGAAGCCACCACATTTAAGAGAAATTATTCACTAAGGCAAGCCGCATAAAGCTTTCAGTATCTTTTTAACATGTTAATGAGCATCTCTGAATTACACAAGGGGGAGAAATCTCATTGTCGCCTGCAAACTAATAACTAATATCAATAGCCGATAGTGAACAGGCATATTGCATTCACAAAGCCGCAAATAGAAATTCAGAGGCGCCACAACCGGGGTCCGAGAGGGATTTGAATGAAATTAATTACATTACTTTCCATTCTTCCAGAAATCCGACGCGATTCATGTTGGTCTCCCCCCAGACTCAGACAAGGCAGATATATGATAAGAGTTGGGCTTCTTATAGCTATCCGACAGACTCTGGGCTTCATAAATACCTGCAGTCAGGGGGACGGTGGCAGGCAGAGAGCCTCAGGAATCATTTTCTGTAATGGGGGCTTGAAGAGCTTATGTTTCTCCTTCTGTGTCTCTCTGTTTTATTTCTCTGTTTTTCTTCTCTAAGTCTTCAAAAATATGTTTCAGACCTCCAGGTTTTTCCCCATACATCAAAACATAACCCGACTCAACCCACTCACAAAACATACAGCTCCTCTGGGAACTAGTTGTTCTGAAGAAATTAAAGAACGCTTCACTCATCTGTAACCTTGACAAGTGTTCTCTGTTTAAAGGCTTATCAAGGTCTGTCAGATGGCAGGACATACCAGGGATGGGAGCCCAGCAATCTGTCGCGGTGCCATCCACAACCACGTCATGTCCTTCAGTAACGAAGAAGCAGATGAGAGGGGGATGGAGAGGAAGAGAGAGTCTGGAGTGGTTTCATTCTGTGTTCCAACCTTATAGCATCTCTCTCTCTCTCTCTCTATTGCTTTGCACCTACTCTTGTTTAATTTAGCAGTAACAGATTCTGCTGTGCTTGAGGAAGCATCAGTGACAATGACAGCATTGGTCCTGGAGCTATCCAGTGCCGAAAGAACTGCAGCCTCCTACACTACAGAGCCCCTGGGGAGGTTAGTCTCTCTGTGTGAGGATTAAATGTTCCAGATAAGAACCCACTGGCAAATTGGTGAAATAAACAGCAAGTATTCTTCCCTTACTGGTTTCAGAGTCTGAATCATTATTCAATTCCAACCTGGACAATACAGAAACCATTTCATTCGGCACCTGAGCCATATTACTAACAAAGGATGCATCCAAACAAAATGATCAACAAAGAAGGGGGGAAAAGATATTCAACTCCTAAGTAGCCCCTTTGTGCCCTCCATTAAAAAATTGACAAAAACTGTTACCAGATGTCATTGATTATTTATGGTGTTTAATAGGCAAAATGCCCACATTGAATTATGCATTCGTGGTCTGTTCCACCGATGAATATTCAAAAGCTGTTTCTGCTGAGAGCTGCTGCTCGCCTTTGTCTGCATGCGGTTAGCCAATGGCACATCTGTGACTGCAGCCCGGCACTGTGGTTAGCCAATGTGGCTTACGTCAAAGCATTGCTAATGCCAGATGAGAGCCTACATCCTGCTACAGCTCAGTATTGCTCTGCTCTGCCAGGCCAGAGGCTTCAGAACAGCCTGAGATTCTCCTGAGCTGTCAATCAAAGCAGAAACACCAGGTTCATTAAGGTGATAAAATGTCCCTGGGATTCTGGCAAAAAGCCAAAGCAGACCTCAGTCAGTGGGATTCATACACATGCAGACACATGCATGAGCGTGCAGACACACACTTACAATCACACGTGCATGCACACGCGCACTAACTAACACACAAGCACATATGCACACAACACACTCACAGACACACTCATTCTCTCACACAGATACACAATAACTCACTCATATGCACGCACTCACACAGAATGCTGTGAGCGTTTGCACTGTTTAATTTGATCAGGGCTGTCTACGTCTTTAAACTAGACTCTCTCTGTGTCTGAAGGCACATAATCCCCCCCCCCCCCCCATTTTGCACTGCATGTATGAAAGGGGTATTGCTTTCAGCAGGAATACTGTCACTATTGGCCATCTGAACCATCTGCAGACATCTGGATACCCTGCAGTTTGTCAAGTTCTGTTGAAAAACTTCAGGAGTGATTTTGTTCATTCAACAGACAGTGACTGCTTAATTAAGTGAATATTAATTTACTACATGAGTGAAACCTCCGAAAATCCATGCTTTCTTTCATTGGCTTGGATGCTACTCAAGTGCAAAATTGAATTATCGCTGTTCACGTCGCTCCCTGCAAGTGTCGGTGCTAAGCTGTGTGCAGCCGAGCAGGGAGGCACATTATTGAAAGACATTGCGAGTCAACCCATGCAAAAGCAGAAAAAACTCTGAATTCTCCTCAGCCACTTGTGATGACAACATTTCTGAGCTGTTTTTGGCCGTTGTCAGTATCATTGGAAAACAGCCATTGGGGAGCAGTGTGCAACTAACTATCTGATGGGATATTGTGCCTCTACTGTGCCTCGTGTAAAGAAGAAAAATGGAACAGCAACCAAATTGGCAGTGCCACAGAAGACCTCTATTGAGATTAGTTTAGTGGTGTCAGCCAGCTCGTCTTTGAACCTGAAGAAAGAGAGAAAGACTGAGAGAGAGAGAAGGGAGGGGTGACAGAGAGAGGGGATAGACAGAGACAGAGAGCATTGGAGAGAAAGACTGAGAGAAGGGTGGAGGGAGAGGGAACGAGAGGCTAATAGAGAAAGAGAGAGAGGGGGGGGGGGGGCCTCTCCCACTAACACGATTAGCACTGATCACCTTTGTTTAGGGAGCGTTCCGTTTCCACAGGTGCCAGCTACGGAACCCTGATGGTCCCCCAACACGGGTCAGTGACAGGAGGGACAGCTTTTCCAGATGCACACATACACACATATGACTGCTCAACCATGTGAAGGGAAAAAAGCTCAAATAATGAGCATGCAGCTGTTGAGGCGTTTTTTTGTTTTTTTTTATCTCCCCCATGTCACCACGCATCAGCCGTGTGAGCCAAGCCTACCTTTATAGTTTTCCCATCCATCAGCCCGCCTGTCTTAGAGTACTGGCAATGCCACACACAAACACACACACATGGATGGGCAAAACAGTTTCTACCCAGGTGGAATCGGCAAGCTCACACACATGCATGCACAGAAAGAAGTGGAGCGGAGAGATAAAAGAGAAAGATGATCATTTCACGAAGTGCTGGTTGGAATCCGTGCTATATTTCGCTGGGGCTCATCTGAACATGAAAATACACATACACACGTACAGTACGCTGTTCAGCAGCATCGTCTATCATTGTCCGATCCAAAGGCATATATATTGCAGACTGACGCAACATACTCCACCAGCATTTGACCGTGCGCTTTCATTCGCGTGAGCAGGAGTTGTTCGTTTTTCAGACAGCAGATAAAAACACATGCCATGTATAAAAAAGTATAAAAACACATGCCATGTATAAAAAAGTATAAAAACACATGCCATGTTTGACAGAGTGCCATCAAAGATAACGTCTAGAGTTCCCTCTCTCGGTTAGCTAGCTGTCGTTGCTTTAGGATTTACTGAAAGGGCTCGCTGCTTGTTGAATTCACAGCATATGCAATACATCCTCCCTCCGTCAGAAGACTATAATCTCTACTCTTCCTGAGAAATGGAGCAAGGCTGCTCAGATGCTCATGATGTTGGTTTCGCCAAGGCCGATATCCTTCTAATTGTTTCGTCCAAAAAAATAAGTGGCTTTAAAACAGAGCCGATAGGCTTTTAAAACATTCCCCCACATTAAACACACGAACACATTTTCTGTCACACCCCTGCCGGGTTGATGGTTGTTACTTTGCAGACCACAATATCACGCAAGGCAGTGAAAGATTACTGAACCACACATGATAACAGTTAGATCAGATCATAAGAGGACAAACAAGTATCATTCTTCAGATGTCATCCAGATGTCAAGCATGCACTTTTCCTCTTAGCTAAGAGGAGCTAATTGTAGTATCAGCAAGGATTCTACATATGTTATAGCAAGGTTAAAAAAGGGTTAAAGCACGTAAAAACATAGCAAAAACTTTTCAGAATAAAATTACAACTGAAATTCATACAAGATGCAAAATGTGTTATTCAAGACTCGAACAGAATAAAGGCATCAAATAAAAGGTTTGGAAACAAGAGTGAAATAAACTATACAGTGATACAGTATGTCAATGCTCACATGGAAAACTAAATACTGAAGTCTCTTCAACGCATGCATAGACTATTTGTATTTATTTAAGTGGTAGTTTATTTACAAATACCTCGCTTTGTCTTCGTGAAGATAGAATATAGCCTACTCCTTATTAATAACGAATACCCAAGATACCGATTTCTCAAGCTTCATATTAAGCGACGCCAAAAAGACAAATCGTAATGTAATATACTGGAATAGGCTAATACACATTGTTCTCACCTTTTAGGAGGAGGTGACCGTGAGCCGCTCTGGTGTCTCTGTCAAGTCCTCAGGAATGTAGAGCGATGCCGCCTCAGAGTAACGTTGGTCTGATTCCGTGCAGGTGTTCTGCTAGTCACGAGCCACAGTCAGCAGTGCGAGGCATCGAGCGCACCAAAACCGTAGAAAGAGTTGGAAAAAAGAACGAATCGCGTTTTGGAGAGGTCCAAAACACAAAAAACGGGGTATCTGGTGTCCGTCCTATTGCGCAAAGAGAAGAGAGACAGACGAAACGTGATGAGGAGAGCTACAACGATTCTCACCTCCCCGGCAACCAAGTGCTACTGAACAAAAGAGCGCAGATACTCTCTGCAGAGTCCCGCTATTCAAATCAGCGAAGGGAGAAATGGGGGGGGGGGGGGGGGGGGGGGGGGTGGATGTGGTGGCCCCGTGGGCGTTGGGGGGGGGGGCGAGGAGAGGGGCGTCCTATGGGGGAGAGACATAATTTGGCACATCTGCATTGTTACTGTATAATCCCGTTTGTCTGTTTTGAGCGCCAGGATTTATAGCCTGGGGGATAATGTTACCTTGTACTGTAAATTCACATTGACCTCGCAGAGTCAGAAAGTTAGAGGTATAACTCATTAATGCTGAAACCTTAGATTAATAACAATCAGGCCAACTCTTGTTTTTGAAGTAGCTTCAACATTAATTATATTCTTAGAAACACGTTTGAGGTCACAGACAGGCTTGTCGCTGCTCCAAACAACACTTCATTAACACCTATCTACCACTAAAACTAGTCCACATCTAAAACAGGTCTCAAAATGCAGAGTTAAAACAATAGAACATGTATTGTATAGACAGATGTGTCACCAGCCAAAACATTAAACTAATTGCAATTAACGCAAACTTCATGACTTATTACACTCTTATAAATGAGCTTATATTATAGTGTAGCCTTGTTGAAGTCTCCAGAAATCCTTAGGACCTGTTTCCCGTAGACAGACAGCACCAGAGAGCCTCTCAACACACTGCTTTAACACACCGAGAATAATGATCCTCTCCGAGATGCCGCGGTGCTGCGCAGGGAAGATTAACTCGCCCTACTAATTCACAACCCACCACACACCTTCAGTATTGCTTGTTCATTTAAATAAGAAAGAAAATCTGCAGAGTACCTTTTGAAAATGTCGATTTAAAATTGATTCGGGCACGAGGCTTATTCGCGGTTTGTTCTTGGCGTGTAAAAATCGGGATTTCAGAAAATCTCTTTGTGATAAATTGGACAGTGAACCTATTCTAAACAATAATGCTGGTGTTGAGAGTTTCAGGCCTACTTTCCAGCCTGGCAAATTGTAGGACTTGACACTGCGCTACACCGACAAAAGGCAGATCCTTTCAGTCTTTAGTATGCCGCAGCTGTCCATGGTGCTGAACAGTTAGTTACCAAGCTTCATGGGTTTGTTGTTCAGAGCTTTCCTATCAGCACCAAGAGCATTGCTTGACCTGTGGACTATAGGTTTTCCAACGCTCACAGCTATAACAGCTGCTACATGGACTGCTGTACTCAAACAACACTCATCATATGATTGATTCAAACCCTAGCGCATGTGTTAGAGCTTATTTTAATTTCTGTAATTTTTTCTAATAACTGCCTTTATCTTTACTTAAAACATAGCTCTTTGTATTCAATAGAATATGACATGCATTTAAAGCAAACGTTACCAATCAATTTCAAGTGGCATTTACAGGACAACAAAGGGGCTGTCAACTTTGACATTTCCTTGCTGCTCCAAATACATTTGCAGATGCTTAATTATTAGCTATCACAGTCTAATGCTGATAACATATTTGTGAAACCTATCAGTGTGACAAGGTTTCATCATCAAAGCAAATGCGTGTAATGGTCCAATTTGACTTCCAGATAGGGGTGACATTGTGACATTACAATGTCTGTTTGGGGCACAGCGCTCAGATTGAGGCTCCCTTTTGTCTGAAAGGGTCCTTGCCTGCATGTTGTAGCAGGCTCTCTCTTCAGTGGCTTTGAACCTAAAAGCACTCCAGCATCCTCAGCTCCAGCTTATCAGATCACTTCACAGGCAGATACTTCAAAAGCCAAGGCCGCATGCCTGATGCCTAATGCCGCACACACTGGCCAGACACTGAACTCCTCTCCAGCCTTCACCAAGCCATCACTGGTAGGCAGGCAGGCATGCAGGGAGAGACTAGGAGGCAATCAGAATGAGTCAACACATGGCTGCTTATATTGATCCATGTCTTATATAGATGGGGGCACATGTGTTTATCTAGCCACCACCATATAACAGTACGTCTGTTTATGTGATCTGGGCTGGCTAAGCACAGCAGCACAGCGTAGCAGAGGCTCTTCTCTCTCCTTGATGTTCATTACTATTAATACCTTAATTAGCCAACACACACACAGTCTGTAGACTGGGAGAGATTAGTCCCAAAGGATGGAGCTTAGAGAGAAACAGTCCAGCCACCCCTGGCGGCCCACAGGAACGGTCACAGTACTGGAGGAATGTCTACCCCCAAGAGGATTTTAAGTCAAGTTGAGTCCGTAGGGGATTGGAAATAGCATAATAAGGAGCATAGAGCTGTGCTTTATTGTTCACAACAGATACCATTCTGCAGGCATAGAATCAAATAAGTCAGCTCCCATGAAAACAATAGAGCATTGAACATTGCAAAGCTTCCTAAACTCCTCTTGAATATTTGCGACTGCTTTAGTGAACATATGGTAAACATACCAACACACAACACAATGCATTTTATTTATTATGAATACTCACTTATTTTGTGCTGGCAAGCTGGTGATTTCAGCCCTTATAGTAGTTTTGATGCAAATTGACAGTTTCTATTATTCTACATAATTCAGGATGAGCAGAATATGAGATGATAAGATATGCAATATAAGGTCAGCAGCCATTCAGACGCCCATGCTGACCTCTGCTATGGCATTACTGGTGTTCTTCTCCTATCTGCCCAATGATCCTTCATTCCCCTGAGTAGGCTGCTATCAGATATGATGTACAGCACTGACAGACAGAAAGGCCAAAGCCTGAGCCCATTGATCTCAAAACCAGAATAAGAAATGTCTCCCAGGAAAAACAACATTCTATCAGAGTTTTTGTAGAAATACTGGACATTTTACACTTCTCTAGTATGATTGTGTAATATCATATTGACTTTAAACTATTGTTTTCTTCTATTTCCTATGATCAATCATAAACTCTGTTTGGTTTGGTTAATCTTTCAACTGCAATATTAATAGACTGACCTTTGATTAAATGAAATACAATTTTAGCCAAAAGCTTTTAATAGAAGGTTTTATAATGCAATGCAAATTGCAATTAGTTATAGTCGGCATAAGTGATCCACTAATTAACTCAATATTGTGATAATTTATCATCGCTTCCGATACTGTAAGATATTATCGTCTATGTGATAGGTGTCCCTAAACCTGGAAGGTTATTGCTAACGTGCGCTAATGTGACTAGAATGATGTTGTAAACAACAGCCAACTTTCCGGTAAATAGACATGTCTGACATGGACAGAAAGTTTAAATTCTTGTTAATCAAGGTGCAGTGTCCAATTTACAGTAGCTATTACTGTCACGTCCTGACCAGTAAAGGGGTTATTTGTTATTATAGTTTGGTCAGGACGTGGCAGGGGGTATTTGTATTATATGGTTTTGAGTGTGTGTTTATGTAGAGGGGTGTTTGATTTATGTATTCCGGGGTTTTGGTCATTGTTCTATGTTTGTATATTTCTATGTCTATTCGAGGGTGTTTAGATCTTTGTTTAAGTAATTGGGATTGGGGCCTTCAATTGGAGGCAGCTGTTTATTGTTGCCTCTGATTGAAGGTCCAATAATTAGGAGTATGTTTGTTTTGGGTATTGTGGGAGGTTGTTCTTAGCACTGCTGTATTTAGCCTGAAAGACTGTTAGTTAGTTAGTTTCTTGTTTTGTTTATTTAAGTGTTCACTAATAAAGTTAAGATGAGCACTCGACCCGCTGCGCCTTGGTCCATTCACTACGACGACCGTGATAGAACCTCCCACCTCCAACGGACCAAGCAGCGGAGAAAGGAGCAGCAGGTGGACTATCAGGAGTTTTGGACATGGGAGGAAATTCTGGACGGGGCTGGACCATGGCACCAGGCTGGGGAATACCGTCGCCCACCGGAGGAGATAGAAGCAGCCAAGGCAGAGCGGCGCCGGTATGAGGCTATATATGCGCCGATAAGGAAGCAGGAGAGGAAGCCCCCCAAATTTTTTTTGGGGGGGCACACGGGTAGTTTGGCTAGGGCAGGCAGTAGACCTGAGCCAACTATCCGTGATTATTATGGGGAACAGAGGATCAGAGGAGCACCGTAATATGCGGAAGTGCGCACGATCTCGCCTATGCGCACGAACAGTACGGTGAAAATGATTCCAGCCCCACGCAAGTGCCATGCTCGAGTGAGCACTCAGGCCGTAGGGGTTGTATGCTCCAGACCGCCAGTAATGCTTCACGGCCCAGTGTATCCTGTTCCCGCTCCTCGCACTAGCCCTGAGGTGCGTGTCTCCAGTCTGATACCTCCAGTACCAGCCCCACGCACCAGGCTTCCAGTGCATCGGCCCAGTCCAGTACGTCCTGTTCCCGCTCCTCGCACTAGCCTTGAGGTGCGTGTCTCCAGTCTGATACCTCCAGTACCAGCCCCACGCACCAGGCTTCCAGTGCATCAGCCCAGTCCCAAGCTTCCGACGACAGTGCCTCGTCCAGAACTTCCGGCAACAGTGCCTCGTCCAGAACTTCCGGCAACAGTGCCTCGTCCAGAACTTCCGGCAACAGTGCCTCGTCCAGAGTGTCCGGCAACAGTGCCTCGTCCAGAGCTTCCGGCGACAGTGCCCCGTATAGAGACGGTCCACTGTCTGGAACCAAGAGAGACGGCCCACTGTCCGGAACCGAGTGAGACGGCCTACAGTCCGGAACCGAGTGAGAAGGCCTACAGTCCGGAGCTCCCAGAGTCGCCCTACAGTCCGGAGCTCCCAGAGTCACCCTACAGTCCTGACCAGTAAAGGGGTTATTTGTTATTATAGTTTGGTCAGGACGTGGTAGGGGGTATTTGTTTTAAATGGTTTTGAGTGTGTGTTTATGTAGAGGGGTGTTTGATTTTGTATTCCGGGGTTTTGGTCATTGTTCTATGTTTGTATATTTCTATGTCTATTCTAGGGTGTTTAGATCTTTGTTTAAGTAATTGGGATTGGGGCCTTCAATTGGAGGCAGCTGTTTATTGTTGCCTCTGATTGAAGGTCCTATAATTGGGAGTATGTTTGTTTTGGGTATTGTGGGAGGTTGTTCTTAGCACTGCTGTATTTAGCCTGCAAGACTGTTAGTTAGTTCGTTTCTTGTTTTGTTTATTTAAGTGTTCACTAATAAAGTTAAGATGAGCACTCGACCCGCTGCGCCTTGGTCCATTCACTACGACGACCGAGACAATTACAGTAACAAAAATACCATGCTATTGTTTGAGGAGAGTGTACAACAACAGAACACTTTTAGCACAGCGACTGGTTTGATACATTCACCTCTTGCTCTGATTTGTCATCCTGAGGGTCCCAGAGATAAAATGTAGCATAGTTTTGTTTGATAAAACCATTTTTATATTCAAATGTAGGAACTGGATACTTTAGTTTGAACCCCTGCTGTCTCTGGAAACACTTCAAAGTGTTTCCTTTCAAATGGTACCAAGAATATGCAAATCCTTGCTTCAGGTCCAGAGCTACAGGCAGTTAGATTTGGGTATGTCATTTTCGGCAGAAATTGAAAAAAAGGGTCTGATCCTTAAGAGGATTTATACAACAACAATAGTAATAATGATGAACTCAGAGTGTTACTAACTCTTTCACAGTGTGATGGATATTCTCACAAATCACCTTCCTTTATCTTGCATGAAAATAAGCACTTCAGCTTGTATTGATTTGACTTGATATATGAGATATTGTGGATGTGGGTTAGAAACTTGAATATTTTCAGTAGTTTAGCACAAATAATTTGACTATAATCTACCATACATGGATCTGACCGCATGAGTTATGAATAACAGTGAGGGACAAATCTAATCCATTGTCATAGCAGTGACTCTTATTGCTTTTGAGGGTGTGTTGTGTGCTGTGTTGATGGGTCAGGGATAGAGGCTGTGTGTTTGGGCTTTTGTGTTAGGGATAGGGGTAAGAGGTGACTGTTTGGAGAACTGCCCTGATTGATTTCCATCCATACTTCCCCCTGATCCATTCATCCATTGCCAGAAGAGCGGGAGATGAGAAGAGAGGTGAGTAGAAAGGAAGGAATGATACGAGGGGAGAGAATACAAGAGGATGGAAAAGGGAGAGGAGAAACTGAAAAAAGGAATCGAGAAGAGGGGAGAGGACAGAATGGATGAATGAGGAGAAAGGAGAGGCGATAAGAGGAAGTCATAGGGAGAGAGGATGAGAGAGGACAGTGCTACTGTCTGGGGTAGAGTGGGGTGGTGGTGAAGGGTGTTTTTTTTGGCACCAGTCCAGCAACCGCAGCTCATTGACCCAGAAACGACTGACACAAGCACTTAGAGGCAATCAACAAACCACACTTGGTCACTCGCCATTACTGGGGATGCGCGAGTGGGTTAAATTACGCAGGGGGTGAAAATGAGTGGAAAGGATGGGGGGAGGAGGAGGGGAGACAAAGCGTAGGATGATGTTGGTGGTTTGACCGCCTGGTGGTTCGGTGACAGGCATTGTGGGAGCGCCACAGGGGCCATGGAGCGCCGGAGGAAAGAGGATAGTCAGCAGCCAGAAGCTATAAATGAGGGTGAAATGAAGCCTCTCGGGTGGGTGCTAGTGATCCATAATAAATTAAGGGGAGAGGACCAGGAGAGGAGAAGTCGAGGAGGGAACGGGCCTGTTGTCGGGCCCTTGCCAGATAAACAAGAAACACATTCGGCTTGACACAGTCAGCGACGATGAGTGCAGCTTTTGTTTGGTTTTGAAGATCTCTTTTTTCCAAGGGAGAAGTGGTTTTGTGCTTGGCGGTGATGAGAGGCGATTACCCTGCTTCATAGAGAGGGCAGCAGTGTTATTGTCATCTCAATACATGGACCTCGAAGCAAATCTCTCCAAACTAAGCACTCACTCTGACAACGGAGTCAATAAGGCGAGCGTGGAAAGAAGTGTACACTGCACTTAGGGGAGATGACTGTTTTAAGTCAGCCTTCACAAACAAATAGGCTAACTGGAGCACGGAACAGAACAGCCCCGTGTCGGTCGTTAGATAGACACACTAACAAGGAGTATGGTCAGTAGTTTTCTCACAGCATTCTCTGCATGTGTTTTTAATTGATCAATCCTGACTCAGACATTTGATTTGTGGTTTAATATGCACAAGCAGCACCGAGGGAATGAGACAAATAGAATGAATTACATTCATAGGGAGGAGGCTTCTGACATTACAAAGAGAACAGTCATTGCCTAATGGAAATTCCATGTCATGGCCGCATTTCATAAAAAATACAAACTCTCCGAGACCAAACTATTTGTTTCGGGCACCAACAATTACCATGGCCTTGTTTTACAATGCTAAAAATATTGTGAAAACTGATTACGTCTCTGCAGGAAGCCAGTCGCCCAAATAAATAATAACAGAACGTATTCTTCCCCTTCTGTCTTATCAGCAGAACGATGGAACTGGTGATCAAAGAAAATATATTCCTTCTTTTTTTAATTTAATTTAATTTCACCTTTATTTAAACAGGTAGGCCAGTTGAGAACAAGTGCTCATTTACAACTGCGACCTGGCCAAGATAAAGCAAAGCAGTGCGACACAAACAACAACACAGAGTTACACATGGAATAAACAAACATACAGTCAATAATACAATAGAAAAAGTCTACATACAGTGTGTGCAAATGAGGTAGGATGAGGGAGGTAAAGCAATAAATAGGCCATAGTGGCGAAATAATTACAATATAGCAATTAAACACTGGAGTGATAGATGTGCAGAAGATGAATGTGCAAGTCGAGATACTGGGGTGCAAAAGAGCAAGAAAAATAAATAACAATATGGGGATGAGCTAATTACAGATGGGCTGTGCACAGGTGCAGTGATCGGTAAGCTGCTCTGACAGCTGGTGCTTAAAGTTAGTGAGGGAGATATGAGTCTCCAGATTCAGTGATTTTTGCAATTCGTTCCAATCATTTGCAGCAGAGAACTGGAAGGAAAGGCGACCAAAGGGGGTGTTGGCTTTGGGGGTGACCAGTGAAATATACCTGCTGGAGTGCGTGCTACGGGTGGGTGTTGCTATGGTGACCAGTGAGCTGAGATAAGGCAGGGCTTTACCTAGCAGAGACTTATAGATGACCTGGAGCCAGTGGGTTTGGCGACGAATATGTAGCGAGGGTCAGCCAACGAGAGCATACAGGTCGCAGTGGTGGGTAGTATATGGGGCTTTGGTGACAAAACGGATGGCACTGTGATAGACTGCATCCAATTTGCTGAGTAGAGTGTTGGAGGCTATTTTGTAAATGACATCCCCGAAGTAAGGATCGGTAGGATAGTCAGTTTTACGAGGGTATGTTTGGCAGCATGAGTGAAGGAGGCTTTGTTGCGAAATAGGAAGCCGATTCTCAATTTAATTTTGGATTGGAGATGCTAAATGTGAGTCTGGAAGGAGAGTGTACAGTCTAACCAGACACCTAGGTATTTGTAGTTATCCACATATTCTAAGTCAGAACCGTCCAGAGTAGTGATACTAGTCGGGCGGGCGGGAATGGGTAGCAATCGGTTGAAGAGCATGTATTTAGTTTTACTAGCATTTAAGAGCAGTTGGTGTCACGGCTGTTCGAAGGAGCGGACCAAAATGCAGCGTGTTCGTAGTTCCACATATTTATTAAACGTGAAACTGAATGCAATACACTTAAATACTTGAATATACACAACAACAAACCGTGACGCAGAGAGGACAACACACTACTCAAAAGATAATAACCCACAAACAGGAAGAGAAAAACCCCTACTTAAATATGATCTCTAATCAGAGGTAATGAGGATCAGCTGCCTCCAATTAGAGATCAACCCCAAACAATCCCAACATAGAAATAGAAAAACTAGAACTTAAACATAGAAATAGAAAACATAGAACAACCCAAAACACCCCATGTCATGCCCTGTCCTACTCTACTATAGAAAATGACATCTTACTAGGGTCAGGATGTGACCGTTGGAGGAAACAGAAGGAGTGTTGTATGGCATTGAAGCTCGTTTAGAGATTTGTTAATAATAGGGATAGGCATCCTGTCAACGGGACAGTTATAAATCATGCAGCGCCCTGTGTCACGATTGCAGATTTTAGAGAAACAACAAATGTCGGTACATATAAGTGTCTTATATCAGCTGAAAGCTTAAATTCTTGTTAATATAACTACACTGTCCAATTTACAGTAGCTATTACTGCGAGAAAATGCCATGCTATTGTTTGAGGAGAGCTCCTAACAACAAAACTGTTTTTTAACCGTGATAGGTTTGATAAATTGACCTCAGAAGGTGAAATGTGTACTTACATTCTAAAATCTTGCTCTGATTTATCATCCAAATGGTCCCAGAGATAACATGAAGTGTTGTTTTGTTAGATACAATTATTTTTCATATCCTAAAAAGGTCCATCTGTGAAGATCTAACCGTAAAAGTTGTTTCAAACAGTCAAATCATGTTCATATTTATTCCGCAGAGATCCTAGAATGTAACCAGATTTCACTATATCATTAAGGGTGTAGTATATCCAAAAGGACACCAAATTTGGTCAGAGAGCAACGCCTTCATGGCACGCCGATGACGCGGGCGGTCTTCACTTGATCGACTGTAACTTTGTCAAATAAGCACCAATCGGGTTCAAACAAAGCTAGCTAGATAGCCAATGGGCTGGGCTTTACGGGAGTATCGGAACCCCGTTCTGTCGCAAAATGTAGCTGCTAACCTTGTGCGACAGCAAGCCATTTCCTTTTGGACATAAATTATAAGAATATGAAGAGTTATGGGTGTTTTGCAAATGTTGAACTTATAATATGGCTACTAATACTGGAAAAGCTCAATCAAAGTCCAAGAATACAGATTTGACGGTATTCTTGCAGAAAAATATAATGTGAATGTAAATGTCCCCTTCACGATTTGCTCAAATGTACATGGGTGACTTCACACTAAATGTCATGTAGTTTGTTCATACTTCAAGTTATCTGTCTGAAACTTTGCACATACACTGCTGCCATCTTGTGGGCACCTTAGGAATTACAACCAAAGTGATCTGGGACCTTTCTGTTGCATTTCAAAGATGGTGGTAGAAAAAAAATTACAAAAACAAAAAATAGTTTTTTACACTGTATTTTCTTCTACCAGATCGATTGTCTTATATTCTCCTACATTCAATTCACATTTCCACAATGTTCAGTGTTTCCTTTCAAATGGTACCAATAATATGCATATCATTGCTTCAGGGCCTGAGCTACAGGCAGTTAGATTTGGGTATGTCATTTTAGGTGAGAATTTAAAAAAGGGTTATATCCCTACCTAAGAAGTTTAACACAGTGTCCAAAGAAGGGCCAGATGTATACAGAATGGTGTCGTCTGCATAGAAGTGGATCAGAGAATCACCAGCAGCAAGAGCAACATCATTGATATATACAGAGAAAAGAGTCGGCCCGAGAATTGAACCCTGTGGCACCCCCATAGAGACTACCAGTGATCCGGACAACAGGCACTCCGATTTGACACACTGAACTCTATCTGAGATGTAGTTGGTGAACCAGGCGAGGCAGTCATTTGAGAAACCAAGGCTATTGAGTCTGCCGAAAACAATGCAGTGATTGACAGAGTCGAAAGCCTTGGCCAGGTCGATGAAGACGGCTGCACAGTACTGTCTTTTATCGATGGCGGTTATGACATCGTTTAGGACCTTGAGCGTGGCTGAGGTGCACCCATGACCAGCTCGGAAACCAGACTGTATAGTGGAGAAGGTATGGTGGGATTCGAAATGGTCGGTGATCTGTTTATTAACTTGGCTTTCGAAGACGTTAGAAAGGCAGGGCAGGATGGATATGGGTCTGTAACAGTTTGGGTCTAGAGTGTCTCCCCCAGTGAAGAGGGGGATGACCGGTGCAACTTTCCAATCTTTAGGGATCTCAGATGATACGAAAGAGAGGTTGAACAGGCTAGTAATAGGGGTTGCAACAATTTCGGCACATAATTTTAGAAAGAGAGGGTCCAGATTGTCTAGCCCAGCTGACTTGTAGGGGTCCAGATTTTGCAGCTCTTTCGGGGGGGGGGGCTTGGGCAAGTTGCTGTGGGGGGTGCAGAGCGGTTGGCCGGGGTAGGGGTAGCCAGGTGGAAAGCATGGCCAGCCGTAGAAAAATGCTTATTGAAATTCTCGATTTTCGTAGATTTATCGGTGGTGACAGTGTTTCCTAGCCTCAGTGCAGTAGGCAGCTGGGAGGGGGTGATCTTATTCTCCATGGACTTTACAGTGTCCCAAATCTTTTTGGAATTATTGCTACAGGATGCAAATTTCTGTTTGAAAAGCTAGCCTTTGCTTTCCTAATTGACTGTGTATATTGGTTCCTGACTTCCCTGAAAAGTTGCATATCACGAGGGATATTCGATGCTAATGCAGTATGCCAGAGGATGTTTTTGTGCTGGTCAAGGGCAGTCAAGTCTTGTGTGAACCAAGGGCTATATCTGTTCTTAGTTCTAAAATTTTTGAATGCGGCATGCTTATTTAAGATGGTGAGGAAAGCACTTTTAAAGAACAACCAGGCGTCCTCTACTGACGGGATGAGGTCAACATCCTTCCAGGATACCCGGGCCAGGTTGATTAGAAAGTCCTGCTCACTTTAGTGTTTTAGGGAGCATTTGACAGTGATGAGGGGTGGTCGTTTGACAGTGGACCAATTACGGACGCAGGCAATGAGGCAGTGATCACTGAGATTCTGGTTGAAGACAGCAGAGGTGGAATTAGAAGGCAGGTTGGTTAGGATGATATCTATGAGGTTGCCCATGTTTACGGATGTATGGTTGTACCTGGTAGGTTCCTTGATAATTTGTGTGAGATTGAGGGCATCTAGCTTAGATTGTAGGACGGCCGGGGTGTTAAGCATTTCCCAGTTTATGTCACCTAACAGTATGAACTCTGAAGATAGATGGGGGGGCAATCAATTCACATATGGTGTCCAGGGCACAGCTGAGGGCTGAGGGGGGTCTATAACAAGCGGCAACAGTGAGAGACTTATTTCTGGAAAGGTTGATTTTTAAAAGTATAAGCTCGAACTGTTTGGGCACAGACGTGGATAATATGACAGAACTCTGCAGACTATCTCTGCAGTAGATTGCAACTCCGCCCCTTTTGGCAGTTCTATCTTGACGGAAAATGTTGTTGGAGATGGACATTTCTGACTTTTTGGTGGCCTTCCTAAGTCAGGATTCAGACACGGCTAGGACATCAGGGTTGGATGAGTGTGCTAAGCAGTGAATAAAACAAACTTAGGGAGGAGGCTTCTGATGTTAACATGCATGAAACCAAGGCTTTTACAGTTTCAGAAGTCAACAAATGAAAGTGCCTGGGGAATAGGTGTAGTACTAGGGGCTACAGGACCTAGGTTAACCTCTATATCACCAGAGGAGGAGTAGGATAGGGTTACGGCTAAAGGCTATAAGAACTGGTCGTCTAGTGCATTGGGAAGAGAGAATAAAAGGAGCAGATTTCTGGGCGTGGTAGGATAGATTTAGGGAATAATGTTCAGACAAGGGTATGGTAGGGTGTGAGTAAAGTGGAGGTAAACCTAGGCAATGAGTGACAATGAGAGAGGTTAAATCTCTGGAGGCACCAGTTAAGCCAGGTGAGATCTCTGCATGTGTGGTGGGTGGGACAAAAGTACTATCTAAGGCATGTTGAGCGGGAATGGGGCCTCTACAGTGAAATAAAACAATAAGAACTCCGAAACAGCAGTAGACAAGGCATATTGATATTAGAGAGAGGCATAAAGCAATCACGTGTTGATCGGGAGAGCTAAGACAACAACGGGTACATGGCGATGAATGGGCAGAGAGGGTCAGTTAGGTTCACACAGGACCTGAGTTTGAGGCTGGGGCCGACAGATAAACAACATGAGGTACCGAGTTAGTGAACAGTCCAGCAGGCATCAGCTGTATAGTCGAGTGATCATAGGGTCCAGTGAGCAGCAATAGGTGAGTCAGGGAGCCGTTCGGTAGTCGCTACTACGCTAGGCAAGCGGGAGACACAGCGTTCAGAAAGCTAGCAGGACGGGTCTAGCAGATGGGTCTTCGGCGACTTCGCAACGGAATGTCAACAATAATGTCAACAATTGATGTCAACAATAAAAGGTCCAGGCAAAATGGCAAAGAGGTATTGTAGCCCAAGAGTTAGCTGGTATACATTCGTCGGCTAGCCGGGAGATGGACCTAGCTCGAAGCTAGCTCAAGGCTAACGGGTGCTTGCTTCGGGACAGAGGAGTTAGCCAGCAATAGCCACTCGGTTGCAGCTAGCTAGCTAGCTGCAATGATCCGGTGTAATGGTCCAGAGCTTGCGGCAGGAATCCGGTGATGTGGTAGAGAAAAGCAGTCCGATATGCTCTGGGTTGATATCGCGCTGTGCAAACTGGCAGGTATTGACTGAGCTGAAGCTGGCTGGTGTCCGAGCTCAAGGTGAAGACCACTAGCAGTGGCTAACTGACTACTAGCTAGTAGCTAGTTAGCTGACTAGCTTCTGATGGAGGTTCCAGTTATGAAGTATAAAAATAGCAGATCCGTACCACATTGGGTGAGGCGGGTTGCAGGAAAGTATATTTAGTTCGTAGATGGAAAGTGAGCTTAAAATATTTACGGAAAAAAAACGAAGAAAGTCTATATACAAGACAAACACACGTCTGACCGCTATGCCATCTTGGATCTTGGAGTTTTGAATAGCATCTCAACTGAATAGCATCTCAACATATTCAATAGTCACTCCCCTCACACAGACAATTTGTCTATGTCACTTGGTAGACATTTAAATAGATAAAGGAGAAGATACAAACATGAACAACAGGATTCTAATGCTGTGCTTGGCTCGTGCGTGCGTGTGTGTTTGCTGCACGCCTGCCCTGACACTGACCCCCCATCAAAGTTAATGAGCTATGAGCGTGTCACTTCAATTCTCCTGGTTCACGCTGCCCTTGGGCACAGATCTAGCAACAACTTACCCTCTCCAAGTCATCACGTCAACCACTAAGTTAAAAAAAATTTACAAATAAAATCAGTGTCTTGGGGCAACTCCATCCAACTCTTCATTACTTCAATAAGGTGAGTGATGGTGGCCCTATTGGGACAAGAAACAAAAGAGAATTAACATTCTCTAGCCAAACCACAGTGGGTCTCCATGGCAACCCCAGGCCCTATATGATGAGCCAGTAACAGAGTCCACTGTTGCCCAATGCCAAACAGACAAACAATAATTGACAGACCTCAGCTCATTGCGGCACTGAAAACTCAATTCCAAACAATAGCAGAGATGATGCGAGCATTAAAGAGATGTAGAGTCCTGGGGCCAGGTTGTTTTACAAGCAGAGGGAGATGTTTAGCTTTACTGGCCGTCAGCACTGACACTAAAGACCCTTATCGCAGCAGAGAGAGAGAAAGCATGAGAGAGAGAGAGAGAAAGCATGAGAGAGAAAGCATGAGAGAGAGGAAGAGAGAGAGAGAGAGAGGTAGACGGCAATATGATATACTCAGTGAGGTTGATCATGTGAGAGAATTCTCTTCTCTCAAGGCACCATAATGGTCTTTGTTCTGTATAATTTCTCGCTACTCTATCTAAAAACCTCAACAGAGAGATAGTATGGTGTAGCATGTTTTCTTTTAAACGCACCATTTAAAGGAAGCTGAAAAACAAACAACCTCATGTGAGATCGAACTTAAAACCTGGGCCCAGCCATCAAGTAGCCTTGAAGTACACCAGTATTCTGTTTCACAGTACGGTAAACGATAAAGTGGATAGTTCAATAAAAACTAGCTAACTAGCAGAGTTACATCAATCATCAACACCAATGATCAGCTGATAGCCACCCTCTTCTGTTACATCTGTCCCTGCCACGCCCTTTACTTCCCATCCTGTGTCTCCCTAACCTGCTGCCACTCCCCCAGTGCTCTCTCCCTCTCCTTCTCTCTGATTGTGTGGGCGGAGACAGGTGTGCTGGAGTCAGAGCAGATAACCACCAGCTGCAATTGTTCCTTAATCAAGACCTCTACAAATACTCAGCCCTGCCACTTCCACGCTGCCAGATCGTAGCCTCTGCTCAGTCAGTCTGCATTTCTAGCCGTTTGTTCCTTTATAGATCTTATTATCCTGTGGTACCTGTTTTCCTAGCCTGATGCTGCTTTTCGCTCCTCTACAGTTCTGTCGGCTCTGACTCGCCAGTCCCTCGTCTCGTCAGTCCTGCTTCCCTGCCCTTGACCCCCGCTCTACTGCTTCCTTGGATTCCGGATCTGCTTTCCCTGCCCTTGCCCCAGCCGAAGCCTCAGTTCCTGGTTCCCTGCTACCCACCCGAGCTCCCCTCTGGTCTGCACCCCATCCCCCCCGCTTTTCAATAAATAGCTTGGTTACCTTATCCCTAACTCCTCGTCTGAGTCTGCACTTGGGTTCACCTGCTCCACCCCACATAATGTCTTCTCCAGATGTCAATCACGTCTTTAGGAGGCACCGTAACTAGCTTGCTTACAATAAGTGATTGTTGTTGCAGAAATGGGTCTATGCTCAAAAATGTTCAAATTGTTATGGATTTTGAGAAACTAATTAATTTCTTTGAGCGTACAGTTAGCATATCTCTAAAACAAAGCTCTCTGCTCTAAGTCAGCATAATGAAGCATTAGATCAGCATTTATCAGCATATGGGGAAATGCATGGGACTGGAATGGCTGACTAATGCATATGGCACATAACCTACACTTAGTATACAAAACATTCAGAACACCTTCTCTTTCCATGACATAGACTGATGTCGTGTCTTTGGCATCATTAAACTGAAGACTTATTTTTATCAAATAAATTCTCTGTAATTATTATTACGTGATTAAATGAACTTAATCATGTAAATGTAATTAATTAGGAAGTCGGGGCACCAAGGAAAATATTCAGATTACAAAGTTATCTCTGTTGGAAGGTTAGTTTCTGTTGGAGAGTTTGTCCACCCTCTCTCTCTCTGCCGTGGTTAGAATGGATGGTTCAGAGTAACATAAACAAATGTTATTATAGAGTATATGTTTCGGCGGTTGTCGGTCTTCACGTTCACGGGTACATAATTCCTAGCTGCAGACTAGTAATTAGTACCAAAGATTTGTTCTTATTCTGTCAGTATCAATAGTCTCAGAGTTTAACCTGTTATGGCTAGGGGGCAGTATTTTCACGGCTGGATAAAAAACGTACCCGATTTAATCTGGTTACTACTCCTGCCCAGTAACTAGAATATGCATATAATTATTGGCTTTGGATAGAAAACACTCCAAAGTTTCTAAAACTGTTTGAATGGTGTCTGTGAGTATAACAGAACTCAAATGGCAGGTCAAAACCTGAGAGATTCCTTTACAGGAAGTGGCCTGTCTGACCATTTCTTGAACTTCTTTGCCATCTCTATCTTTTACAAAGGATCTCTGCTCTAACGTGACACTTCCTACGTCTTCCATGGGCGCTCAGAGCCCGGGAAAAACCTGAATGTCGTCATCCCAGCCCTAGGCTGAAACACATTATCGCCTTTCTCAAGTGGCCGATCAAGGGACTGTGGGCTTAGGCGCGTGCCCTGGCCGCCCCCGTCTTTGTGATTTTTCCTCTGTTTGCCGAAAAGGAGATTCCCGGTCGGAATATTATCGCTTTTTTACGAGATTAATTGCATAAAAATTGATTTTAAACAGCGGTTGACATGCTTCAAAGTACGGTAATGGAATATTTAGAATTTTTTTGTCACGAATTGCGCCATGCGCACGACCCTGATTTACCATTTCAGATAGTTTCTGGAACGCACGAACAAAACGCCGCTATTCAGATATAACAATGGATTATTTGGGACCAAACCAACATTTGTTATTGAAGTAGCAGTCCTGGGAGTGCATTCTGACGAAGGCAACAAAGGTAATAACATTTTTGTTATAGTAAATCTGATTTTGGTGAAGGCTAAACTTGCCGGGTGTCTAAATAGCTAGCCCGTGATGGCTGGGCTATGTACTTAGAATATTGCAAAATGTGCTTTCACCAAAAAGCTATTTTAAAATCGGACATATCGAGTGCATAGAGGAGTTCTGTATCTATAATTCTTAAAATAATTGTTATGCTTTTTGTGAACGTTTATCGTGAGTAATTTAGTAAATTGTTAGTAAATTCCCCGGAAGTTTGCTAGTTCGGAACGTCACATGCTAATGTAAAAAGCTGTTTTTTGATATAAATATGAACTTGATTGAACAAAACATGCATGTATTGTATAACATAATGTCCTAGGTGTGTCATCTGATGAAGCTCATCAAAGGTTAGTGCTGCATTTAGCTGTCTTCTGGGTTTTTGTGACATTATATGCCAGCTTGAAAAATGGGTGTCTGATTATTTCTGGCTGGGTACACTGCTGACATAATCTAATGTTTTGCTTTCGCTGTAAAGCCTTTTTGAAATCGGACAGTGTGGTTAGATAAAGGAGAGTCTTGTCTTTAAAATGCTGTGAAATAGTCATATGTTTGAAAAATTGAAGTTTTTGTATTTTTGAGGAATTTGTAATTCGCGCCACGCCTATCATTGGATATTGGAGCAGGTGTTCCGCTAGCGGAACGTCTAGATGTAAGAGGTTAACCACGTGGTATGGTTAACTTCTATGGGCTACGTGGGACGCTAGCACAGCCAGTGAAATATCAGGGCGGCAAATTCAAAAACAACAAAATGTCATAATTCAACTTTCTTAAACATACAACTATTTTACACCATTTTAAAGATAGACTTCTCCTTGATGTAACCACATTGTCCGATTTCAAAAAGGCTTTACAGCGAAAGCAAAACATTAGATTATGTTAGTAGAGTACATAGACAAAAATAATCACACAGTAATTTTCCAAGCAAGGACATGTGTCAATAAAACCCAAAACACAGCTAAATGAAGCACTAATATTTGAGATCCCTCAGGAGACCATCCACCACCTCATCAGGAGCATCTTCATCAGATGACACTCCTAGGACATTATGTTACACAATACATGTATGTTTTGTTCGATAAAGTTCATATTTATATCCAAAAACAGCATTTTACATTGGCGCGCTATGGTCAGAAAATGTATTCCCACCAAAACCTCCGGTGAATGTGCACATCAATTTACAAAAATACTCATCATAAACGTTGGCAAAATATATAACAATTATTTAAAGAATTATAGATAGACTACTCCTGGATGCAACCGCTTTGTCAGATTTTAAAATAGCTTTATGGAGAAAGCAAATTTTTCAATATTCTGAGTACATTGCTCAACCATCACAGAGAGCTATACAGACACCCGCCAAGTTCGGGGCAACCTAAACTCAGAATTAGTATTAGAAATATTGTCTTACCTTTGCTGATCTTAGTCAGAATGCACTCCCAGGACTGCTACTTCCACAAGAAATGTTGTTTTTGTTCGAAATAATCCATATTTATGTACAAATACCTCCGTTTTGTTCGTGCGTACAGATCACTTATCCAAAGGCATAACGCGTGAGCGCGGAACCAGAGACAAAAAGTCAAAATGTTCCATTACCGTACTTAGAAGCATGTCAAACGCTGTTTAAAATCAATCTTTATGGTATTTTTAACGTAAAATTACGATTTTCCAACCGGACATTAGCATATTCATTCAAGAAGAAAAAGAAGGAACAGTGCGCTCGCGTAACCTCGCATATCCAATCCCTTTGTTGCCAGGCAGACCACTCAGTAACTGAGCTCCTATACTCTGCCCAGTGACAGGAGAATGCTCAAACCACTTTCTGAAGGCTTTTGACAGCCAATGGAAGCCTTAGGAAGTGCAACGTAACCCCACAGATACTGTAGTTTCGAAAGGGACTAGAAAGAAGAACTACAAATTCTCAGATCCTCCACTTCCTGGTTGACTTTTTCTCAGGTTTTTGCCTGCCATATGAGTTCTGTTATACTCACAGACACCATTCAAACAGTTTTACAAACTTCAGAGTGTTGTCTATCCAAATCTACTAATAATATGCATATTCTAGTTTCTGGGCCAGAGTAGTAACCTGTTTAAATTGGGTACGTTTTTCATCCGGCCGTGAAAATACCCCTAGCCCAGACAGGTTAAGAATTCACCAATCTATACTCAAACCTTAGCCCTCTCGGTTATCGAGGTAAGCTGGTCTGAAACCTTAGCCCTCTCGTGGTTATCAAGGTAAGCTGGTATGAAGATAAATTCCCAAGGTGGAGGTTATATTCGGAAGTGTCACGAATCCCACCGAAGGTGGCTCCACTGCCTGCTCGGGCGGCGCTCGGCGGTCGTCGTCGCCGGCCTACTTGCCGCCGCTGATCCCTTTTTCCTTTTCGGTTGGTATGTCTTATTGTTTGCACCTGTTCCTTATTTGTGTATCTTGATTTGTGGTTATTTAAGCCTGTTTAGCCCGCCCAGGTTTGTGCGGGATTATTTTCGTCAGTGTGCTTTTTTTGGATGTGCTGGCAATCTGCTTGAGTTATTTTCTTTCCGAACTGTGGACCCGTTGTGTATGGGTTGGGCACTTAGTTCTCACGCCTGTTGTGTTGGCGTCGACCGTTGTCGAACCAGAGAAAAATAAAACTCATTTTTCTTACCTCTGCTCTCTGCGCCTGACTCCTACCACCACTCCTAGCAATCGTGACAGGAAGAGCAGAAAGGGGCTGTCCCATGACGCCAGATCAATGTCTGTGCTCATGGGGCGGGCCAATGATTTAGTTAAACTCCAAAGGGAATTGGAGTTTCCTTCATTAAACAGTTTAAAATCACATTACATAATTTCACAAATAGTTTCATCTTTACTCATTCATTTTATTCAACAATTAGATGAGTCTCATTTATGAGGCTTGCTTGTATAAACAGGGTTATGGTAATGTGGCTGTATTGTCTCTCATGAGTTTCACAAAATTGTACAAAACGGACCAGTTCGTAGCTGGCTACTTCACTGACCGTTTATATACTGCTCAAAAAAATAAAGGGAACACTTAAACAACACAATGAAACTCCAAGTCAATCACACTTCTGTGAAATCAAACTGTCCACTTAGGAAGCAACACTGATTGACAATAAATGTCACATGCTGTTGTGCAAATGGAATAGACAACAGGTGGAAATTATAGTCAATTAGCAAGACACCCCCAATAAAGGAGTGGTTCTGCAGGTGGTAACCACAGACCACTTCTCAGTTCCTATGCTTCCTGGCTGATGTTTTGGTCACTTTTGAATGCTGGTGGTGCTTTCACTCTAGTGGTAGCATGAGACGGAGTCTACAACCCACACAAGTAGCTCAGGTAGTGCAGCTCATCCAGGATGGCACATCAATGCGAGCTGTGGCAAGAAGGTTTGCTGTGTCTGTCAGCGTAGTGTCCAGAGCATGGAGGCGCTACCAGGAGACAGGCCAGTACATCAGGAGACGTGGAGGAGGCCGTAGGAGGGCAACAACCCAGCAGCAGGACCGCTACCTCCGCCTTTGAGCAAGGAGGAGCAGGAGGAGCACTGCCAGAGCCCTGCAAAATGACCTCCATCAGGCCACAAATATGCATGTGTCTGCTCAAATGGTCAGAAACAGACTTCATGAGGGTGGTATGAGGGCCCGACGTCCAGAGGTGGGGGTTGTGCTTACAGCCCAACACCGTGCAGGACGTTTGGCATTTGCCAGAAAACACCAAGATTGGCAAATTCGCCACTGGCGCCCTGTGCTCTTCACAGATGAAAGCAGGTTCACACTGAGCACATGTGACAGACGTGACAGTCTGGAGACGCCGTGGAGAACGTTCTGCTGCCTGCAACATCGTCCAGCATGACCGGTTTGGCGGTGGGTCAGTCATGGTGTGGGGTGGCATTTCTTTGGGGGGCCGCACAGCCCTTTATGTGCTCGCCAGAGGTAGCCTGACTGCCATTAGCTACCGAGATGAGATCCTCAGATCCCTTGTGAGACCATATGCTGGTGCGGTTGGCCCTGGGTTCCTCCTAATGCAAGACAATGCAAGACCTCATGTGGCTGGAGTGTGTCAGCAGTTCCTGCAAGAGGAAGGCATTGATGCTATGGACTGGCCCGCCCATTCCCCAGACCTGAATCCAATTGAGCACATCTGGGACATCATGTCTCGCTCCATCCACCAACGCCACGTTGCACCACAGACTGTCCAGGAGTTGGCGGATGCTTTAGTCCAGGTCTGGGAGGAGATCCCTCAGGAGACCATCCGCCACCTCATCAGGAGCATGCTCAGGCGTTGTAGGGAGGTCATACAGGCATGTGGAGGCCACACACACTACTGAGCCTCATTTTGACTTGTTTTAAGGACATTACATCAAAGTTTGATCAGCCTGTAGTGTGGTTTCCACTTTAATTTTGAGTGTGACTCCAAATCCAGACCTCCATGGATTGATAAATTGGATTTCCATTGATTATTTTTGTGTGATTTTGTTGTCAGCACATTCAACTATGTAAAGAAAAAAGTAGTTAATAAGATTATCTCATTCATTCAGATCTAGGATGTGTTAAATGACTTAAATGTTATTTTAGTGTTCCCTTTATTTTTTTGAGCAGTGTATTTTAATATTTTAAAACATATCATATTTTACTAAATCAGGGACACTCAAATGTATTTGGACACTAGTTTAGTTAAGGCAAAAACGAAAGGAGGGGGGTTGGTAGGGCGTATAATGTGAACGTCTAGCAACACAGAGGTTGTGTGTTCAAATCTCATCATTGACAACTTTAGAATTCTAGCTAACTAGCAACTACTTACTACCTTTAAGCTACTTAGCATGTGAACTAACCCTAACCTTAACCCTACTCCTAAACCTAACCTTAACACAAATCTTAACCCCTAACCTAACGTAGGATATCATCCTAAAGCAGTCTAACGTAGCATATCTTACTAAAGCAGACGAACGTAATATATCATACTAAACAGGTAAAATGCGATCAAGACGAAGGATACTATACTGTGCATATTATATTATACAAACTCTATTACAGTGGTAGCCTAATGTAACATAACCTCTCTCCCTCATCCTCAGTTTGGCAAATCTGAACATAACTCTGTCCTCCTTATTTCTGCTTACAAGCAAAAAGTCGAACAGGAAGTACCAGTGATGTGCACAATATGGAAGTGGTCCAATGAAGCGGATGCCAAACTACAGGACTATTTTGCTGGAACAGACTGGAATGGCATTGAGGAGTATACTACATCAGTCACCTGCTTCATTAATAAGTGCATTGACGATGTCGTACCCACAGTGACCGTACATACAGTCCCAGTCAGAAGTTTGGACACATCTACTCATTCAAGGGTATTTCTTTATTTTTACAATTTTCCACAATGTAGAATAGTGAAGGCATCAAAACTATGAAATAACACATATGGAATCATGTAGTAACAAAAGAAGGGTTAAACAAATCAAAATATATTTAATATTTTAGATCCTTCAAAGAAGCCACCCATTGTGATGATGACAGCTTTTCACATTCTAGGAATTCTCTCAACTAGCTTCATGAGGAATGCTTTTCCAACAGTCTTGAAGGAGTTCCCACATATGTTGAGCACCTGTTGGCTGCTTTTCCTTCACTCTGAGGTCCAACTTATCCAAAACCATCTCAATTTGGTTGAGGTCGGGTGATTGTGAAGGACAGGTTATATGATGCAGCACTCCATCACTCTCCTTGGTCAAATAGCCCTTACACAGCCTGGAGGTGTGTTTTGGGTCATTGTCCTGTTGAAAAACAAATGATAGTCCCACTAAGTGCAAACCAGATGGGATGTCGATATCGCTGCAGAATGCTGTGGTAACCATGCTTGTTAAGTGTGCCTTGATTTCTAAATAAATCACTGACAGTGTCACCAGCAAAGCACCCCCACACCATCACACCTCCTCCTCCATGCTTCATGGTAGGAACCACACATGCGGAGATCATCCGTTCACCTACTCTGCGTCTCACAGCACATTCAACTATGTAAAGAAAAAAGTATTTAATAAGATTATTTCATTCATTCAGATCTAGGATGTGTTATTTTAGTGTTCCCTTTATTTTTTGGAGCAGTGTACATTCTCCAGAACATGAATATTGTTCAGTTCTCAAGTTCTGTGATGTGGAAGAAATTCCTTTGTTCTCTCTATGAAAACTCACTCTCTCTCTATACTGTCTGGCCATGAGGAAGAATCACCTCCAGGAATTTACGACCTGAGATAACAGCAGCCTGGGTGTAGGCGAGAGAGAGATGGGGAAGAGGGCCACGCTATACCCAAACAGGGCCACGTCATGACACTGAACAGGTGAATCCAGGTGAAAGCAATGGTCCCTTATTGACGTCACTTGTTAAATCCTGACTGAAACGCTGCTGGGTTTTTCACACTCAACAGTTTTCCGTCTGTATCAAGATTGGTTCACCACCCAAAGGACATCCAGCCAACTTAACACAACTGTGGGAAGTATTGGAGTCAACATGGGCCAGCATACCTTGGGAATGCTTTTGACACCTTGTTGAGCCCATGGCCCTACGAATTGAAGCTGTTCTGAGGGCAAGGAGGGGGGGGGTTGCAACTCTATATTTAGTATACTATTTTGTGTACTCAGTGTATGTGTATGTTGTGTGTATGTTGTGTCATCTCTATGACACAACATACATTGCTTGGACTCACCTCCTATTCTCTCGCTCCCTATCTCGCTGTCTGTCTTTCTCTCCGTCTTTCTCTCACTCTCCTAGTCATGACTGGCCCTCAGCGCTGTGACTTTTACAAATGCCCTTAGACAGATGAATGATGCCTGTCACTGTCACTCCTCTCGGGCGGAAAGCTTATCCACACACACACCATTGTCTTGACGAGCGGGAAGGAGAAAGTGATGACAAATACAATCTGATAAATGGCCTAGTTAAGGAAAATCATCACAAGGCATTATGAGGTATTGCTCGACGCATGCAGAGGGTGGCACTGATCCAAAGGACAGCCAGAATGGAGGATGCAGCCTTTTACAGGACCAATAAAGAGCGTTTGACACAAAACGGTTCTGATAGGCTCACCACTGGCCAGCTCAGAGAGTGATGGCCACAAGCACAGCAGAGTCCAGCAGTCAATGAGGAATCACATTCTGTCAGCTATGCTTGGCTGCTGGACAGCAAACAACCAGAAATGCACCAGAAATGATCTGTCCTCCAAGAGGCATACAGGCGCAACACTCAATCTGCTCCACTGTATAATCAAGCCTCGGAACAGCATAACAGAGCTGGGGGCCGGGGGCCCCTTTTTAATATTTTTTTCTGAAAAGCCAGCATTTTTAAATAGACTAGTGCGAACAATATGTACAATCGGAGGGCAGAAAGGGGGCCGCTTTTCCCACACAGAGGACGGCTCTCGCCCTCTCTCCAGCTGTGAGCCCTCATTCAGATGGGAGCACATTTTCTCTATTCAGCTATTCAGTTATGAAGCTGTAATTATCTCATGCATATAATTTAGCTTTTCTTTCTCCTGCTATCACTCTCTCTTGTCACTGCTCATGCAACTTTGCTTTTCTGTAACAATATAATATACAGCATTTCCCTAGCTTTCATAGCTTTGTGTTTATTTACTTACTGCCACTGTCTGTAAGATTTCCAGTCATCTCAACTAATGAAATGCCCCTTGAAGTTAAGACATTTACTGTTGTAATTTGCTTTGGAAATATGAAATACCCATGAATGCACCATTGAATTGAAATGATGATGCAGCTACTCTGCCAGAGAAGAGAGGCACATCAGAACATATCAGCACTAAGGACAGAAAGAGAAGGCAAAGAGCGAAGAGGACCATAACCCCCACTGTGACCATGGCTGACTGGGAAAAGTGACCAGGCGAAGAGCGAAGAGGACCATAACCCCCACTGGCTCCATGCCTGACCAGGCAAAGTGACCAGGCGAAGAGCGAAGAGGACCATAACCCCCACTGGCTCCATGGCTGACCGGGCAAAGTGACCAGGCGAAGAGCGAAGAGGACCATAACCCCCACTGGCTTCATGCCTGACCAGGCAAAGTGACCAGGCGAAGAGCGAAGAGGACCATAACCCCCACTGGCTCCATGGTTGACCGGGCACAGTGACCAGGCGAAGAGCGAAGAGGACCATAACCCCCACTGGCTCCATGGCTGACCGGGCACAGTGACCAGGCGAAGAGCTTTATTGGCATGGCTGCTTCAGCCTCACTGACTAGGGTGATAAGATGTTCTGAGTCCATTGATACACACAGAGCCTATATTTGGGAGTCTGTAAGTCATGAGGATCTACTCAACATTTGCTTTCACATTATCGTTTCACATCAACAATAGCCTATTCAATTCCCACTGTACGCCGTCTTTACTCAAAAGGTGGTGGGACAATCCAACACAAAATGTCAAAATAAAACAACAAGACAGATATTGACTTCCATTTGTTGTGCAAATGTTAATATTGATAACAATGGTTGTCAGTAAATATCAACAGATCAATATGTTTCAGTCCTCACACTTCTCTCTCCAGTGTCCATGGCTACAGCTTGTGCCCAGTCTAACACATTCACACAGAGGGGCAGAGAAACAGACATCATATTATCAGGCTCTGATGCAAATGTAGACGCCCCGAAGGCATACCCCTGGGCAATGTGAAAGTCACAATGAGAGAGAGGTGTCGTTTTGCAATGTTTATGTATTTTTAGATAGAGAACTATAAAATGAGGGTCATGCAACAACATGTTTGTTCATTAAGGCATATACTACATTGAGACCATGTGCTGAGGTTCAAGTGATAAATGTACAGTGCATTTGGAAAGAATTCAGACCCTTTCACTTTTTCCACATTTTGTTGCGTTGCAACCTTATTCTAAAATTGATTAAATATGTTTTTCTCCTCATCCATCTACACACAATACCCCCTAATGACAAAGCAAAAACAGGTTTTTAGACATTTTTGCAAATGTAAAAATAAAATACTGAAAAATGACATTTACATAAGTATTCAGACCCTTTACTCAGTACTTTGTTGAAGCACCTTTGGCAGCGATTATAGCCTTGAGTCTTCTTGGGTATGACGCTACAAGCTTGGCACACCTGTATTTTGGGAGTTTCTCCCATTCTTCTCTGCAGATCCTCTCAAGCTCTGTCAATTTAGATGGGGAGAGTTGCTGCACAGCTATTTTCAGGTCTCTTCAGAGATGTTCGATTGGGTTTATGTCCGGGCTCTGACTGGGCCACTCAAGGACATTCAGAGACTTGTCCCAAAGCCACTCCTGCGTTGTCTTGGCTGTGTGCTTAGGGTCATTGTCCTGTTGGAAGGTGAAACTTTGCCTGAGGTCCTGAGCACTCTGGAGCAGGTTTTCATAAAGGATATCTCTGTACTTTGCTCCGTTCATTTTTCCATCATTCTTGACTAGTCTCCCAGCCCCTGCCTCTGAAAAACATCCCTACAGCATGATGCTGCCACCACCATGCTTCACAGTAGGGATGCTGCCAGGTTTCCTCCAGACGTGACATTTGGCATGTCTTTTATTGAGGAGTGGCTTCCGTCTGGCCACTCTACCATAAAGGCCTGATTGGTGGAGTGATGCAGAGAGGTTGTCCTTCTTGAAGTTTCTCCCATCTCCACTCTGTCAGGGTGACCATCGGGTTCTTAGTCACCTCCCTGACCAAGGCCCTTCTCCCCCGATTGCTCAGTTTGGCCGTGCGGCCAGTTCTGGTAAGAGTCTTGGTGGTTCCAAACTTCTTCCATTTATGAATGATGGAGGCCACTGTGTTCTTGGGGACCTTCAATCCTGTCTCGGAGCTCTACGGACAATTCCTTCGACCTCATAGCTTGATATTTTGCGCCGACATGCACTGTCAACTGTGGGACCTTATATAGACAGGTGTGTTTCTTTCCAAATCATGTCCTAACAATTGAATTGACCACAGGTGGGACTCCAATCAAGTTGTAGAAACATCTCAAGGATGATCAATGGAAACAGGATGCACCTGAGCTCAATTTCAAGTCTCGTAGCAAAGCGTTTGAATATTTATGTAAATAAGGTATTTCTGATTTTGATTTGTAATACATTTGCAAATGTTTCTAAAAACCTGTCATTATGGGGTATTGTGTGTAGATTGATGAGGAAAACAATTAATTTAATGAATTTTATAATAAGGCTGTAACATAACAAAATGTGGAAAAAGTCAAGCGGTCTGAATACTTTCCAAATGCACTGTAAGGTAGGGAAAGCACCAATTTCCCACAATTATCAAGTTCCTGTTGCTATAGTGATGCCAGTTTGATTGTGTTCATTTCAGACCTCAACTCCTGATCATTTTGTTATTTGTTCATTCAAGCCTTGTTTGGTGCTATTGTTTGTTTGCTTTGTGTTTCTTTAACAAATCTGTTAAAATATTACAAACAATCTAAGACATGCTCTCATCAAAAAAACATTTCTACTTTCTCACACTAAAGACAAGACTCTGATCTATAAACATGTTATTTACGTGATATTGATCCAAATGGAAAACATAAACAAATGCAGTAGCATAGAGTCAAGGGGGCAGGTAGCCTAGTGGTTTAAAGCGTTAGGCCAGTAACCAAAAGGTCGCTGGTTTGAATTCCTGAGCCTACTTGGTGTAAAATCGGTTAATGTGCCCTTGAGCAAGGCACTGTACACTAATTGCTCTGGATAAGAGCATCTGCTAAATGACTAAAATGTAAATAAAGATGTGTTACTGAGTTCTGAAATACAACACAATCATCTTTATATTTCCTCCAGTCACACACATCAACGTTCATGGAGCACCAAATAAAAGGTGATATCCTGTTGAAGTGTCAGCCACAACATTGACAATCAGCTCGTGTGCTGTTGCTTCCTGGTCCAGGCCAGACGCATACCTATTGGTGAACCGCAAGTATCAGTCAGTAGATATCAGTTGACTTTGGTCAGAAAATTGGATACCATTCATCAATAGCCCTTTATACTGTAGAACACTGCACTGACACTCAAGTCATGTACTGCAGGCATAGGTTGAGGACTGTTTCTCATGCTGCCGAACCAAACCCTCCCCGGAACCAGATTGCTTTGTCACATCTCAGTGACAGTAATCCTAGTGACAATTCTTCTGTACCAGACATGACAGTGGCCGTGTCTTTCTCCATCTCATGCTGCTCGTCTCCAGGCCATTATTCCCCTGACTTCTCCCTTCATGCCCCCCGTAAATTTGCAGATATATGAATCACACATAATGGAAAGTAAATGGCATCTGTCTCCTGGAGCTCACCGCCTCCTAACGATTGCAAAGTAGAGCACCGTCTCGCCCGTCATGACTCATGTTGTTGAGAACAAAAATGTTAGACTGGTTGTAATGATATGAGGGGGGTTTAGAAGAGGAAGAGGGAAGGTGAGATTGTATTTCTGGCCCATTGTATACACTTTCTCCATTCCCTTCACGTAGCTTTCTTATTCGATCCCATCACATTTCTGGTAGGTTATGGGTAACGGTAACCTAGGGTTGTATAACATCTCTTTGTCCACTTTTGAGTATTCTGAGAAAATTCCTTTCTTCAATAACATCCAGGGGCACGTTCCTTGAATGTCAAATGAGGAGAGAAGAGGAGAGGATGGTAAGGATGAGAGGAGAGGAGAAGAGACGGAGGAGAGGAGAGGGGGAGAGAAGAGATAAGTGAAGAGAAGAGACAGGAGAGGAGAGAAGGGAGAGAAGAGGGCTGAAGGGAGGTGACTAGAACACCGCTGCACTGGTACTAGACTGTTCTCTTTGTTGTTCAACCCAACAGGGCCCTGCACTTCTGAGGTTAATTCCTCAAATGTCAGAGAATGAAAAGCAGAGCAATTCCCCCAAGTCTTCACACCAAGCCTCCCGTCTATTTAACCTCAATATAACCCAAGGAACTGGGGAATCAACTTACTTTTGGTTTGCAATTAAAACTCACTCATGAATCTCAATTTCTGTATATTGCAGAGGCATAAATGACCAAGGTCCATGCCAATGAACGATTAAGCTAAGTGTGAATGATTGCCTGAAAAAGCGTAGGCATATATTGCTCATTCCTACTCATTCTACATCGAACCTCTAGGCAGCAAATGATGCAGAGTAGAGCGTGCTTGACCTTATTATCCAATTGTAGATGTGGACATATTGCCGTTAGCCATGTGAATGTTTGCTCTTTACTGTGTTGAGGCGTAGGCTATGGAACTCCCAGTAGGCTATGGAACTCCCATCACACCGCCAGAGAGAGGATAGTCAGACAAATATGCAATGGGGCTTACAAGAGAATTACTTTACTCACAGCAGGGGCTCCTGTCTGAACTGAACCATAATACAGTATGACTTCAATGCAAACTCCACACTAACCCTTAACTGAGTTTAAATTCCTTATTGGCACCTCTGCTGGGGTTAATGAAAAAAATGACTCTTAAAGAACAAAGGCTTTGTGGAGTAAAACAGGGCTGTAGAGTTTATGGTATCTGTTCTACAGGATATATCAAGATACTAGGTTCCTCGAGTTGCAATATGTTCTGGAGCAACATGAGTGAGTAAAGAAGAACCCGCAATCAAATTGATTGCCTTCATTTGTTTACGTGTTGGTGCGGCGGACTTGCTTGGCTGAGCTAATTGCAACCAGTGCTTGCTGGCGCTCTCTTAAAGCAGACAGGCCTATTTTTCGTCTCTTATCAGCTTAATACCTCAGTGAGTTATTTCTTTATTTAGCTTTCCATTTGTATACAGCTTACTATTACAGCATTTGAAGTTATGGATGAATTCTCTTCCAAGACGCCATCGCCAATGCCGTCTGTGCCTCTCCGTTTGAAGTATCGCAGAGGAAGATGATTAAGGATGTATAAGACTTGTTTCGTTTTTTTTGTTCGTTTTTTTCCCCACTGCCATGCAGCCGACTAGACAGTCTGGTTTCACGCTAATCAAAAGAATGCTTGAGGAAAATGCGCACGGTCCGAAGGGGATTTATCCTGTCCCTAATAGCATCAGAGGCAGATAGAGAAAGGCAGTACGGCTCAGCATTTTGCAGGGCTTAGTTATGTTTCTGAAGGATGGTCCAACTCCCCACGTTACGAAATGCACAGGTCGGTTAATTAGAGAAGAGGGCTAGTGTGGTAGCCCTGCTGTACCCCTGCCCATTACCCATCCATACTTATTTGTTCCTGTCATGACAAAATGCATCTACACTTAGAAAAAAAGGTTCCAAAGGGGTTCTTCAGCTGTCTCCGTAGGATAACTCTTTTTGGTTCCAGGTAGAACCCTCTCTGAAAAGAGTTCTACATGGAACCCAAAGGATTCTCCAATGGGGACAGCCGAATAACCCTTTCAGGTTCCAGATAGACCCTTTTATCTAAGAGACAAGCACACACACAAACATAGACCTATACAGACTTCCACCTAATTCACGCAGTCTCCTCTGAACAGTTGATGTTGAGATGTGTCTGTTACTTGAACTCCGTGAAGCATTTATTTGGGCTGCAATCTGAGGTGTGGTTAACTCTAATGAATGTATACCCTGCAGCAGAGGTAATTCTGGGTCTTCCATTCCTGTGGCAGTACACATGAGAGCCAGTTTCATCATAGCGCTTGATGGTTTTTATGACTGCACTTGAAGAAACCTTCAAAGTTCTTCACATTTTCTGCATTGACTGACGTTCATGTCTTAAAGTAATGATGGACGGTCATTTCTCCTTGCTTATTTGAGCTGTTCTTGCCATAATATGGACTTGGCTTTTACTAAATCTTCTGTATACCATCCCTACTGTCACGTCTACTCCCGCTCCTTCTCTCCGGCGTTCGGCACTTCATCATTAAGCACACCTGGACTCCATTATCTCACTCATTACCTCCACTTTATCTGGCACTCCCTTAGGTTCCTTCCCCAGGCAGTATTGTTTCTGTTGTTCATGTATAGATGCTACTCCTACGTTGTATCATTCCATGTTATTTGTTATATTAAACTTACCACCAGCACCTGCTTCTCGACACCCAGCATTTACAGAATACTGCCTCACAAAATGAAAGCAGCAGGAAATCAGAACATCTCCTAGAAGTTCGACGAACAGGGATACCTACTTCATCAACACCACGACCAGATGGCACAACTGGGGACGGCTATGGAAGAGGCTCTTCGCTGTGTTCAACATCTCAAACATGCCCGAGAAGCGTTGCCTTCAACTAGCGGAGGATACTCTACCACCAGTTGACCCAGCGAGCCAGCACACCAGCCCATTCAGCAACCTGCCCAGGTCAGCGATTCTCACTTGTCCCTCCTGGATAAATATGACGCTACCCCTGGCTTGTCGAGACAACAACCTCTCCTTGGATGCACTCATCGCAATGGCCATCTGTCTGGATAACCTTCTTCGGGACTGTCGTCACTCTCATCGCTTCTCTTCCTCCCTCAGTGAACACTTTGGATCTGATCCTGAGCCCATGGAGTTAGGGGTCACACGCCTCCCTGCAGCAGAGCGATGCAGAAGGAGACAGCTGGGGCTCTGTCTCTATTGTGATCAAGGCGGCCACCAGCTCCAGTGGTGTCCGGTACGTCCCAACTCGGGATCCATGAGAGCAGCGGGACCGTCACGTGATCTTCCACCTCCTGGGGCAGGTGTGAGAATCAACTTTTCATCACTTTCTGCCAAACCCTTGTTGGTGTCGATCGTACTAGTTGACTGTCCCTCATGTACTGTTTCCACAGCATTAGTGGATTCTGGTGTCGCAGGGAACTTTATTGACCAGACCCTTGCCTCCTTTCTTAACTTCACCTCATACCCCTCTCCTCTCCTAAACCAGTTCAAGCCCTTGATAATCGTCCATTAGGTTCCGGGACCATCACACACATCACAACCACACCCTCACAGTGGAGTCCATCAATCAGGAGATCATCTTCTTCTTCATCACTAGTTCACCAGCTCAAAATATCATCCTCAGCCTCCCCTGGCTTCAACGCAACAACCCCACCATCTCATGGTCGAGGATGAAAATCACAGACTGGGCACCCGAATGCCGGAGGACCTGCTTCCCCGTCCCTTGTGATTTCACGTCAGTTGAGAGTCCTGTGGTTGCCCTTCAGCCCAACTTCTCGGAGGTATACCAGGACCTGCGGGAGGTATTTTCCAAAACCCGCGCCACCTGTCTCCCTCCTCATCGCCCCTGAGACTGTGCCATCAACCTGCTTGCAGGCTCTGGGCCCCTGACCAGAGGCATCTACCCTCTGTCGGTGGTTGAAACCCAGTACATCCATGATGCGCTCCAACAAGTTTTCATCCGCACGTCCACTTCTCCTGCTTCGGCAGGTTTCTTCTTCGTGGCCAAGAAGGATGGAGGGTTACGCCCATGTACTGATTACAGAGGACTCAATGAAATCACCACCAAGTACCGTTACCCTCTCCCGTTGGTGCAGGCAGCTATCGAACAGCTCCGTGGGGCCCGGTTTTTTACCAAGTTGGACCTGCAGAGTGCTTACAATCTCATCCGCATCCGAGAGGAGGATGAACGGATGACAGCTTTTAGCACAATGTCTGGTCACTACGAGTACTTGGTGATGCCATTTGGCTTACCCAATGCTCTGTCAGTGTTCCAGGCATTTGTCAACAAGGTGTTCCAGGACATGCTCGGACACCAGGTGGTTGTGTATATCAACAACATCCTGGTCTACCCGGCTACCTTGGAGGATAACATAGCTCACGTCCGTGTAGTCCTGGAATGCCTCCTAGCAAACCAATTGTTTGCCAAGGCTGAGAAGTGCTAGTTTCATCAGGAGGCTGTCTCCTTCCTTGCTTACCAAATCAGCCCACAAGGAGTGAAGATGGTCATCAAGAAGGTAGATGCGGTCAGGTTATGGCCAGTCCCAACCACCATAAAGGGGTTACATCGTTTTTGGAGTTTGCCAACTTCTGACTGATGTCTTGAGATGTTGCTTCAATATATCCACATAATTTTCCATCCTCATGATGCCATCTATTTTGTGAAGTGCACCAGTCCCTCCTGCAGCAAAGCACCCCCCCCCAACATGATGCTGCCACCCCCGTGCTTCACGGTTGGGATGGTGTTCTTCGGCTTGCAAGCATCCCCCTTTTTCCTCCAAACATAATGATGGTCATTCCGGCCAAACAGTTCTATTTTTGTTTCATCAGACCAGAGGACATTTCTCCAAAAAGTACAATCTTTGTCCCCATGTGCAGTTGCAAACCGTAGTCTGGCTTTTTTTATGCGGTTTTGGAGCAGTGGCTTCTTCCTTGCTGAGCGGCCTTTCAGGTTATGTCGATATGGAACTTGTTTTACTGTGGATATAGATACTATTGTACCTGTTTCCTCCAGCATCTTCACAAGGCCCTTTCCTGTTGTTCTGGGATTGATTTGCACTTTTCGCACCAAAGTACGTTCATCTGTAGGAGACAGAACACGTCTCCTTCCTGAGCGGTGTGATGGCTGCCTGGGCCCATGGTGTTTATACTTGCGTACTATTGTTTGTACAGATGAACGTGGTACCCCTCAGGCGTTTGGAAATTGCTCCCAAGGATGAACCAAACATGTGGAGGTCCACCATTTTTCTTTCTGAGGTCTAGGCTGTTTCTTTTGATTTCCCATGTTGTCAAGCAAAGAGGCACTGCATTTGAAGGCAGGCCTTGAAATATATGCACAGGTACACCTCCAATTGACTCAAATTATGTCTATTAGCCTATCAGAAGCTTCTAAAGCCATAACATCATTTTCTGGAATTTTCCAAGCTGTTCAGAGGCACAGTCAACTTAGTGTATGTAAACTTCTGACCCACTGGAATTGTGATACAGTGAATTATAAGTGAAATTATAAGTTGAAAAAAATCACTTGTGCAATGCACAAAGTAGATGTCCTAACCGACCTGCCAAAACTATAGTTTGTTGACAAGAGTGGTTGAAAAACGAGTTTTAATGACTCCAACCTAAGTGTATGTAAACTTCTGACTTCAACTGTATATACCATACCCATGATCTCTCTCCATCACGAGCCAACCTGCACAGCTACTGTGCATTACTGTTAGGTATTGTTGCACTGTTGGGGCTAGAAACACAAGCCTTTTGCTGCCCCTGCAATTACATCTGTAAATCTGTGTATGTGACCAATAAACTGTGATTTGATATGCTAAAACCTTGATGAAAACCTGCTCCAGAGCGCTCAGGACCTCACACTGGGGCGAAGATTCACCTTCCAACAGGATTCACCTTCCAACAGGACAACGACCCTAAGCATCCAGCCAAGACAACACATGAGTGGCTTCGGGACAAGTCTCTGAATGTCCTTGAGTGGCCCAGCCAGAGCCCGGACTTGAACTCGATCAAACATCTCTGGAGAGACATGAAAATAGCTGTGGAGCGACACTCCCCATCCAACCCGACAGAGCTTGAGAGGATCTGCAGAGAAGAATGGGAGAAACTCCCATGTGCCAAGCTTGTAGCGTCTTACCCAAGAAGACTCGAGGCTGTAATCGCTGCCAAAGGTGCTTCAACAAAGTACTGAGTAAAGGATCTGAAAATGTATGTAAATGTAATATTTCAGATTTGTATTTTTAATGTATATATACCTGTTTTTGCTTTGTCGTTATGGGGTATTGTGTGTAGATTGATGAGGGGAAAAAAACGATTTAATCAATTTTAGTACAAGGCTGTAACGTAACAAAATGTGGAAAAAGTCAAAGGGTCTAAATACTTTCCAAATGCACTGTACATACACATGACCTTGTGATCACGATCTAACCTGCATAGCTACATGCTCAAACGTTCATCTTTCACGAATTTGTGTGTCTGTGTGTGAGAGTGAGAGAGAAAACAGACAGTGTGTGTGTGTGTGTGTGTGTGTGTGTGTGTGTGTGCGTGTGCGTGCGCGTATTGTTTGTGTGCTCATGTAGTACAGTATGCGTATGCATGTGTTTCTCCTCAGTGCAACCATCATGAAAGGCTGTCAAATTCAGCAAAATCCAAGCAAGATTTATGTCAGTCAGATGAGCTCAAGCCAATGGTTTAAACCTCTGTAAGATCTATAATCTGTAAACACAGCCTGGCTGGGCACAGGCGTAGCATGAAATGCAACTTGATATATGGATATGAATAAAAACCAAATCTGTTGATGGCCTACTGATCTGTGCCGATAGTGCTTTATAGAGTCCAGGAGGGCTCCACTCGAAAAGATGTACGAGTCAGTGATGTACGAGTCAGTGTAAATTAAGCATTGTTAATTGAGAGGTGTTGTCCCATTTACCCAGCTAGAGCCCACTACAGTCGAGCAGCAGCAGTCTGGAGCTCCCTCTAACAGCAGGAGCCCTATAGCAAACAACTATTAGACCTAATTGCATTCATCTCCTCCCAAACCATTTTGAGTTACTCATTTATTTAAAAACACATTATTCTGGCCCCAGTTGTACTGTATATTTTTTATAATTTCTCATATGTGATTGATTTATTCGATCTATTCGATTTTTTTATGACTTTATGAATGTGTTCCTAATCAATCTATAAGCCTACCATTGGTTAGTGTTTCAATATAGACATTTTGACTATCAATGACATCAAATTTCGCCTACAGTAAATGGACAAATCCTACATTTATTCAAATTCAGGTTTCTCTCGAGATATAGCAAATCAGAGGTTGTAGTGGGACCTGTATCAGTGATTTTGACCAGATATCACCTGCTGAGATAGAGCCTCCCTTGTAGGCCTAATAGCATAAGATTATACAGCAACTGTTCTATGCATAGAATTAGGAATTAGAACTCTACGCGCCATTCAGGGTAGGATGGGAAGGGCTACACCTGTTAAAAATGAAAAAATAAATCATAAATAATAATAAAAAAATATATAAAGTACCAGTCAAAAGTTTGGACACAACACCCACTCATTCCAAGGGTTTTTCTTAATTTTTTACTGTTTTCTGAATTGTAGAATAATAGTGAAGTCATCAAAGCTATTAAATAACACATATGGAATCATGTAGTAACCAAAAAAGTGTTAAACAAATCAAAATATATTTTATATTTGAGATTCCTCAAAGTATCCACCCTTTGCCTTAATGACAGTAAAAATAAAGAAAAATCCTCTCATAGGTGTGTCCAAACTTTTGACTGGTTATTATTATATTATTTTTTTCTTTGCATGTTATTTTGGCAATAATACGTGTCACATATCCGTTTGCAAACAATGTAAAAAAAAAAAAGATAATTGACATAATAAAGCCGCATACAAACATGGTCTCTTTTTTGCTTTCTTGAGTAAGGAAGCTCCAAATTGCAGGTGTTTCAGCCTAGCTCAGTGCTTTCTGTGGTGGGGCAGCCAGTGAAAAATAAGGAGTGCAGTGGTTGGTAATGTTCTCCAGTTGCGCCGTGATTAGCTCAGTGTTCTGTCATTCATGGGGACACTACGTCACTGCAAAATCTACGGGTAGAGCTAAAAAATTCAAGCCCCTTGGGTGCTGCCATAGACTTACGTTAAAAGTGCCCATCCAAGAAGGCTCAAGGTCATTGGCCACAGACAAATTTATGTCAAATCACATATCTACCTTAGCTTTGATTGGACTCATCACGTCAACATCATACTTTCAAAATCTTAGCTAGCAAGCTAGACAAGCAGTCATCATGCATCAAGTCGGCAATCTACTGGCAAATCCTTTTCAATCTTTGTCATATGAAGAGAAATTATAGATAAAACATAGCAGTGCTCATCTGCCATTGGACATAAACATTACATAACAAGTTGGAAATCGTAAATTCAACAATGAGTGCTAAGGCGCCAATGTAACCCCGGGTTCGATCCCAGGCTGTGTCATAGCCGGCTGTGCCCGGGAGACACATGGGACAGCGCACAATTGGCCCAGCATCGTCCGGGTTAGGGAGGGTTTGGCCGGCCGGAATGTCCTTGTCTCATCGTGCTCTAGCGACTCCTTGTGGCGGGCCAGTTGGTCAACTTCGGTCGTCAGCTCGACAGTGTTTCCTCCAACATTGGTGCGGCTGGCTTCCGGGTTAAGTGAACAGTGTGTCAAGAAGCCGTGTGGCTTGGCTCTCAACCCTTGCCGAGTCTGTAGGGGAATTGCAGCGATGGACAAGATCGTAACTACCAATTGGATATCACAAAAAAGGGGGTAACGCCAAGGGCCAGAAAAGTTTGAATACATTGGCCATGCTGTCAATCCAGAATGACTTCTACCGCGTTCAAAACAACTGGAAACTTGGATCTGGGAAATCTCAGACTTCAGTGAGTTCAAGACAACTGGGAACTCAGATAAAACTAGCTCTGACTGGGAACATACATACATACGGAAAATAATTTTGAATGGTCATCCAACTCTGGATTCCAAGTCGGTCTTTTCGGGCCTCTTTCAAGAGCCCACAAGAAGGACCGCTGCGCCACCTTCCTGTTCAAGTGAGCACAGCACAACAAGGTGAGTCCTAAAATGTATTGTATGCTGCTGCATAAATTATGTAATATGCCAGGGAGATATGCATACTGTAGCTAAGAAAGTAATACTCAGTGTATGTTGTGTAGTAAGCTGTTAGTAGCCCATGTGCCTCACCCTAATAATTTGCTCCCTTTTCACCACATAAAGTAGCCTACTGTTCTGACTTGGTGGTGCACATTTAGCCTATACCTGTTTTAGAGAAATGTCATCATTGAATATTGTAAGAGCTTTCGTTGTCTGCTTATATGCCCCCTGTAATGACCGATGCTGGAGATGAGAAGCAGGTACGGGGAGTCAACATTTATTCAGGAACAGACAGGTAACAAAACAGGAGGGAAGGCAGGTGTGCGTAATGATGGTGGCAGGAGTGAGTAATGCTGGGAAGCCTGGCGCCAGGGAGGGGGATCGGCGTGACACCCCTTTTATTTATCCTATGGTTCTGACTTGGTGTACAGGGAGAATTCTGTAAGAACGGCACATGTTCTGAATTCTGTTGCCGTACATTTCAAAAGTGCTAAACAAAAAGTTATATTGACAACCTCTGTCCTAGCTCGCTCATTAATGTCGTAATCGAAATTACGGATTGCCTCTTATCTGTTCGTCGTCCCCTTATGCCATAGTTTGTACATCTGAATTGTCAGTAGAAACCACATTTGCTTAAGCAAGTCAGCCATATCAGCAATGTTTTTTTAAAGGTAGTAAATGATGTTGAATGAACTGTTTCGCTGCCAGACAAGGCTCCGCTGATAGCCAGGTGTAGCAGTGGTAAGGTGTTGGGACTCTGCTGTTGGGACAGGTTTATGTCGGCCCTAACAGTTTTGTCAGCACCGTTTGTCACCGTTATAGTGCAATTAATGTATTGTTTAGTGTTTTGTAGTGGCTTTGCTGGCATGCATCTAAATATTTTTAGGGGAGTTTGCCCCACCAAGATTTGCATGCTAAAATCAGCACTGTGCATGACAAGCCAGAGGCTTGTTCTTGAACTGCAAATTGCACCTGCTGCGAGCACTTTGTTGGTGGATGATGCACTGTCCCCCCAGCTCCCTGTCTCCCTCTCCCACTGAGTCTGACTCGCTAGTAGGCCTCAGATGCTGAACTGGCAGAATTAGCAACACTGCAAGCTAAGGCATCGCCATCAGGAACAGTTTTCCCCTCACTCCTCTACTCTGGCACTGACAGTTCTCTGGCTCGTTCTGGGTGTCATCAAACTCGATTGCCTTTTCTCAACCATTTTTTATTTGGCTTTCTCATGTTTCAAATTCAGCAGGAGACGACTAGCCTAGGACCTCTTCACTAGCTGACCACCACTACCAAGACCTGTGTCAAGATCAGTTATCCCGCTGGCACTCCATATAACATCTATGTACAAATAAGCGAGCAGGTCTGGAATCAGTGTGGCAGGATATGATGATTACACAGAAGGATCACAGCACTTTTACATCATTGCCTTTCTGGGGGGTGGGAGAAATAACAAGGAGGTAACTTAATTAACACTGATCGCTTTTACTAGAATGTTTACAGTGTGAACAGTGAAACAATTAATAAATCATGCCACGAGAGGTCCCGGGCAAATAGGTGCTGGAATGAACCAAGTCAATCTGAGAGGTGCCAGGATCCGACTCAAATTAAGCACTGGGTATATTATACCTTGCATTGAGTGGAATCTACTCGCTAAACTTAGCTAGCTTATTACTTGTTAGCCAGCTAAATGAAAAGCAGACAGTCAGCTCTAGAAAACTCCATAAAACAAGTTCACTAATTGCAGGCATGAGCCAATATTCAGGGCATTAAGCCCAAGGAATGAAACGCACACAGCACGTGGGGGATTTTGAATTATTGTATATGAAGACACAGAGGGGAGAATGTGCTATCGTTCATCCAGTACATAAGCAGTCCCAAATAATAAAATGTAAACTGACATATGATTAACCAGCTAAACATGTCAGAATCAGCTTTATTCGCCAAATACATTTGCATGTACAGGAATTTGACTGTGAAATGGTGCTGCCACAATAAACAGATTATACAGATGATAAACAGAATATACAGACAAAAAATATATAGATGCAGAATTTCCACAGATCCACATACAGTATTTTCATTATGAAAACTGTAAGTGGCAGGTAGCCTACTGGTTAAGAGTGTTGGGCCAGTAACCGAAAGGTTGCTGGTTCAAATCTGCTAAATGACTGAAATGTAAACAAATAAGCTAAATGATGCATATACCAGTGAGTGCAGTTTTGGGATGATAGTGTAGGGTGTATAGTCTGTGGATGCAAAGTCCATAAATGAGAGGACCAGGTGGATGGTTGGTGAGGGCCATGGCATGGGGGAAGAAACTGTTCAGGTGGTGAGAGGTTTTGGTTGCGATTGACCTGAACCGTTTGCCAGAGGGGATTTTTTGGTGGAAGGGGTCGGCAATGACCTTTCCTGCACGCTTCCTTGCCCTGGAGTCATGCAGGACCTCGATGTAGTGCAGGCGGCAGACAATAACCCTCTCAGCAGACCGGAAATCTGTTGCAGTGAAAGAGGAGGTGAGGATGGACTCAATGATGGTCATTTAGAACTGAATCAGTACACACAGCATTCAAAGGAGGACTGAGGACAAAACAACACCATGCATTCGCCAAACATTGCCCATGCATTCACCAAAACAGATTTGTGTCTGATTGGGAACTACCATCGTCTATCAATTACAGAATCCCAAAATATTTATTTTTGACATTGGAAGGTTTATTGAATAGAGTCAGTAATTGAGGAGTTAAATCGCATAGGGAGTCTGATCAGATCAGATGTTACCAGCAAGCCAGAACTATCTGTGGAAAGAGCATTCTTAACAATGGGCTAAAATATAGGGTAATTAGTGTGCCTGTCAGCAAGAACACTACTGTTATTCCCCACACTTATTTTATCATTTCCCTTCTTGCCAATTTTCACATATTTGAAGTCTGATATGCCTACTTGTGGCTTTGAAAATGAATTATATGAGGATATGTTTGCCGCCATTCATGGACAGTTTTGAATAAGTCCGATAAATAAGCATTGGATGTTAAATACTCCCGGCCTCAAATATACTTTTTTACATTTTAGTTTTTGCACATACTAGACAAAGATGGTAGGGGACTCAACTCAAACGCATCACATTTTGTCTATGTAGAGTAAGATGATATCAAGGATCTTCAACTAGTAAGCATAAATCACCTGAATATTGATTCATTTGATTTTTCTTGAAGGTTGGGTGATTTTGAGAAATTAATTGTTATAACAACAACATTTTCAAACACCCAGCACTTTGGAAACATGGATCAGGGGTGGCCAACCCTCCTGGAGAGCAAGCAGGATTTTCTTCCAGACCTATTTTAAAGAAATAGTTCCACCAATTACAAAATACTAAATGTTTGTGTCCTTACCTTGAAAGCAGACTGGACAAGGAGACTGCAATCTATGATATGGTTACCCACTGCCATCAACTATTAATATTATTATTTCCTTTGCAGAGCCTTAAAACTTCTTCGGGATCGGTGTCCATTCCACGGGACGGTTGAGCTAACGTAGGCTAATGTGATTAGCATGAGGTTGTAAGTAACAAGAAAATGCTTGTTAATCTAACTGCACTGTCCAATTAACAGTAGCTATTACAGTGAAAGAATACCATGCTATTGTTTGAGGAGAGTGCACAATTTTGAACATGAAAAGTTATTAATAAACAAATTAGGCACCTTTGGGCAGTCTTATTACTAAATTTTGAACAGAAATGCAATGGTTCATTGGATCAGTCTAAAACGTTGCCCATACACTGCTGCCATCTAGCGGCCAAAATCTAAATTGCACCTGGGCTGGAATAATACATTATGGCCTTTCTCTTGCATTTTTAAGATGATGGTACAAAAAAAAGAATGGTTGTTTTTTTCTTTGTATAAACATTCCCCGGCACGTGTCGCATAAAACTTTCCACCAGAGATCAGCAGAGTTTGATAATATAATGTTCAAAGCATCCTGAATTCACCTCACCTGACCTGCCCTATTTTTGTAAATTTCCACCCTGGTCATAGGTCTAAGCCATGTCAAAATACGTAGAATTGAAGGAAATGTCCTCTTCACATAGGAAATCTCATTCCAAGATTTCTTCAAAATGTTTCAGGAAATGTTCGACAACTTGATTAGGATAGGCAAACCATCACGAGTACCCTAGAATAACATTTTGTTGGTGGGTATTTTATCCAGCTAGTTTTGATCAATTTGCACCTTTATCACCCCCACATTCAAGATAAAAATGTGTTTCTTTCGTTCTTTCTTCTTTCTTTATCTTTAGTCAGATGGTCATTTCCCCCTTTCTCTCATCCAGTTTTGCAGTTTTAGTGCGTTGATAAATAGGCCTATATTTGTGGCTAGAGAAGTGTTCCAGTGAAGTATATTGTGTTTCTTTACAGATATCAGTGACCATGTGGGAAGAAGGTTACTTCATTCTACCTGCTGGGGTACGAAGACTGGGCCACTCAACCTGGCCGCTGAATGGCAGAACCCAACCTATGTCATGTACCATGGCTGCAAAGCAAATCTTGGCCAGGGGATTTCACCTGTCCAGACATGGCATGTTGGGACGTGGGGTGTATCTAAGCTGCAGGAAGGCCAGTAGATACCCACTGGGGCTCAGCAACCAGTGGCCTGGAAAAGTACTGTGTCCGGGATACAAACCACATCACTGTTTAAGGTACTATCCAACCAAAACCTGAAGCCACTGTACCTAGTGAGGAAACTGATAAGGAAGAAGAAGAGGAGGGAGAAGATGATTAGGAAGAGAGTGATGATTATGAGGAAGAGAAGGTGCATTATGAGGAAGAGGAGGTGGATTATGTTGAAGAGGAGAATGAGAATTATGAGGAAGAGGAGGTGGACCATGAAGATTGGTTACGATTGGTTATGCTTGGTTACAAGTTGGAAGAGGACACTGAGGAAAAGTATGACGATTCTGATGAAGATGATTATTACTATGAAAAAGAGGATTATGAAGATGAGGAAGTGGAGGAGGAGGAAGAAGAGATGGTAGTGAGAGGAGGATGAGTAACTTGTGGTGTCGAACAGCCCTGCTCACATCCCTCTCTGGGGCCATATTGGAGGTACATGCGTACAAAACTGAGTAGAGAGTAACATGCAATATACTCACATCTATCATTCCTTTACTCATGGTACATAGCAATCGCTATAAGTTACTTTCAGATGATTGTTGATTGGGAAAGTAAATCATAAACAACAACCATTGCTGATCACGTTAGAACATACACTACATGACCAAAAATCAAACATATCATTCCAAAATCAAGGGCATTAATATGGAGTTGGACCCACCATTGCTGCTATAACAGCCTCCACTGTTCTGGGAAGGCTTTCCACTTTATTTTGTAACATTGCTATGGGAACTTGCTTCCATTCAGCCACAAGAGCATTAGTGAGGTTGGGCACTGATGTTGGGCGATTAGGCCTGGCTTTCCAATTCATCCCAAAGGTGTTCGATGGGGTTCTGTGCAGGCCAGTCAAGTTCTTCCACACCGATCTCGACAAACCATTTCTGTATGGACCTCGCTTTGTGCACAGGGGCATTGTTGGAAGCACAGAATCGCCTAGAATATCATAGTATACTGTAACGTTAACATTTCCCTGGAACTGGAACTCAGGGGCCTAGCCTGAACCATGAAAACACCCCCAGACCATTATTCCTCCTCCACCAAACGTTACAGTTGGCACTATGCATTTGGGCAGGTAGCGTTCTCCTGGCATCCACAAAACTCAGATTTGTTCGATGGACTGCCAGCTGGTGAAGCGTGATTCATCACTCCAGAGTACAATGGAGGCGAGCTTTACACCACTCCAGCCGACCCTTGGCTTTGCACATGGTGATTAGGCTTGTGTGTGGCTGCTCGGCCATGGAAACCCATTTCATGAAGCTCCCGAATAACAGTTATTGTGCTGACGTTGCTTCCAGAGGCAGTTTGGAACTTGTTAGTGAGTGTTGGAACAGAGGACAGACCATTTTTACGCACTGCAGCACTCGGAGGTCCCGTTCTGTGAGCTTGTGTGGCCTACCACTTCGTGGCTGAGCCATCTGCTCCTACACGTTTCCACTGCACAATAACAGCACTTACAGTTGACCGGGGCAGCTCTAGCAAGGCAGAAATTTGACAAACTGGCTTGTTGGAAAGGTGGTATCCTATTACGGTGCCACGTTGAAAGTCATTGAGCTCTTCAGTAAGGCCATTCTACTGCCAATGTTTGTCTATGGAGATTGCATGGCGGTGTGCTCAATTTTATACACCTGTCAGCAACGGGTGTGGCTGAAATAGCCGAATCCACTAATTTGAAGGGGTGTCCACATACTTTTGTATATATAGTGTATTTAGAAAATAAGTTCATTTTACATGTTTTGATTTGGTTGACTTGTAATTATTGGTTTTACTATCTACACCTGTGTTTAAGTGTCTATTTGACATTGATTTAGTATTGGTTGATTTCTCAGTACATGCTTTTGTACCAAGTTGTTGTTAGTTTTATATTTTGATATTGGTTAAAATCTATAGATGAGCATATTAGTTCGAGCTTTTCCAAGGTCCATATTTGCAAAACAGAAAATTAAAACCTCTTGATTCTAAGGTTTCCCTGTGGTTCTTGCTATTTTAAGGCATATGGTTAAATGAGAGAAGTTACTGACCAGGTCTTTGAGGAAAATATAATAATAATTAGGTGGACGCTTACATTTGTCCTATTTCACTTATGTATAAGTGTGTATTATACACGTGTGAATTGGATTTTAAAAAATGTGTATCCCACTCCCCTGAGATACCCTCGGAGAGTTAGGTCATGGCCAGGGATCAGCCATTATTGACGGCGACCCTGGAGCGCTTAGGGTTAAGTGCCTTGCTCAAGGGCACATTCACAGATGTTTCACCTAGTCGGCTCTGGGATTCGAACCAGCACCCGTTTTGTTGCTGGAGAGAGAGACATGAAAGATTCTTATTCTCCTCTTACATCCTCCCTTACATTTCATTTCAGTACAATGATTCATAGCTTGAGACTAACTTCACTAAGCTGGTTTTATTCCAATTGACAATTTTAAATCCTTTGATAAACATGTTTCAGAGAATTTGGTTTGTGAACCTCAGTCACAGGAGCAATAAAATAAGAGGTGGAAATCCATTTCCTCCTGGTAATCTCATTCACTACCATCTGATGTGCTGAGACCTGCATGACCAAATCCACCTCAATCCAATGTATTGTGTGTGGAACAAAGCTTAGACGGTTTACAAACAGACCACGTGAATCCATCTGATAATGTTCCCGTTATAGCTAATCTCTACATTGACTTAAAATAGTCAAAACACAGACAGAGATATTTACCTAACACACTAAACTAATCCAAACACAACACTATCACAACTACCATAACAACTCAATTCATTATCCAGCTAATATTTGAACACTTATCCTGTCAGGAAATGTCTGTCAAGGAGAAATACAATCTCCATGCAGCATATAAATCCAGCCCGCTGTGTTGTGTCCACATGACTGTAACACAGGACCTAATAACTGGAAACATATCACTAAGATACAGAGAGCAAAGGATTCTGTAGATCAGAAAAACAAGATCAGCAGAGAGGTGTTTCACAAGATTACAAACACACACACACACACACACACACACACACACACACACACACACACACACACACACACACACACACACACACACACACACACACACACACACACACACACACACACACACACACACACACACACACACCAGGGGGAAGGAGGGAGGGATGCACACTCAGCCACGATTTAACAAAGCTCAAATTAAGGGGACGACTTCCAAATCATTTCACTTATTCTTCCACATCCCAGTTGTCCACTCTGTGACCCTTCCAGCCCAGTGGTCTGTATGCTGTTCAGGAATCCTCAGCCAAGCCCAACATGAGCATGTCAAACTAAATGGCCTGGGATGACCGAACATACTGCCTCTGAACACAACCTGTTACAGACCACTTCAAGACATCATCATCATCATCCACCCAAAGTTATTAATGTCAGTCAGGGGATGATACGTGAAAAGTGACATTTATTTTCCACTCCTGAATTAAGTGAATTGAAATAGAATCGACCCAACCCTGGCGTCAGCATATTCTATGATGTGGTAGTTGGTTATTGTTTGGTTATGTGACTTACTGCCAATATCTTACATTACAATAGCTTCAACATGCCACAAAGTAACTGCACTGTAAAGCACAATCCAGTGAGTGCCTTCACCACATGGTCACAAGATTCATTATTTTCTTATGTGACTGGCTGCCAATACCTCAGAGCTCACTAAGCCCAGTGGCTCCAATATACCACACAACTAACTGTACTGTACACTACAGCACTATCCAATTCCTGCCTTCACCACCACACAGTACAGTAACAAGCTCTGCAGTCAGGAACTTGTGTTGGGTGATAAGCGCTGACTGGTCTGTGTCATGCCCTGATCTGTTTCACCTGCCCTTGTGATTGTCTCCACCCCCTCCAGGTGTCGTTTATTTTCCCCAGTGTATTTATCCCTGTGTTTCCATCCCTGTGTTTCCTGTCTCTCTGTGCCAGTTCGTCTTGTATGTTTCCAAGTCAACCAGCGGTTTCCCGGTCTCCTGCTTTTTGCATTCTCCTTTTTCTAGTCATCCCGGTTTTGACCCTTGCCTGTTTCTGGACTGTACTTGCCTGCCTGACCATTCTGCCTGCCTTGACCACGAGCCTGTCTGCCACTCTGTACCTTCTGGACTCTGATCTGGTTTTGACCTTTTGCCTGTCCCTTTGGATTAATAAACATTGTAAGACTCCAACCATCTGCCTCCTGTGTCTGCATTTGGGTCTCGCCTTGATAGGCCTGCTTGGGAAGAGAGGACCTGAGATAGATGGATCACTTGGAACCACTTCTCCTGATGGATTGCTCATTTGCCTTTTGACACAGGAATTAATTAGGACGGCCAAAGGGTCCTCTGTCAAAGGGAACCCACCATACTGTAACCCAATCAGGAATAATTGCTCATATTTTCCACTCATCAGCTTCCTGTGTGAAGAATAGGACGATGATTTAATAACATAGGGGTTGGGGTTGGGGTTAGAGTATATAATGTTGTAGGGTAAGGTTTGTGATATGTGATGTAATTTCCCTCCTACTATACACCAAGAGTGTGGATATGAGGAATTCAGATCAACAATGTGCTATGAGCAGCAGGATGTGCCAGCCACTTGAGGAAAATGGAGGTTGAATAGAAAATGCTTATTTCTAACAACCTTCACCGTGATGCTTGAGCAACAGTACTATGTGGTCATAAGGTTACAGTCACAACACGCACACTTATATGGATGGATGCACGCATTACTATGTCCCCACAGTATACCAGTTAATACCACAATCTATGATAGTCACATATAGTAATTCCATCAAATTTAGGACGTGGGGATATGATTTGCTATTCCTTCTTGATTTGTGACAAAATGTGTATAAAGTGACAACATACCCTGAGTATACAAAACATTCTCTTCCATGACCAGGTGAAAACTATGATCCCTTATTGATTGGAAGTATTGGAGTCAACATGGGCCAGCATCCCTTTGGAACGCTTTCGTTCATGTCCCGATTAATTGAGGCTGTTCTGAGGGCAAAAGGGGGGATGCAACTTAATATTAGGAAGGTGTTCCTAATGGCTGGTATACTCAGTGTACATATGGATGCATAAAGTACCGATTTTACCATAACACCACAGACTTTCTGATTGATACCCATATGCAACCACTCAATCTAACCTAGAATGTGGGGGATATGAAAGGCTAATCCTCATTTATTTTGTTGTGAAATTGTCTTCAGTACAGAAGCCTAGCCTACAGTAAGACCTCAGAGCCAGCTCTAACTCCATTTCAGGAGACAATGGGCAGTGGCACCTGTCTGGAGGGTTCATCTTTGCATTGGCGAGGGGGGTGCAGGGGGGAGAGGAGGAGAGGTCTACATTATGGGAGGCTAAGGTACCGGGATTGGATTGAAAATAAAACGGTTTGAATTGGATTCGAATGGAAATGGGGAGGGAGCACCACTTATGGCGCGAGATTGTAATCCATTGAGACAAGATCTCAATTGGATTTGACCAGATAGAGCGGCTGAATAAAGGTGGGAGCCTGGGGGGACCCGAGAAATCGACACAGACAACGATGTAGTGTGTGCTGGCGGCAGCCCCAGGAACCCCCCCAGGTCTCCTGTCCTCTGCCCCCAAATCCCCCTCCTCCCACCCCACCTCTACACCCTGGCAATATTATCAGCTGCTGCTCTCCTCTCCTCTGCATGCAGTCTCCCAATTACAGGGCTGCCTGCCTGTTTTGATTAAAGAACCAGGCTGACATCAGCTCAACATCTCCCCCACATACTGCACTGCTCTCCATCATACCAATACAACTGACCCTGCCAGTCACAGATATCCCCCCCCCCACCATAGAGAGCAAGAAAGAGAGAGAGAGAGATAACGAGAGAGAGAGAGAGTGAGAGAGAGAGAGCGAGAGAGAGAGAGAGAGAGAGAGAGAGAGAGAGAGAGAAAACGAGGCAAGTGTCTGGTGCTCCTGTCTGTCACACCATCTACAAGAGTCAGTGCAAATGAGAATTAATTCACCTAATTGGGGGTGCTATTTGGGTCTATTTGCAGTAAATACAATTTGGCGGGGTTAAGCTTGGTGGCCTTGTTCAGGTGTCTAGACGCAGGCACAGTTGGGTGTGTCGTCTCCAGCTTGCACCTCTTACCCCCAGGGAAGCTAAATGCTAAATGTAAAGACCACTAGAGGATAAAATAATTGTTCTTAGAATATGGCTATGGTTCCAAAATCTCTTTGTCTAATATTAATATTTCCAAGAATAACGCATCTTTGGAAACACTATGTGCATTTGGAAAGTATTCAGACCCCTTGACTTTTTCCATATTTTGTTACGTTACAGCCTTATTCTAAAATTGATTCAATATTTTTTCAATCTCATCTCATCAATCTACACACAATACCTCATAATGATGAAGCAAAACAGTTTTTTTGAAATATTTGCTAATTTATTACAAATAAAAATGGAAATATATATTTGCATAATCAAATCAAATCAAATGTATTTATATAGCCCTTCTTACATCAGCTGATATCTCAAAGTGCTGTACAGAAACCCAGCCTAAAACCCCAACAGCAAGTAATGCAGGTGTAGAAGCACGGTGGCTAGGAAAAACTCCCTAGAAAGGCCCAAACCTAGGAAGAAACCTAGAGAGGAACCAGGCTATGAGGGGTGGCCAGTTCTCTTCTGGCTGTGCTGGGTGGAGATTATAACAGAACATGGCCAAGATGTTCAAATGTTCATAAATGACCAGCATGGTCAAATAATAATAATCACAGTAGTTGTCGAGGGTGCAACAAGTCAGCACCTCAAGAGTAAATGTCAGTTGGTTTTTCATTGCCGATCATTGAGAGTATCTAGACCGCTCCTGCTGTCTCTAGAGAGTTGAAAACAGCAGGTCTGGGACAGGTAGCACGTCCGGTGAACAGGTAGGGTTCCATAGCCGCAGACAGAACAGTTGAAACTGGAGCAGCAGCACGGCCAGGTGGACTGGGGACAACAAGGAGTCATCATGCCAGGAAGACCTGAGGCATGGTCCTAGGGCTCAGGTCCTCCGAGAGAGAGAAAGAAAGAAAGAGAGAAAGAGAGAATTAGAGAGAGCATACTTAAATTCACACAGGACACCGGATAAGACAGGAGAAATACTCCAGATATAACAGACTGACCCTAGCCCCCCGACGCATAAACTACTGGTAGCATAAATACTGGAGGCTGAGACAGGAGGGATCAGGAGACACTGTGGCCCCATCCGATGATACCCCCGGACAGGGCCAAACAGGCAGGATATAACCCCACCCACTTTGCCAAAGCACAGCCCCCACACCACTAGAGGGATATCTTCAACCACAAACTTAACATCCTGAGACAAGGCCGAGTATAGCCCACAAAGATCTCCGCCACGGCACAACCCAAGGCGGGGGCGTCAACCCAGACAGGAAGACCACGTCAGTGACTCAACCCACTCAAGTGACGCCCCCCTCCTAGGGACGGCATGGAAGAACACCAGTAAGCCAGTGACTCAGCCCCTGTAATAGGGTTAGAGGCAGAGAATCCCAGTGGAGAGAGGGGAACCGGCCAGGCAGAGACAGCAAGGGCGGTTCGTTGCTCCAGAGCCTTTCCATTCACCTTCACACTCCTAGGCCAGACTACACTCAATCATAGGACCTACTGAAGAGATGAGTCTTCAGTAAAGACTTAAAGGTTGAGACCGAGTCTGCGTCTCTCACATGGGTAGGCAGACCACTCCATAAAAATGGAGCTCTATAGGAGAAAGCCCTGCCTCCAGCTGTTTGCTTAGAAATTCTAGGGACAATTAGGAGGCCTGCGTCTTGTGACCGTAGCTTACGTGTAGGTATGTAAGGCAGGACCAAATCGTAAAGATAGGTAGGAGCAAGGCCATGTAACGCTTTGTAGGTTAGCAGTAAAACCTTGAAATCAGCCCTTGCCTTAACAGGAAGCCAGTGTAGGGAGGCTAGCACTGGAGTAATATGATAATTTTTGGGGGTTCTAGTCAGGATTCTAGCAGCCGTATTTAGCACTAACTGAAGTTTAATTAGTGCTTTATCCGGGTAGCCGGTAAGTAGAGCATTGCAGTAGTCCAACCTAGAAGTAACAAAAGCATGGATTCATTTTTCTGCATCATTTTTGGACAGAAAATTTCAGATTTTTGCAATGTTACGTAGATGGAAAAAAAGCTGTCCTTGAAACAGTCTTGATATGTTCTTCAAAAGAGAGATCAGGGTCCAGAGTAATGCCGAGGTCCTTCACAGTTTTATTTGAGACGACTGTACAACCATCAAGATGAATTGTCAGATTCAACAGAAGATCTCTTTGTTTCTTGGGACCTAGAACAAGCATCTCTGTTTTGTCTGAGTTTAAAAGTAGAACGTTTGCAGCCATCCACTTTCTTATGTCTGAAACACAGGCTTCTAGCGAGGGCAATTTTGGGGCTTCACCATGTTTCATTGAAATGTACAGCTAGCTGTGTGTCATCCGCATAGCAGTGAAATTGAACATTATGTTTTCGAATGACATCCCCAAGAGGTAAAATATATAGTGAAAACAATAGTGGTCCTAAAACGGAACCTTGAGGAACACCGAAATTTACAGTTGATTTGTCAGAGGACAAACCATTCACAGAGACAAACTGATATCTTTCCGACAGATAAGATCTAAACCAGGCCAGAACTTGTCCGTGTAGACCAATTTGGGTTTCCAATCTCTCCAAAAGAATGTGGTGATCGATGGTATCAAAAGCAGCACTAAGATCTAGGAGCACGAGGACAGATGCAGAGCCTCGGTCTGATTCCATTAAAAGGTAATTTACCACCTTCACAGGTGCAGTCTCAGTGCTATGATAGGGTCTAAAACCAGACTGAAGCGTTTCGTATACATTGTTTGTCTTTAGGAAGGCAGTGAGTTGCTGCACAACAGCTTTTTCTAAAATTTTTGAGAGGAATGGAAGATTCGATATAGGCCGATAGTTTTTTATATTTTCTGGGTCAAGATTTGTCTTTTTCAAGAGAGGCTTTATTACTGCCACTTTTAGTGAGTTTGGTACACATCCGGTGGATAGAGAGTCGTTTATTATGTTCAACATAGGAGGGCCAAGCACAGGAAGCAGATCTTTCAGTAGTTTAGTTGGAATAGGGACCAGTATGCAGCTTGAAGGTTTAGAGGCCATGATTATTTTCATCATTGTGTCAAGAGATATAGTACTAAAACACTTTAGTGTCTCCATTGATCCTAGGTCCTGGCAGAGTTGTGCAGACTCAGGACAACGGAGCTTTACAGGAATAAGCAGATTTAAAGAGGAGTCCGTAATTTACTTTCTAATGATCATGATCTTTTCCTCAAAGAAGTTTATGAATTTATTACTGCTGAAGTGAAAGCCATCCTCTCTTGGGGAATGCTGCTTTTTAGTTAGCTTTGCGACAGTATCAAAAAGAAATATTGGATTGTTCTTATTTTCCTCAATTAAGTTGGAAAAATAGGATGATCGAGCAGCAGTGAGGGCTCTTCGATGCTGCACGGTACTGTCTTTCCAAGCTAGTCGGAAGTATTACAGTTTGGTGTGGCACCATTTCCGTTCCAATTTTCTGGAAGCTTGCTTCAGAGCTCGTGTATTTTCTGTATATCAGGGAGCTAGTTTCTTATGAGAAATGTTTTTAGTTTATAGGGATGCAACTGCATCTAGGGTATTGCACAAGGTTAAATTGAGTTCCTCAGTTAGGTGGTTAACTGATTTTTGTCCTCCGACATCCTTGGGTAGGCAGAGGGAGTCTGGAAGGGCATCAAGGAATCTTTGGGTTGTCTGAGAATTTATAGCACGACTTTTGATGCTCCTTGGTTGGGGTCTGAGCAGATTATTTGTTGGGATTGCAAACGTAATAAAATGGTGGTCCGATAGTCCAGGATTATGGGGAAAAACATTAAGATCCACAGCATTTATTCCACGGGACAAAACTAGGTCCAGAGTATGACTGTGGCAGTGAGTAGGTCCAGAGACATGTTGGACAAAACCCACTGAGTCGATAATGGTCCCGAAAGCCTTTTGGAGTGGGTCTGTGGACTTTTCCATGTGAATATTAAAGTCACCAAAAATTTGAATATTATCTGCTATGACTACAATGTCCGATAGGAATTCAGGGAGCTCAGTGAGGAACACTGTATATGGCCCAGGAGGCCTGTGAACAGTAGCTATAAAAAGTGATTGAGTAGGCTGCATAGATTTCATGACTAGAAGCTCAAAAGATGAAAACGTCAGTATTTTTTTTGTAAATTGAAATTTGCTATCGTAAATGTTAGCAACACCTCCGCCTTTGCGGGATGCATGGGGGATATGGTCACTAGTGTAACCAGGAGGTGAGGCCTCATTTAACACAGTAAATTCATCAGGCTTAAGCCAAGTTTCAGTCAGGCCAATCACATCAAGATTATGATCAGTGATTAGTTCATTGGCTATAACTGTGTTACGGATACAGGTATCCTGTGTATGTATCCGGTGTGTGCTTCTTTTCTCTCCTTCTCCTCCTCGCAGGTGACAATCATCACTCCCCAATCAGAAGACACCTGTTCCTTTTCCCTCAACCCATCACAGCCCCTTTCCCTTGGTTTAAAAACCCAGTCAGTTGTTTTCTCCCCAGATCAATCTTTGTGTTCATTCTCAATCTCTCTCTCTGTGTCCCCCTCTCTCTATCTCTGTATTGATCTCTTTTGTTTTTACAACTACATGTCACATTTGTCCGGTAATCCTGTGAGTATTGTTTTGTTGTTTGACTGTTTGTTTGGTGGGAAAAGGGGGTACTAAGACAAGTCGCCCATGGGCATACATTACCCGTAGGAATCCTTTGTCTAAGTACCCTAGTTAGAACTGGGTGGACCACCCACTGTATTTTTGGTTAGTTAGCTAACTGTTCTTGAAAGAGGCTAGTCTAGCCTAGGGGTATTTTTGGCTTATTGTTTCTTTGCTTGGGTCCAGCTCAGCCCCTTTTCTCACATCCCTTTACCGTGTGTTTAAAATAAACCTTTTGAGTTTGACGGTAGATTTCAGTTGTCTGTGGTTTTTGGTTCTCACTGTTCTTTATCACTATTATAATTTGCATGATTTATGTTACGGGTCTCGTATCCATCCCCCCTAGACCGCTGGGCCAAAGGGATTCGTAACATAAGTGGGTGCTCATCCGGGATCTGTCTTTACTGACACCCATGCCGCTCATGCAGATTGTGATGTGTGGTTAGTTCAGTGTTGAGCGTCATAGCATTAGTGTTTGCTATTTGTTGGCTCTTGTGTTTGGTAGTAGTTCAAGATGGCTACTTTTGATTTGAAATCCTTTTTGGATAACCTTTCGTGGGAGCTTTTTGACAAGTGTCGAAGAGTTGATTTAATGACCTTGGCTGACCATTATTCGTTGTCTATTTTGCACAGTTTAGTTAAAGCGGAGGTTAAACAACTGGTGTTAAATGTTTTGTTGGAAGAACAAGTGCTAGTATTACCGCTGCCTGAACCTACTACCCCTGTAGGGGATGTTGCTGCTCCTGTAAGCCCGTCGGTGTCTGAGACCGAGGGCGAGGGTAAAGCTCCAGCCACATTGCCCCGTTTTGATCCACTCTCCCCAATGTCAACTGGTGATGCCAGAAGGGATGTCCGTTCTATACAGTTTCAACTGGAGGCAGAAGAGAGAGCCCAAATTAGGCGGGAAAATCTCCAGTTAGAAATGTGTAAACTTGAAGCAGAAAAAGAAAGAGAACAGCGGCAGTTGGAAATGTGTAAACTTGAAGCAGAAAAAGAAAGAGAACAGCGGCAGTTGGAAATGTGTAAACTTGAAGCAGAAAAAGAAAGAGAACAGCGGCAGTTGGAAATGTGTAAACTTGAAGCAGAAAAAGAACGAGAACAGCGGCAGTTGGAAATGTGTAAACTTGAAAAAGAAAAAGAAAGAGAACAGCGGCAGTTGGAAATGTGTAAACTTGAAGCAGAAAAAGAAAGAGAACAGCGGCAGTTGGAAATGTGTAAACTTGAAAAAGAAAAAGAACGAGAACAGCGGCAGTTGGAAATGTGTAAACTTGAAAAAGAAAAAGAAAGAGAACAGCGGCAGTTGGAAATGTGTAAACTTGAAAAAGAAAAAGAACGAGAACAGCGGCGGTTGGAAATGTGTAAAATTGAGGCAGAAAGAGAACAGCGGCAGATGGATTTCAAAATGCGCCAAATGGAACTGGAGGCAGAGACAGCGAGGCTAGCCTTCGTTCCTACTGTGCCTGTTAGTGAGTCGTCCTCACCAGCTGTAGCTTCCAACACGTTTGACATTAGTAGGCAGATTGCCTTAGTACCTTTGTTTAGAGAGTCAGAGGTTGACTCCTATTTTTGTGTGTTTGAACGTATAGCTGTAGCCTTGAAATGGCCAGAAGAAGTATGGTGCTTATTACTTCAGTGTAAACTAACTGGTAAAGCCCAAGAGGTTTTGTCAGCGCTACCTCTGGAAGATAGTTTGAACTATGAAGTGGTCAAAGCTACCGTTCTTCGCGCTTATGAGCTTGTGCCTGAGGCATACCGACAGAGATTTAGGTCTCATAGAAAGTCTCCTAGTAAGACTTATGTGGAATTTGCTAGAGACAAGGGAAATCTGTTTGATAAATGGCATGCTGTTGGAAGAGTTTAAAAATTGTTTACCCGAACGCATTGTAGTATACCTAAATGAACAGAAAGTATCCTCCCTGTCAGAAGCGTCTGTGTTGGCAGACGAGTTTGTGTTGACGCACAAGAGTGTGTTTTCGGCTCATACTGAGAGTAGAGCTACTGAGTTGCCTACTTTTAGCCCTAGTCGGCCAGCAGTATATCAAGCAAAAAAATGAGTGTCCCTGTTTCTATTGTCATAAAGTGGGACATATGATTAACGATTGCTTCCTACTAAAACGCAAACAAGGGATGCCTATTCGTGCCAAGCCGCCAACAGGTGTTGGGCTAATTCGTACTGGTGTGAGGTCTGAAACGAAACCAGTGCCTCAGGGTAAATGTAGTTTGAAAGTCTCAGTACCCGACCGCAGTTACGAACCGTTCATTTTCGAGGGGTTTGTGTCCATAGCGAATGACGAAGCATCTCAGCGCCCGGTTAAAATCCTTAGAGATACTGGTGCGGCGCAGTCATTTATATTGTCTGATGTGTTGCCCTTATCTGACAATACATACTGTGGTTCCAGTGTGTTAGTTCAGGGTATTGAAATGGGTTTTGTCCCAGTGCCATTGCACTTTGTGAATGTACACTCTGAGTTAATCAGTGGAATATTCAGAGTGGGGGTACGTCCTATGTTGCCAGTAAAAGGTGTGACCTTTATAATGGGTAACGATATTGCCGGAGGAAAGGTAGTACCCGTATTGGAAGTGTTGGATAAAAGTGACCACTCTCTCTCCAATGAGCTGGCACAGAGTTATCCCCATGTGTTCCCTACTTGTGCTGTCACTCGTGCTCAGGCAAGACAAATGGGTGATGTGATAGATTTGTCGAACACTGTTCTGTTCAAAGAAGATGATCAAGAGGATGGGTTGTGTGCTACCTCTGAGAAGCTGATCACCTCTGACAAACAGCCCAGGGAAGGTTCGAAGTATGTTGAACTTATTGCTGAGGCAATACAGTTACCAGTCACTCGTGAGCAGCTGATTGCTAACCAGAAGGTTGACAACAAGCTTGCTAAATGATTTTCTAATGTTGTCTCATTGGAAGAGGCAAAGAAGAAGAAAGTGGCTTACTTCCTTGATGGTAATCTCCTCATGCGTAAATGGATAGCCCATGTTGACGCAGACAGAGATTGGCATGCTGTTTACCAAATAGTGATTCCTACAGCCTTTCGACACAATGTGTTATCCCTTGCTTATGATCACCAGTGGTCTGGTCATTTAGGAATCACAAAGTCTTATGATCGGATCCTTCGACATTTCTTTTGGCCAGGTTTAAAACAAGATGTGGCTCAGTTCTGTCGGACATGTCACACATGTCAGGTGACAGGAAAACCAAATCAGGTTATTCCTCCTGCTCCTCTTTGTCCTATACCTGTCATAGGTGAACCATTTGAACATGTGGTGGTTGATTGTGTTGGACCGTTACCGAAGACAAAATTGGGTAACCAGTTTCTGTTAACGATTATGTGTATGGCAACAAGATACCCCGAAGCCATTCCTCTGAGAAGGATTACAGCTCCGGTGGTGAGTAAAGCCTTAATAAAGTTCTTCACAACATTCGGGTTACCTAAGGTGGTACAAACTGATCAAGGTACAAATTTCCTGTCAAAGCTCTTCAAGCAGGTGTTAAAATCCTTGTCAGTTACGCACCATGTGTCAAGCGCATATCACCCAGAGTCTCAGGGTGCACTTGAACGATGGCATCAGACACTGAAGTCTATGCTACGTAAATATTGTTTTGAATCTGAGAAAGATTGGGATGAGGGAGTTCCTCTAGTTTTGTTTGCTGCTCGTGAAACGGTACAGGAGTCCCTAGGGTTCAGCCCGGCTGAACTAGTGTTTGGTCACACCGTGAGAGGGCCAATGAAAGTCCTTAAAGAACAGTTTTTGTCACAAGAGTTGTGTACGGGAGAAGAGAACGTGTTGGACTACGTTAGTCGCTTTCGTGAGCGCCTACACTAAGCCTGTGCTCTCGCTAAGGAAGCTCTGTCTTCCTCACAGACGAGTATGAAAAGACGCTATGATAAACAGGCTGTTTCTCGTCCACTACAGCCAGGTGACCAAGTACTGGTGTTATTGCCTGTTCCAGGATCTTCACTATCAGCTCGTTTCTCTGGTCCTTATTTGATTGAAAAGAAGTTAAGTGAAACTGATTATGTGCTTCAAACTCCTGATAGAAAACGCCAATCTCGTGTGTGCCACATTAACATGTTGAAAGCATACCACACCCGACCGATCACCCAGGTAGATAGTTCAACCACAGTGGAAGTTACTGCTATCTCTGCTGCTTCTACTGCCATGATAGTGGACTGTCATATTGATGATGTTGATGTTGATGGATTAGAGTTGCGCAATACTCAGCAGCAGTGCGTTAGATTGCCCAACTCAGAAATGCTGCTGTCTCTCCAGTCAGGTCTGGTTCATTTAACGGACGGACAGGCCGACGATATTGTGAGGCTACTACACAGTTTTCCATGTCTCTTTAATGACGTTCCTACGCGCACAAACGTGTTGGAACATGACATTAATGTTGGAAATGCTGCCCCTATCAAGCAACACCCATATCGTATCAATGCTTCTAAGAGGAAGATAATGAGGGATGAAGTGACATATTTGTTGGAAAATGACCTGGCTACGCCAAGTTCAAGCCCTTGGAGTTCTCCTTGCATTCTGGTAAGGCTACTGTTACCTATCTCAGTAAAGAGGTAGGCCATGGACAGGTGCGCCCTGTTGATGATAAGGTCTTGGCTATAACTGCATTCCCTGCGCCTACCACCAGACGAGAGCTACGCCGCTTTTTGGGGATGGTTGGCTACTACCATAGCTTCTGTAAAAACTTCTCTGCGGTAGTTGCTCCATTGACCGATTTGCTCAGTCCGGCAAGAACGTTTGTGTGGTCCCCGGACTGTAAGGTAGCTTTTGAGACTGCTAAAGCACTCTTATGTAATACCCCTGTACTTGCTGCTCCGGATTTTGAAAAACCATTTAAACTTGAGGTAGATGCTAGTGCCAGAGGTGCTGGTGCTGTTCTACTGCAGCAGGACAAGAGTGGAATGGATCATCCTGTGTGTTATTTCTCCAGAAAGTTTAACAAATGTCAGTCAAACTATGCCACCATCGAGCAAGAAGCTCTAGCGTTGTTGATTGCTCTGCAACATTTTGAGGTGTACATAGGTTTATAGATTCGTAACAAACTGCCTTTGAAGTGAGGGATCTAACATTAAGTAGCCCTATTTGAGATGTGAGGTATCACGATCTCTTTCAATAATGGCAGGAATGGAGGAGGTCTTTATTCTAGTGAGATTGCTAAGGCGAACACCGCCATGTTTAGTTTTGCCCAACCTAGGTCGAGGCACAGACACGGTCTCAATGGGGATAGCTGAGCTGACTACACTGACTGTGCTAGTGGCAGACTCCACTAAGCTGGCAGGCTGACTAACAGCCTGCTGCCTGGCCTGCACCCTATTTCATTGTGGAGCTAGGGGAGTTAGAGCCCTGTCTATGTTCGTAGATAAGATCAGAGCACCCCTCCAGCTAGGATGGAGTCCGTCACTCCTCAACAGGCCAGGCTTGGTCCTGTTTGTGGGTGAGTCCCAGAAAGAGGGCCAATTATCTACAAATTCTATCTTTTGGGAGGGGCAGAAAACAGTTTACAACCAGCGATTGAGTTGTGAGACTTTGCTGTAGAGCTCATCACTCCCCCTAACTGGGAGGGGGCCAGAGACAATTACTCGATGCCGACACATCTTTCTAGCTGATTTACACGCTGAAGCTATGTTGCGCTTGGTGACCTCTGACTGTTTCATCCTAACATTGTTGGTGCCGACGTGGATAACAATATCTCTATACTCTCTACAGTTGCCAGTTTTAGCTTTAGCCAGCACCATCTTCAGATTAGCCTTAACGTCGGTAGCCCTGCCCCCTGGTAAACAGTGTATGATCGCTGGATGATTCGTTTTAAGTCTAATACTGCGGGTAATGGAGTCGCCAATGACTAGGGTTTTCAATTTGTCAGAGCTAATGGTGGGAAGCGTCGGCGTCTCAGACCCCGTAACGGGAGGAGTAGAGACCAGAGAAGGCTTGGCCTCTGACTCCGACCCGCTGCTTAATGAGGAGAACCGGTTGAAAGTTTCTGTCGGCTGAATGAGCGACACCGGTTGAGCATTCCTACAGCATTTCCCTCCAGAAGCCATGAGAAAGTTGTCCGGCTGCGGGGACCGTGCGAGGGGATTTATACTAACGTTACTATCTGTACTTATTCGTGGTAAGTAACGATTGCATCTGAAGCTGGGCTTGCAGCACAGCTATCCTTGCCGTAAGGCGATCGTTCTCCTGTATATTATGATTACAACGACTGCAATTAGAAGGCATCATGTTAATGTTACTTCTTAGCTTCGGCTGTTGGAAGTCCTGACGAACCATGTCCAGATAAAACGTCCGGAGTGAAAAAGTTGAATGAAAAAAGTTGAGTGAGGGAAAAACAAAAAATATAAACGGTAATTAAAAAGTAAAAACCGTAAAGTTTTCAGACAGCAAAGTAAGGTTGGCAACAAAACGCACAGCAGCACGTAAACAAGTCTGCAAGTTGTTCAGAGCCTTTACTCAGTACTTTGTTGAAGCACCTTTGGCAACGATTATAGCCTCAATTGTTCTTGGGTATGACGCTGCAAGATTGGCACACCTGAATTTGGGGAGTTTCTCCAATTCTTCTCTGCAGATCATCTCAAGCTCCATCAGGTTGAATGGGGAGCGTCGCTGCAGAGCTATTTTCAGGTCTCTCCAGAGATGTTAGATCGGGTTCAATTCTGGGCTCTGGCTGGGCCACACAAGGACATTCAGAGACTTGTCCTGCCACTCCTGCATTGTATTGGCTGTGTGCTTAGGGTCGTTGTCATGTTGGAAGGTGAACCTTCGCCCAAGTCTGAGGTCCTGAATGCTCTGGAGCAGGTTTTCCTCAATAATCTCTCTGTACTTTGCTTCGTTCATCTTTCCCTCGATCCTGACTAGTCTCCCAGTCCCTGCCACTGAAAAACATCCCCACAGCATGATGTTGTATCAGACCAAGAATCTTGTTTCTCATGGTCTGAGAGTCCTTCAGGTGCCTTTTGGCAAACTCCAAGTGGGCTGTCACAAACTCCAAGTGGGCTGTCATGTGCCTTTTACTGAGGAGTGGCTTCTGTCTGGCCACTCTACCATAAAGGCCTGATTGGTGGAGTGATGCAGAGATGGTTGTCCTTCTGGAAGGTTCTCCTATCTCCACAGAGGAACTCTGGAGCTCTTTCAGAGTGACCATCAGGTTTTTGGTCACCTCCCTGACCAAGGCCCTTCTCCCCGGAATGCTCAGTTTGGCCGGGCGGCCAGCACTAGGAAGAGTCTAGGCAGTTCCAAACTTTTTCCATTTGAGAATGTTGGTGGCCACTATGTTCTTGGGGAACTTCAATGCTACTGAAATTTTTTTGGTGCCCTTCCCCAGATCTGTGCCTCGACACAATCCTGTCTCAGAGCTCCACGGACAATTCCTTCGACCTCATGGCTTGGTTTTTGCTCTGACATGCACTGTCAACTGTGAGAACTTATATAGGCAGGTGTGTGCCTTTCCAAATCATGTCCAATCAATTGAAGTTACAACAGGTGGACTGCAATCATGTTGTAGAAACATCTCAAAATATGATCAATGGAAACAGGATGCATCTGTAATTTTGAGTCTCATTACAAAGGGTCTGAATACTTATGTAAATAAGGTATTTCTGTTTTTTATTTGAAATACGTTTGCAAACATTTCTAAAAACCTGTTTTCACTTGGTCATTATGGGGTATTGTGTGTAGATTGATTAGAAGAAACAAATATTTAAACCATTTTAGAATAAGAAAAATGTAGAAAAAGGGAAGGGGTCTGAATACTTTCTGAATGCAATGTATGTGATTAATATTCATAGTCACACAGTACCTTTCAATACCCTCATGTGCTACAGAATATTATTATGAACTTCTTTTGACCCTGGACTACAGAATATGATAAAGTGAAATATACAGCTATTGAATGAATAGCCTTTGTAATATCAATGGGTTTATCAAATCAAATCAAATCAAATCATATTTGTCACATGCGCAGAATACAACAGGTGTAGACCTAGCAGTGGAATGATTATTTACAAGCCCTTAAACCATAATGCAGTTTTAAGAAAAATACTTTAAAAAGTAACAAATAAAAGTAACTAATAACTAAAGAGCAGCAGTCAATGTGATCAAGACAAAGGAGATGATTGTGGACTACAGGAAAAAGAAGACTGAGCACGCCCCCATTCTCATCAACGGGGCTGCATTGGAGCAGGTTGAGAGCTTCAAGTTCCTTGGTGTCCACATCAACAACAAACTAACATGGTCCAAGCACACCAAGACAGTCGTGAAAAGGGCACAACAAAACCTACTCCACCTCAGATGACTGAAAGGATTTGGCATGGGTCCTCAGATCCTCAAAGATTCTACAGCTGCACCATCGAGAGGATCCTGACTGGTTGCATCACTGCCTGGTATGGCAACTGCTCGGCCTCCGACCGCAAGGCACTACAGAGGGTAGTGCGAACAGCCCAGTATATCACTGGGGCCAAGCTTCCTGCCATCCCGGACCTCTATACCAGGCGGTGTCAGAGGAAGGCCCAAAAAATTGTCTAAGACTCCAGCCACCCTAGTCATAGACTGTTCCCTCTGCTACCGCATGGCAAGAGGTACCGGAGTGCCAAGTCTAGGTCCAAGACGCTTCTAAACAGCTTCTACCCCCAAGCCATAAGACTCCTGAACATCTAATCAAATGGCTACCCAGACTATATGCAGCCCCCCCCCCTTAACTTTTATGCTGCTGCAACTCTCTGTTATTATCTATGCATAGTCACTTTAATAACTCTACCTACATGTACATATTACCTCAATTACCTTGACAAACCGGTGCCCCCACACATTGGCTCTGAACCGGTACCCCTGTATATGCAAACTGAGGGAGAGGGAGATAGAGAGACACAGCTGCATGTGAGTTCTCACATTTTTCAACATGTTTTTTACAAACAGATAGATTTGGAGTTAGATAAACTATAATTTTTTGGCAGGGACATATACAGGATGCTACCCTCCGCAGCATAATCTTCACTCCAGATTAAAACTCCAAACCTACAACCTAATTTTTGGACAAAATGACCTGGAAGGATTAATACAACCAAGCTACCATGCAACCTGGAACTGAGACAGACCAGATACAACTTCATTTAGCACTGACATGTGAAGTTAGAGGTGTTGAAGCATTTGAGACCAACAACTGGCACCCAAATCCAGAGACCTTAAAGCCCCCTCCTGCTGTTCAAAGACTGGCATTTTCTACAAGAAATCTGCCTCCAGAAAAAAGCTTCTCCCAACTGGGTGTGACACCTACTCCCATTGCCTGCTGCACTGCTGCTTGGATTCCACCTGGCGATCTGTTCACCGTCTGCCCTGGTTGTCTCCCCCTGTCTGGTACAGGTACCCCCACCACACTTCCCCCTCTCTCCCAAGCTTTCGCTCGCCTCCAGCACTCGGGTACTGTTGGGGCGAGTGACTCTGAACTTACAATGGCTAGCCCTGAGCCTTCCCTGTAGCTCAGTTGGTAGAGCATGGTGTTTGCAACGCCAGGGTTGTGGGTTCGATTCCCACGGGGGGCCAGCACAGAAAAAGAAATGTATGAAATGTATGCATTCACTACTGTAAGTCGCTCTGGATAAGAGCGTCTGCTAAATGACTAAAATGTATATATTTTTTTCTTCTGCAGTTTGCTATTTTGCTATTTGCATCATGAATCCTGCATGCTTTGTTGACTATGAACTTTCTTGTTTACCCAACCGTGGGACAGACTATGTTTGTTCCCACACTCGGGACTCTGACTCTCTATTGGTTACACAGAGTCTTGGCCTCCCATCCTATTCTTACCACCTCTCGCTGGCTTTGTATTCATGTTACCTGATGAAGTTGCTGTATAATATGATCTTGTTGCCATCTGATGCACATTCAGTTGTTATAAATCAACACTGCAGAGCTCTCCCTGTTCTCTGCCGTGCCTTGATTGTATTTCTGTTGATGATATCTGGAAATGTGCATTTACACCCTGGCCCATCTGCTGTTGCTAGCCCCAATTCTGATATCTGTTTCACTGATTTCTGCTCTCATAAAAGCCTGGGCTTTCTGCACGTTAACACTAGAAGCTTATTACATCAAATGGATCAATTGAAAGTGTGGGTTCACAGCTCCAATCCAGATGTGTTAGTCATTACTGAGACGTGGTTAAGAAAGAGTGTTTTGAATTCTGATGTTAACCTTTCTGGTTATAACCTTCCAAAGGTGGGGGAGTGGCAATCTTTACCAAGGATCACCTTCAGTGTTCAGTTGTCTCCACCAAGTCTGCACCCAAATAATTTGATTTGCTGGTTTTAAGCATTCAGCTTTCAAATAGCTCTTTGTTGACTGTTGCTGGGTGTTATCGTCCTCCATCAGCACCAGCCTGTACCCTACCTGCCCTAAGCTCTCTCCTGACCCCTTACACTAAGTCTGAATTTGTCCTGCTAGGTGACCTAAACTGGGACATGCTTAAACCACCTGACCAAGTCCTAAAGCAATGGGACTCCCTAAATCTTTCTCAGATTATTACCAATCCCACAAGGTATGACTCAAAGCACAGAGAAAAGGCCACTCCCCTCGATGTTATCCTCACAAATAATCCTGATAGGTATCAGTCTGGTGTTTTCTGTAATGACCTTAGTGATCACTGTTTTACAGCCTGTGTTCGTAATGGCTGCTCAGTGAAATGACCTGTCCTGATTAGTCATAGACGCTTGCTAATAAACTTTAATGAACAAGCCTTCCTTCATTACCTGGTCTCTGTAAATTGGCATAGAATCAGCTTTATCCCCTCTGTCGAAGAGGGGGTTTTCAGTGATATTGTTAACAAACACGCACCCATAAAGAAAATGAGAATTAAAAACAGGTTCAGTCCCTGGTTCGACCGTGATCTTGCAGAGTTACTCCACCTCAAGAATTGCATTTGACGAAAGGCTGGGGACACATATACTCAGGCTGACTGGCTCTCGTTCAGGAAAATGAGAAATACGTGCTGTGGCAAAGAAGGGGGTCGACTGATAAATGGCAGATATGTGAGGGCAGAACTAATAAACGGGCTCTGCCCGATCACTAAAATGGCCACCCCGATCAGAACTACAGATCACAAAATGGCCGACTGCCAAAACTACAATTCCCAGAAGCAAGGGGAACCCTCAGAAGGTGGAGCCGACCCACAGATAAAAGGTCAAGAAAAACCAGAAAGAGAGAGAGAGGGCGGGAAGGATCTATGAACCATAGAGAAAGAGACAATCTACATTGGCTGGATTTACCGTGTACGAGCTGGACTGTTTTGGACTTACCTGTTGGCGTTTAGACCTGGATCTACCGAGAACCAGATTTGTGTACCGAACCCTGCTATCCTTGACCTTACCTGTGGCCTGGGTGGACCAGGACAGCGAAACAAACACACAGGTACTGTCATGTTCGAAATAACTTTCATTCTGGGCTGACTTTGGTGACAGTTTCCAACTTAATTTGTGACAAACGCTCCTAACTTTGAAGAGGTTTGCCACACGTGGTGGAGAATGTGGGCATGAGGCCATATCGGGTACCCAAGGCTCGACAGGCAGCAATTAGAGCAGAGACGGAGAAAATGTTGACAGCTGGAGTGATCGAAGAGTCACATAGTGAGTGGTCTAGCCCAATTGTGATGGTCTCCAAGCCCGATGGGTCTTTGCGGTTCTGTAACGACTTTCGGAAGGTAAATGAAATCTCCAAGTTTGATGCCTACCCCATGCCCAGAGTAGACAAACTACTGGAGAAAATTGGTAAAGCTCGGTACATTACGACCCTGGACCTGACAAAAGGGTACTGGCAAATTCCTCTGACCCCCAGGGCCAAAGAAAAGACAGCCTTTGCAACCCCTGACGGTTTGTTTCAATACACCGTCATGCCATTCGGCCTACACGGGGCCCCAGCCACCTTTCAACGGCTCATGGACAAGGTCCTAAAACCGCACCAAACATACGCCGCAGCTTATTTAGATGACGTGGGGATCTACAGCCCAGATTGGGAATCCCACTTACCCCGGGTACAGGCGGTGTTAGACGCCCTTAGAAAGGCAGGGCTCACGGCGAACCCTGCCAAGTGTTATGTGGGGTTAGAGGAAACGGAGTATCTGGGATACACAGTGGGAAGAGGATTAATCAAACCCCAATGTAAGAAGGTGGAGGCAATTAGAGAATGGCCGAAACCAGTAAATAAGAAGCAGGTTCGAGCGTTCGTAGGGCTGACCGGGTACTACCGGAAGTTCATCCCAAGTTATGCCACAGTGGCCGCCCCACTCACCGACATGACTAGAGCCAGAGGGCCAAACATGGTCAAGTGGGATGAAAGGGCCACCAAAGCATTTAGGACATTACAGGAGGCCCTCTGCTGTAATCCACTGCTGGTGGTACCAGACTTTGAGAGAGAGTTTGTGGTTCAGACGGATGCTTCAGAGGTCGGCTTGGGAGCAGTGCTGTCCCAAGAGGTAGAAGGGGTGGAACACCCCATCCTGTTTTTAAGCAGGAAGCTGGAACCACGGGAAACCAACTACTCAGTTGTTGAGAAAGAGGCGCTGGCAGTAAAGTGGGCTCTGGAAAGCCTGAAATACTACCTGCTGGGGCGCCACTTCACCCTCATCAGTGACCATGCACCACTCACCTGGATGCATAGGGCTAAAGAGAAGAACGCTCGGGTGATGCGGTGGTTTTTGAGTCTCCAACCGTTTCACTTTGACTTGAAACACAGAGCAGGAAAGGAAATGGGAAATGTGGATGGGTTATCCCGCATGCACGCATATTTTGCTGCGGTAGCCCGACTTAGGGGGTCGGATCTAGGGGGGGAGATGTGTGGCAAAGAAGGGGGTCGAGTGATAAATGGCAGATATGTGAGGGCAGAACTAATAAACGGGCTCTGCCCGATCACTAAAATGGCCACCCCGATCAGAACTACAGATCACAAAATGGCCGACTGCCAAAACTACAATTCCCAGAAGCAAGGGGAACCCTCAAAAGGTGGAGCCGACCCACAGATAAAAGGTCAAGAAAAACCAGGAAGAGAGAGAGAGGGCGGGAAGGATCTATGAACCATAGAGAAAGAGACAATCTACATTGGCTGGATTTACCGTGTACGAGCTGGACTGTTTTGGACTTACCTGTTGGCGTTTAGACCTGGACCTACCGAGAACCAGATTTGTGTACCGAACCCTGCTATCCTTGACCTTACCTGTGGCCTGGGTGAACCAGGACAGCGAAACAAACACACAGGTACTGTCATGTTCGAAAGAACTTTCATTCTGGGCTGACTTTGGTGACAGTTTCCAACTTAATTTGTGACAAACGCTCCTAACTTTGAAGAGGTTTGCCACAGTGCACTCAGACTATCCGGAAGGCCAAAGTTAGTTACTTTAAGGAGCAGTTCTCCCTCTCTCTCTGTAGGTCTATCCCCAAGAAGTTCTTGAAAACGGTTAAAGACCGGTAGAATAAACCCTCCTCCTCACAGCTGCCCATGTCCCTTAAAGTTGATGATGTGGTTGTTACTGACAAGAAGCACATGGCTGAGCTTTTTAATCACCACTTCATTAAGTCAGGATGCCTATTTGACTCAGCCATGCCTCCTTGCCTGTCCAACATTTCCTCATCTCCCACCCTTCTAATGCGGCTATCCCCGATGCACCTCCCTCTTTTTCCTCTGCTCAGCTACAAAGTTTCTCCCTGCAGGCGGTCACTGAGTCTGAGGTGCTTTAGGAGCTCCTTAAACTTGACCCCAAAAACTTCTTTAAGGTTTCTGCCCCTATAGTCGCAAAGCCTATCTCTGACCCTTTTAACATGTCTCTTCTCTCTGGGGAGGTTCCCAGTGCTTGGAAGGTTCCCATTGCCTGTCTCTTCTCTCTGGGGAGGTTCCCATTGCTTCCCATTGCTACCTTTCTCAAAGAGTGCAGTGTATAAAGTCAGAAAATCTGCTGTCTCAGCCACTGCCTGTCACCAAGGGAGTACCCCAAGGCTCAATCCTAGGCCCCACGCTCTTCTCAATTTACGTCAACAACATAGCTCAGGCAGTAGCTCAACACAGCTCAGGCTATTGGACTAGGTCTCTCTTGGAAGAGATGTTATCTTAATGAGAAAAAACGGTATAAATAAAGGTACAATTATTATTTTTAAAAAAAGTAGGAAGTAGGAAGCTCTCTCATCCATTTATATGCAGATGATACAGTCTTATACTCAGCTGGCCCCTCCCCGGATTTTGTGTTAAATGCTCTACAACAAAGCCTTCTTAGTGTCCAACAAGCTTTTTCTGCCCTTAACCTTGTTCTGAACACCTCCAAAACAAAAGTTGTGTGGTTTGGTAAGAAGAATGCCCCTTTCCCCACAGGTGTGTTTACTACCTCTGAGGGTTTAGAGCTTGAGGTAGTCACCTCATACAAGTCCTTGGGAGTATGGCTAGACAGTACACTATCCTTCTCTCAGCACATCATCTCAGCACAAATCTAGACTTGGTTTCCTCTATCGTAATCAGTCCTCTTTCACCTCAGCTGCCAAACTAACCCTGATTCAGATGGCCATCCTACCCATGCTAGATTACGGAGACTTAATTTATAGATCGGCAGGTAAGGGTGCTCTCGAGCGGCTATATGTTCTTTACCATTCGGCCATCAGATTTTCCACCAATGCTCCTTATAGGGCACATCACTGCACTCTATACTCTTCTGTAAACTGGTCATCTCTGTATACCTGTCGCAAGACCCACTGGTTGATGCTTATTTATAAAACCCTCTTAGGCCTCACTCCCCCCTATCTGAGATATCTACTGCAGCCCTCATCCTCCACATACAACACCCGTTCTGCCAGTCACATTCTGTTAAAGGTCCCCAAAGCACACAAGTCTCTGGGTCGATCATCTTTTCAGTTCCCTGCAGCTAGCGAATGGAACGAGCTGCAATAAACACTCAAACTGGACAGTTTTATCTCAATTTCTTCTTTCAAAGACTCAATCATGGACACTCTTACTGACAGCTGTGGCTGCTTTGCGTGATGTATTGTTGTCTCTACCTTCTTGCCCTTTGTGCTGTTGTCTGTGTCCAATAATGTTTGTACCATGTTTTGTGATGCTACCATGTTGTGCTGCTGCCATGTTGTGTTGCTACGATGTTGTTGTCATGTTGGTTGCTACTATGCTGTGTTGTCATGTGTTGCTGCCATGCTATGTTGTCAAATATTTGTTAAATCAAATATTATTAGTCACATGCGCCGAATACAAGAGATGTAGACCGTACAGTGAAATGCTTAATTACAAGGCCCTAGCCAACAATGCAGTTTAAAAAAAATGCAGATAAGAATAAGAGATAACAGTAACAAGTAATTAAAGAGCAGGAGTTAAAAACAATAGCGAGACTATATACAGGGGTGTACCGATACAGAGTCGATGCGTGGGGGCACCGGTTAGTTGAGGTAGTATGTACATGTAGGTAGAGTTATTAAAGTGAATGTGCATAGATGACAGAGAGTAGCAATGGTGTAAAGAAGAGGTGAAATTTTTAGGGTCTTCCTCTGACACCGCCTTGTATAGAGGTCCTGGATGGCAGGAAGCTTGGCCCCGGTGATGTACTGGGCCGTACGCACTACCCTATGTAGTGCCTTGCGGTCAGAGGCCGAGCAATTGCCATACCTCGGAGGCCGAGCAGTTGCCATACCAGGCAGTGATGCAACCCGTCAGGATGCTCTCGATGGTGCAGCTGTAGAATCTTTTGAGGATCTGAGGACCCATACCCACGTCTCCTAAGGGGGAATAGGCTTTGTCGTGCCCTCTTCACAACTGTCTTGGTGTGCTTGGACCATGCTAGTTTGTTGGTGTTGTGGACGCCAAGGAACTTGAAGCTCTCAACCTGCTCCACTACAGCCCCGTCGATGAGAATGGGGGCGTGCTCGGTCCTCCTTTTCTTGTAGTCCACAATCATCTCCTTTGTCTTGATCACATTAAGGCAAAGGTTGTTGACCTTGCACCACATGGTCAGGTCTCTGACCTCCTCCCTATAGATTGTCTCGTCATTGTCAGTGATCAGGCCTACCACTGTTGTGTCATCTGCATACTTAATGATGGTGTTGGAGTCGTGCCTGGCTGTGCAGTCATGAGTGAACAGGGAGTACAGGAGGGGACTGAGCACACACCCCTGAGGGGCCCCCGTGTTGAGGATCAGCGTGGAGGATGTGTTGTTACCTACCCTTACCACCTGGGGGCAGCCCGTCAGGAAGTCCAGGATCCAGTTGTAGAGGAAGGTGTTTAGTCCCAGGGTCCTTAGCTTATTGATGAGCTTTGAGCACACTATGGTGTTGAACGCTGAGCTGTAGTCTATGAATAGCATTCTAACATAGATGTTCCTTTTGTCCAGGTGTGAAAGGGCAATGTGGAGTGCAATAGAGATTGCATCATCTGTGGATATGTTGGGGCGGTATGCAAATTGGAGTGGTAGGGTTTCTGAGATAAGGGTGTTGATGTGAGCCATGACCAGCCTTTCAAATCACTTCATGGCTACAGACGTGAGTGCTACGGGTCGGTAGTCATTTAGGCAGGTTACCTTAGTGTTCTTGGGCACAGGGAGTATGGTGATCTGCTTGAAACATGTTGGTGTTACAGACTCAGACAGGGAGAGATTGAAAATGTCAGTGAAGACACTTGCAGTTGGTCAGTGCATGCTCGGAGTCCACGTCCTGGTAATCCGTCTGGCCCTGCGGCCTTGTGAATGTTGACCTGTTTAAAGGTCTTACTCACATCGGCTGCGGAGAGCGTGATCACACAGTCGTCCCGAACAGCTGATGCTCTCATGCTTGTTTCGGTGTTACTTGCCTCGAAGCGAGCATAGAAGTAATTTAGCTTGTCTGGTAGGCTTGTGTCACTGGGCAGCTCTCGGCTGTGCTTCCCTTTGTAGTGTGTAATAGTTTGCAAGCCCTGCTACATCGATGAGCGTCAGAGCCGGTGTTTTACGATTCAATCTTAGTCCTGTATTGACACTTTGCCTGTTTGATGTTTCATCGGAGGGTGTAGCGGGATTTCTTATAAGCTTCTGGGTTAGAGTCCCGCTCCTTGAAAGCGGCAGCTCTAGTTTATTGCTCAGTGAGGATGTTGCCTATAATCCATGGCTTCTGTTGGGGAATATACGTACAGTCACTGTGGGGGCGACGTCAACAATGCACTTATTGATGAAGCCATTGACTGATGTGGTGTAGTCCTCAATGCCATCGGAAGAATCCCGGAACATATTCCAGTCTGTGCTAGCAAAATAGTCCTGTAGCTTAGCATCTGCTTCATCTCACCACGTTTTTATTGAACGAGTCACTGGTGCTCCTTCTTTAATTTTTGCTTGTAAGAAGGAATCAGGAGGACAGAATTATGGTCAGATTTGCCAAATGGAGGGAGAGCTTTGTACGCGTCTCTGTGTGTGGAGAAAAGGTGGTTTAGAGTTTATTTTCCCTCTGGTTGCACATTTAACATGCTGATAGAAATTAGGTAAAACGGATTTAAGTTTCCGTGCATTAAAGTCCCCAGCCACTAGGACCGCCGCCTCTGGATGAGCGTTTTCCTGTTTGCTTATGGCGGTAGACAGCTCATTGAGTGTGGTCTTAGTGCCAGCATCGGAATGTGGTGGTATGTAGACAGCTACGGAAAATACAGATGAAAACTCTCTAGGTAGATAGTGTGGTCTACAGCTTATCATGAGATACTCTATCAAATATCTATAAGTGAAGGATGCTCTACAGTCAGTATTTGATCACAATCCTGCATCCTTCATTGCTAACAATGGCACAGAGAGTACAACACTACAGCGTTATGATACTATCAATGTTTATATGTTCATGTGCTTGCCTCGCATAATATCATAATAATACAGGGTGCATAACTCTCCATGTTTCCATGACTCCACTTCTAGCTCTCTAGTAGAGATATCCTTTGTCCTATTCGGCTTACAAAATCTACATAAAAAAATGTAAAACCTGACCCAACAAATTTCCCCCTGGATTTTGCAGATTTGCTGATACAAATCCATACGTGTTAGAGAATTTCATGCCTCAAGTGTTTATCTCTCACCTAGCTGTCCCTGGTGTGTGTGGGCATGATCACGCCTTCTTTGCAAGTGAGGTTACACTTCTCAAGGGCATGTTGAGTAAATCTAATCAGAATACAATTTTATTGTAGCTACAGTATGTACATATGCTATCAAGACTTTAGGACATATGTAAGCAAAACTTTAGGACAGTAGAGGAGCTGTGAGGTGCACATGGGGAGAGAAGGGGAAGAGAAGGAGAAGAGAACATGAAGAAATGAGAGGAGACGAGAGGATGTACTAACACCTGCAGTAGGTATCTCAAGTCATGGTCAATGAGAGGGGCTAAAGACATATCTCAGAAGGGATTCAGCTCCTCCCTTTGGGATCAATGTTAGATGCTCTAACTACCCCAGCACAGTAAAGAAACAAGCCCGGGATTGTTCCTGTGGACTCCACCTGTTGTGAAACTCTTGTTTTTAGTGAGTGGCTTTGGGTGTCTGGTATCCAAGTCTGGTCCAAAAAAGGCAGTGTGCCTGTGAATAAAGAGAGCTAAAGAGATAATGGGAATAGGGAGGGGATAAACCATGCTACAGAGGTCGTCCCTATCTGGAATAATAATACAGAGGAAAGGGTTAGTTATTTAGCACTCTCAATTGGAAAAACTGGCTGTGACAGAGGAACGTTTCGATTGCAAATGCTTAAAACGTCAGGAACAAGCAGTGATCGTCATGTTAAATTAGGCTTATATCAAAACCTCCACTTAGTTCCAGATGGATTGATGTTACCATAACATCCAGGTGCTATTCACCAAGCATGAGATCAAGACTAGATCCCCATGACCACCTCCATGACCTTAACATAAAATGCTATGCTGTACATGTAGGTGTAGGTGTATTTCAGCTAGATCCCCCAGTGTAGAGCTTCTGTAGAGCTCCTGGCATTCCGACTAGTCCTATTTCTCCCACAGACGTCAGCTGAGGATAAGGTATATCCTGTGGCCATCCAACCACATCATGAACATGTGGGGATTCTAGCCTGCTGGAACGTGAAGTTAGAGTTAGAGCAGCCATACTTCATAAATCTTGCACATGCACTGCTTTTATTCAGGGAAAAGGGAGGGGAAAGGGAAAGGGGATACCTAGTCTGTAGCACCACAGAATGCGTGTTCCGAGTTTAACCCAACCCCTCTGAATCAGATAGGTAGGGGGGTTGCCATGACATCGGCGACTGTGGAGCAGTTGTTGTTAGGTGTTAACTGCCTTCCTCAAGGGCAAAACTGACACCTTGCCGGCTCTGGGATTTGAACCAGCGACCTTTCGGTTTCAACCTTTCAGTTACTGGCCCAACCCACCAAACCCAGGTTGGCACCATAAGGGTCCTTTTTGGGCTGTAATAAAGGCCCGCCTTGGGCTACATGCACTGGGCCCATGGGTTTTTGCTCATGGGCAAATAGTTGGCCCCTAATTGCTGGCCCTGTGCTGGCAGCCCTTATTTAGCCCCAAGTAAGCGTGGGCAGCCCAGTACCAGCCCACAAGAAGCCCTTATGTAATTTGGCCTGCCCTCGTTGAGCCCTTTACGGTCCAAATGAAAGTTTGATGGCCTAGTGATAAATTCCCAAATATTACCCGCATTCTACCCAAACAGCTGCAGTAAACCTGTTAATTCTGCAGGTATAAAATATATATTTTAAATCCCAAAAATTGTATAAATATAAATTAAATATCACATGTTCAAATTCAATAGATTTTATTATCAATATTAAATAACAGTTAAGTACCTCAGGGTACTGGAGTCTTAGGTTAATGTCCAGTAAATACAATACAATTAAAAGGGCAAGATTTTCTAACAATTAGCTAATATATTAAAATGAATATAAATATACAATAGTTTTTCAGAGAAATAACAAGCATAACATTCTGAGTAGTATATAAGACTTGAATGGAGTCTTAAATATTAATTAAGAAAGTCTGCTTTCAAAGTGAGTTTACAACTTCAACATGCACAACATTGACATTTCATTAACATAACATGAACATTTCATGGTTTAAATATACAGAGACACACCACAGACAATTACAAACACATCACCTGCTGGACAGAGTATACAGAATGTATGATTCTCATGTATACTCTGTCCAGCAGATGGGAGAGCTGACAGACAGTTTCTCAGGCTGTGTCCATATCAGAAAAAGCTGAGGTTCTCTGTGGGGCTAAAATGTAAACACAATCCCCATTTTGACCTTGAGCTTGGGTCCTTCAACCAAACGTTTAGAAGTGAACCTCAAGAACTAGGCTGATACTGGGCTGTTACGTATCTGTACACAGACAGCCTCCAAGACAAAGTAGTTCCAGTGTTCTCTCTCTCTCCATGTTTCTCCTTTGACCCTACTGTTTCTCCTTTGACCTCTATTGTGTAGTAAAATCTCAGCTTTGCTTGTGCTCCCCTTGCTCTCTTCCACCCGGCTTGTCTGAGTGTGTAGTTAGCTCTCCCATTGGATTCTCTCTCAATACGTTAGATTGCAGGTGAGTTGGAGTGATGAAGAGCCACCGCACTGACAACTCTGCAGTGAGAACCACACAGTCACCCACTTGAACTATACCTTCTGTTAGAGTGAGATGAGTCTCTTTTTTAGGGTAGAGCATAGCCCAACCTGACCTCACAATCAGGTTTGTAACAGTGTACGTTAATCTATTTCCCTCAATTTCGTATCATATTTGTGTAATATTTTACGACACATGGTCCACAGATGGTGCTAAACTTGGTTTCGGAAAAACATTCCTGCACTTAAATATGTGCGCTGAGAGTCGTTTTAATAAAATAAATGGAACATAATACAAAACGAGAACCTCGAACAATGCACAGACATGAAACAGAAACAATGACGCCTGGGGAAGGAACCAAAGGGAGTGGCGTATATAGGGCAGGTAATCAAGGAAGTGATGGAGTCCAGGTGAGTCTGATGATGCATAGGTGCACGTAACGATGGTGACAGGTGTCCGCCATAACGAGCAGCTTGGTGACCTAGAGGCCGGAGAGTGAGCACACGTGACAGTACCCTCTCCCTGACGCACGGCTCCAGCCGCAGGACGTTGACCAAAATGACGATCCCGGGAACAGGAGCGGACCAGTCACCTCTGCAGGAAACCTGTCAATCCGGCTGAGACGCGAAAGCATGGCGACCTAGAGCGCCGGAGAGAGAGCATAATTGACGGTACCCCCTCCCCAGCGCGTTCGGCGATAGCCGCAGGACGCCAACCCAAGGATCGATCCCGGGGATCAGGAGAGGACCGGTCACCCCCGCTAATGCACGGGAACCTGTCACCGGCTGGGACGCGGGAACCTGACAGACCGGCTGAGGCAGGGGAGCCTGGCAAACCGGTTGAGGCATGAGAGCCTGACGAGCTAGTGGAAGCAGGGGAGCCCGTCGATCCGGCGAAGGCATGAAAACCCGATGAGCCGGCTGAGGCAGGGGAGCCTGTCGATCCGGCTGTTGAAAAAAACAACAAACAAAAAAAACACTCCCTGATGCTTCACTTAGGTGAGGCGTCATTCTGTAACGATGTGCGCTGAGAGTCGGGAAGCAAGTTCAGGGAGTGAGTGTTTTAATAAAATAGGTGGAACATAATACAGAACGAGAACCTCGAACAACGCACAGACATGAAACAGAAACAATGACACCTGGTGAAGGAACCAAAGGGAGTGACATATATAGGACAGGTAATCAAGGAAGTGATGGAGTCCAGGTGAGTCTGACGACGCACAGGTGCGCGTAACGATGGTGACAGGTGTCCGCCATAACGAGCAGCTTGGTGACCTTGAGGCCGGAAAAGGAGCACACATGACATGGACCTTCACTCACTCCAACTCACCTGCAATCTAACATACTGAGAGAGACTAATGGGAGGAGCTACACACTCAGACAAGACAGGCGAAAGAGAGCAAGGGGAGCACAAGCAAATCTGAGATTTTGGTACACAATTGAGTTCACACAGGAGAAAGAGTAGGGGCGGAAAGGTGGGGAGAGAATACTGGAACTACTTTATCTCGGAGGCTGTCTGTGTCAGCCTAGTCCATGAGGTTCAAGTCTAAACGTTTGGTTGCCAGACCCAAGTTTAATGTCAACTCACCTATACCAGTCAGCTCTCGCATAGCAAATTTATTGAGCTCACTGTTCCCCAAAGTCTTGTGTCTGTTGCCTCAGATATCTTTCAAACCGCTCCTTGCGTCCACCTGCATGGTCACGTGAGTTCCTCAACCAGATCTTGATCTCCTCTGTTGCATCTTGAGGCCTGGGTTGGATAGGGCTTTTCCTGACTGCATCTGAAAAAAAATTGAATTTGTAACAGTGAACTGGGTATGTTATGCAATATCATGATGACCAGTCTCTGCGGACCCGGTGACAGGTCCAGTTAAAGACCCTAGAGTATACAGACATATTGCATGGGTCAGATTATAGGATCCTAGGATTGTCATATATCATGAGAAAGCTATTTCTGCTACGATAAACTCACTCCCCACATATAAGCACCATGTGTATAAGGGCAAACCGTCAAAATTCACTTGGAAGCCAATGGTGTTTTGGGCAATGTTGACGAGGCGGCTGGATAATGCCTTGAGAAAAAACACAATGGCAAAATGTGAATACTCGCCACCCTTAATGGTTTGAAAGTTGGATTCTATTTTTGCCGTTTGTAGGACAGTATGAGCTTGCTTTGGTAGATTTGGATGGAATTCCTTTAGCACACCAAGAAGATCTGAGAGGGCGTTCTGTGGAATATAATTTCTCAATGCCCACTCACATAACACTTTGCAGAGTTATTATCTTCCTCTTCTTCCACATCAAAGCTGTCATTTGTCTCATCACTATGGTCACCAACAAGATTTATCAAAAGAACGTAAGCAGTCCAGATACACATCATCTTCTTCATGATTAGGCTCCTCGTGGAGATTCAATTCCGGATGAACGTCTTCTAACACCAGAATTTAACACAATAGATCTGGTAAAAGATAATACAAAGAAAAAAAAAAACCATAATTTGTTTTTTTTGTACCATCATGCATTATTCCAGCCCAGTTGCAATATATATTTTGGCCACTAGATGGCAGCAGTGTATGTGCAACGTTTTAGACTGATCCAATTAACCATTGCATTTCTGTTCAAAATTTTGTCAAGACTGCCTAAATGTCCCTAATTTGTTTATTAATTACTTTTCATGTTCAAAATTGTGCACTCTCCTCAAACAACACCATGGTATTCTTTCACTGTAATAGCTACTGTTAATTGGACAGTGCAGTTAGATTAACAAGAATTTAAGCTTTCTGCCAATATCAGATATGTCTATGCCCTGGTAAATGTTCTTGTTACTTACAAGCTCATGCTACTCGCATTAGCCTACATTAGCTCAACCATCCCATGGAAGGGACACCGATCCTGAAGAAATGCGCCTTCGTTTCGTCCAATAACTTCTGCCAGACATAAATGCCTTTGGACAGCCACTACTACTGCAAGTCAATTATGCTTCTGTCATAATCGTGTATGTAGGTGGCAGGGAAGTCAGGCGCAGGAGAAACCAAATTGGTTAAATTGCAGTATTTAATGACAAAAACAAACTCCAAAACCAATGTACAAAATAACATGGGTAAAATAACCCGTCGCACACCGATACAAAATACACACGCAACATAACATCACAACCAATCACCAACAAGGACATGAGGGGAAACAGAGGGTTAAATACACAACATGTAATTAATGGGATTGGAAACAGGTGTGTAGGAAGACAAGACAAAACCAATGGAAAATGAAAAACTGATCAATGATGGCTAGAAGACCGGTGACATCGACCGCCGTGCACCACCGGAGGAAGGAGGGGCATCGACTTCGGTAAAAGTTGTGACATCTTCAGATAAACTGACTAAATTCTGAGGATGACTGACCTTAACTCTGAGACTTTTGTTCAGTGTAGGTTTCAGCAAATCTGTGAAAAAAAATAAGTGAACCAGTGTGGTATAAGTGAAGAATGTGGGTTAAGTATACAGGATATGGTACAGCTAAATTATGGAAACATCATTTGATAGATGAATGTTACTTGCCTTGCAAAAGTTAGACAGTTACACATTAAATTGAAAAAATTAGACAGTTACACAATTTTACTGTATCCAAATTAGCTAGCTAACTATTGAATATCACCACAGAAAAGTATGGTGGCAACTAACTTTCTTAGCCAGTCAAGTTAGAAATGCACACATCTAGATGCTAGTCTGTGGTAACGTTATCCCAAAACCAGTATGCCAGTAACCTTTGATAGCAACCTAGTCCATAGATGTATAAGCTTACTCCCTTGCATTAGATGTGAACATTTTCATCTCAAGTTATATATGAAAGGGGGCATAACTGTTACTTAGCTACCGACTTAGTGTACATGAGTCTTATTAGCCAAGTGATCTTTGTCAATTTAGTCTTTGTAACATTTTTATGCTGATTGTGAGCTAGCGTGGCTAACGCACTAACGTAAGCTAACATCGTAATGGCTATAACCAGAAGTTAACTTTGGGTAAGTGTCTGATTTTCGGACCTATGGTGGAGGTTTAGCTTTAAAATACGTATCTTTGCGTTGAAACAGGTTGGGTTGAAACAGCGAATTCACTGATAATTGATTTACTTTTGTAAAACGGCCACACAGTCAACATTAAATAAGTTCATCATATTGCTAACGTTAGCCTAGCTAGTTAACATTAGCTATTCTAGCTCTTGCCACATTAGTTTTGTTGGCCAGACAAGCAATGTTACCATCAGTAAAATATTCAAACCATTTAGTCTAGGTAGTTTACCTGTTTACTAATTAAATTAATAACGTATATTTCACACCACTGAGTCAAAACATTTCATTATAAAGCTAAACTGTGAAGCTCTTCACAGTAAGCACAGTTTGGTACAAGATCAGCACTCAAAATGTCCACTTATCCTTACCTCAGCTAACATAGACCTGCAGTTTTTCTTACTGATATATTCTGTGTTGACATGAGGTAGGCACTTGACAATGACTTGGGATTGATCTAACTGAGTTCATAGCAGTGGAGGCTCCTCAAAGGTGGAAGAGGAGGACCATCCTCCTGAGTGAATTTCATAAACATTTTAATTGTAAAACATTGAAAAGGTTATACATTTTAGATCAAACTACACTAAATACATTTAATGACATCACCAAATAACTGATTAAAACACTATTTTGCAAAGAAGGTCTACAGTAGCCTCAACAGCACTCTGTAGAGTAGCACCATGGTGTAGCCGGAGGACAGCTAGCTTCCGTCCTCCTCTGGGTACATTGACTTCAATACAAAACCTAGGAGGCTCATGGTTCTCCCATAGACTTACACAGTAATTATGACAACTTCCGGAGGACGACCTCCAACCTATCAGAGCTTTTGCAGCATGAACTGACATGTTGTCCACCCAATCAAAGGATCAGAGAATGAATCTAGTACTGAAAGCATTTGCTACAGCTAACTAACACTGCAGTGTATAAAATGTGGTGAGTAGTTAACTCAAAGAGAGAAAGACAATAGTTGAACAGTTTTTAGAAAATACATTTCTTCCTAAATGAAGGAGAAGCAAGAGAAAATTAGAGAGAGATTTCATAAATCTTCAGTTTCAGTTTCACTTACTTAGCTAGCAAATGCAGGTGGGTAATTCTGCAACTACGGGAACTTCTATGTCCTCAGGGTCAATTTTGGAGATTTTATTTGAACATATGTTTATATTCTTTATATGTTCACACTACAATCACCCCATATTTTCTTTCAACACCTCTCTATCAAGTATTTTAGCTACTTTTTAGATGCATTTTATACCTCAATTTCACTGTTATGCCCTTGTCCCTGACCCAGACTTTAGAGCTTCTACTATGTTTTTTTATGAGATAACAATAATTACACATTATGTAATGTTATCTTCTAGAGAAAGAGTCAATTAAATAAAATCTATATCAATATTTGTGAGTATGCCCTTTATATTGTTATTTACACAAAATGTACCTGTCCTTTGGTAGTAGTGTCATTTCCACTACTGAGGGCAAATTCATCATTAAAACCTGTTGGGGCTAGGGGGCATTATTTTCACGGCTGGATGAAAAACGTACCCAATTTGAACAGGTTACTACTCTGGCACCAGAAGCTAGAATATGCATATTATTAGTAGATTTGGATAGAAAACACTCTGACGTTTCTAAAACTGTTTGAATGGTGTCTGAGTATAACAGAACTCATATGGCAGGCAAAAACCTGAGAAAAAGTCAAGCAGGAAGTGAAAAATCTGAGGTTGTAGTTTTTTCAAGTGATTGCCTTGACTGTATACAGTGATTTAGGGTTAATTTTGCACTTCCTAAAGCTTCCACTAGATGTCAACCATCTTTAGAACAGTGTTTGAAGATTCTATGGTGAATTTGATGGGAATAACAGCACAAGAAGTAGGTGTCCCATTATAAGGCATGGGCTCAGTCACGCACAAGGACTTGGGAGCGAGCTGAGTTCATATTCACTCCTAAAGAGAACAGATAGCTCCGGTTGGAATTTTAGTCAAGATATATTATAAAAACAACCTAAAGATTGATTCTATACATCGTTTGACATGTTTCTACAAACTGTAGTATAACTTTGACTTTTCGTCTGGACTAAGTAAGCATGCGCGTTGTGGATTTGGATAGTGAACCTAACGCGCGAACAAAATGGATTATTTGGACATAAATATGAACTTTATCGAACATTTATTGTGGAGCTGGGGTTCCTGGGAGTGCCTTCTGATGAAGATAATCAAAGGTAAGTGAATATTTATAATGTAATTTCTTAGTTTTACTGACTCCAAGATGGCAGGTTTCTGTTTGCTTGTTATTGGTGTCTTCTGGGCTGTACTCAGATTATTGCAAATTGTGCTTTCGCCGTGAACCTTTTTTGAAATCTGACAAAGCGGTTACATTTAGGAGAAGTGTATCTATAATTCTGTGCATAACACTTCTATATTGATCAAAGTTTATGATGAGTATTTCTGTAATATGTGTGCTCATTCACCGGAAAGGTTTGGAGGGAAAACATTGCTCAACATTACGCGCCAATGTAAAATGCTGTTTTTAGATATAAATATGAACTTTATCAAGCAAAACATACATGTATTGTGTAACAATGTCCTAGGAGTGTCATCTGATGAAGATCGTCAAAGGTTAGTGCATAATTTTAGCTGAATATCTGGTATTTGTGACGCCTGTCCTTGCTAGGAAAATGGCTGTGGTTTTTCTTGAGTTGCAACTGTCCTAACATAATCTAATTTTATGCTTTCGCAGTAAAGCCTTTTTGAAATCGGACAATGTGGTTGGATTAACGAGAAGTTTAATCTTTAAAATGGTGTAAAATAGTTGATTGTTTGAGAAAATGGAATTATGAGATTTTAGCTGTTTTGAATTTGGCGCTCTGGTTTTCCACTGGCTGTTGTCGAAATCAATCCCGTTAACGGGATAAGAACGGGAAGGGGTCCCCAAGAAGATAATAAAGTTTTGTCAGGAGAATGTTAACTTAGTTACCATGGAAACGTATTGTGACACTGAAGCACATGGCTGCAGAGGACAGTTGTTCCTGATGTGATGACCAGAAGTTGAAGAAAAATCTAGGTAAAAATTGCTTGTGTAGAGAATATTTTTATTGTCAGTCATTTCCAAACAGGCTACAATTTCTTTAATTTGTGATCAAATTTAGATTTTTCAAATATACAGTTGAAGTCGGAAGTTTACATACACTTAGGTTGGAGTCATTAAAACTCGTTTTTCAACCACTCCACAAATTTCTTGTTAACAAACTATAGTTTTGGCAAGTCGGTTAAGACGTCTACTTTGTGCATGACACAAGTCATTTTCCAACAATTGTTTACAGACAGATTATTTCACTTAAATCACAATTCCAGTGAGTCAGAAGTTTACATACACTAAGTTGACTGTGCCTTTAAACAGCTTGGAAAAATCCAGAAAATTATGTAATGGCTTTAGAAGCTTCTGATAGGCTAATTGACATAATTTTAGTCAATTGGAGGTGTACCTGTGGATGTATTTCAAGGCCTACCTTCAAACTCAGTGCCTCTTCCCTTGACATTATGGGAAAATCAAAAGAAATCAGCCAAGACCTCAGAAAAATTGTAGACCTCCACAAGACTGGTTCATCCTTGGGAGCAATTTCCAAATGCCTGAAGGTACCACGTTCATCTGTACAAACAATAGTATGCAAGTATAAACACCATGGGACCACGCAGCCGTCATACCGCTCAGGAAGGAGAAGCGTTCTGTCTCCTAGAGATGAATGTACTTTGGTGTGAAAAGTGCAAATCAATCCCAGAACAGCAAAGGACCTTGTGACGATGCTGGAGGCAACAGGTACTAAAGTATCTGTATCCACAGTAAAACGAGTCCTATATCGACATAACCTGAAAGTCCGCTCAGCAAGGAAGAAGCCACTGCTCCAAAACCACCATAAAAAAGCCAGACTACGGTTTGTAACTGCACATGGGGACAAAGATTGTACTTTTTGGAGAAATGTCCTCTGGTCTGATGAAACAAAAATAGAACTGTTTGGCCATAATGACCATTGTTATGTTTGGAGGAAAAGGGGGATGCTTGCAAGCCGAAGAACACCATCCTAACCGTGAAGCACGGGGGTGGCAGCATCATGTTGTGGGTGTGCTTTGCTGCAGGAGGGACTGGTGCACTTCACAAAATAGATGGCATCATGAGGCAGGAAAATGATGTGGATATATTGAAGCAACATCTCAAGACATCAGTCAGGAAGTTAAAGCTTGGTTGCAGATGGGTCTTCCAAATGGACAATGACCCCAAGCATAGTTCCAAAGTTGTGGCAAAATGGCTTAAGGATAACAAAGTCAAGGTATTGGAGTGGCCATCACAAAGCCCTGAACTCAATCCTATAGAAAATGTGTGGGCAGAACTGAAAAGGTGTGTGTGAGCAAGGAGGCTGACAAACCTGACTCAGTTACACCAGCTCTGTCAGGAGAAATGGGCCAAAATTCACCCAACTTGTTGGGGAAAGCTGGTGGAAGGCTATCTGAAACGTTTGACCCAAGTTAAACAATTTAAAGGTAATTCTACCAAATACTAATTGAGTGTATGTAAACTTCTGACCCACTGGAAATGTGATGAAAGAAATAAAAGCTGAAATAAATCATTCTCTCTACTATTATTCTGACATTACACATTCTTAAAATAAAGTGGTGATCCTAACTGACCTAAAACAGGGAATTTTTACTATGATTAAATGTCAGGAATTGTGAAAAACTGAGTTTAAATGTATTTGGCTAAGGTGTATGTAAACTTCCGACTTCAACTGTATTTGATGTATTTAGTGTAAACCATATGCTAGTTGTAATACTGGCCAAAGCATGCTAAGCAGTCTGTCATTTTTCTCCAAAAACAGCAGAAGCGTCATTTCCATCACAGTCATTTCCATTACAAACTTAATTGTGATGGAAATGACAGAAAGTGGTATTATGTTATTACTATTTACTTTTTTTAATTTAGTCTTATTTAATCATGTTTTAAATTACTTTAATCTAGAAAATGCTCCAAGGTGTGCACAATTGGAAAGCTTAAGAAGTATTTCTTTGTTTTTAGAAGATGCCACATAAAACAGCACAGAGGTCACAGACATAAACAAAATAAAAAAATGATCCTATACGATACCAGGAACATCTGCAAAAAGACAGGGAGAGATACTGGAAGAAAAAAGAAGGGAGAAGTGATATCTATCTCTGAGCTTACAAGCGAGAACAAAGAAGCAAGAGATGGCAATGGAAATGCAACCAACGGAATAGAAGACAGACTTTAAAGAGAACAGTTGCAATGGAGACCTACCTATCAGGCAACACATCACCTCAGTCACCAGATGACCTGCAGCCAGAACATGAGGCCATCATACCTCCCCCTAACTTACCTGTCCTGATACCCCTTCCTCATCATCTGCAACAGGAATGAGAAGTCTAATACTTGCTGGAAGGAAAACAGTTGGAAGAGGTTACTCAAAAACATTGAGATCTTTACATGACAAATGTCAAACCTGATAAATCTTAATGGAAAACTGAGAAATACAAAAAAAGGTATGATCAACTGATGAAGAAAATGGATAGACAAGATTCCCCAAAGACAACGACAAAACAGAAAATGAAGGGAACTCCGAAGAACTTGAGAAGGATTTTATTGTTTCAAAATGCTATCATTGCAGAGTTAAAGCAAAATGATTTAAAAAAATGCGCAGTGCCAAGGACAAACAAGTGGCTTCAAAAATGCTCAGAGGCAACATCCTGAGAAAGTATGGCCTGGTCAAAGCTGCAAACAGAGAATTTGGATTTTCAGCAAAAGCATTGAGGGAAAATGAAAACAGGCCAACAAGTCTCAATACTCCAGGAAAAAGCAGTATAACATAATTAGCACAGCCACAGAAGAGAAAAACCACTTGATTCTATGAACGTGATGTCAACAGTAGAGCAACAACAGGGAAAAAGGATACACTAACGAGGAACAAGAAAAAAAAGCAGAAGCACTTATTGAATGGCACAATTCAGAACCTTTATCAGGATTTTAAGAGGGAATATTCAGAGATTAAAATGTCCTACTATGAATTCTTTAAAATACGTATTTTTGGGTTGTCAAGTCAACAGTCCAGGATAGGGAGACATGCCTCTGCAAAACGGACACCAACCTCCAGTTCAGGGCGGACAAACTACAGCATCACAAAGTGATCAGCTGCAGCAACAAATAGAACCTTGAGTCTTTGTTCTGTGAGAACCTGAAGAAAGAGTGCATGTAGACAGTTCTCCCTTTGCCAAGTCAAAGAGCTTAAACATCTGACTTTGATGCTGGTGAGCAGACATGGTGGTTTGAGTGGAAAAACAAAGCTGAAGAGAGAGAGAAGGAAAAACAAAGAGGGAAACATGGAGAAGTTCACTGTACATTTGACAGTAAAAGAAAAGGTATGTGGCACACTGCATATTCTACTGGAGGACTTCTCCAAAGGATTGAAAGAGAAGTTGGGGAAACACATGTACAACTTCCGACACCAATACTCCAAACTGAGAGAATTAAAAGAGAATCTGCGGAAAGAGGAGATCATTGTGCATATTATGAGTTACATGTTCTACAATGGTTGTTGTTCAAAATGTTTGCAATAAAATATTGTTTTCATAAGTTTTTTACATAGATGTCATTTCCACCACACCTTGTCACGCTCGTCGTAAAGATGGGACCAAGGCGCAGCGGGAATGTGAATACTCATCTTCTTTATTAAGATGAAAAACCAAAACAACGACGAGAAAACAGTCCTGTGAGGCACACAGCTACACATACGGAACAACTACCCACAAAAACCCCCCTACTAAATATGACCTTCAATTAGAGGCAACGAGAAACAGCTGCCTCCAATTGAAGAAGGGCAAACCAATAAACTAAGCATAGAAATAGATCAACTAGACACAGACATAGAAATAGACTAACATAGAACATTGCCCAACAAACCCTGAAACACATTAAACAAACACCCCCTGCCACATGCTGACCAAACTACAATAACAAATAACCTCTTTACTGGTCAGGATGTGACACACCTTGTCATTTCCACCACACCCATATTTTTTGGTAAATTAGTATATTATGTATAATTTACATTGATTGATTTGTTTTAGATCGGGAAATCATATGGTTGTTATCATAATCTCACAAAAAGGTTGGGTGGAAATATCTAATTGTTTTATGATAAATATTTTCAGCTGTCACAAAGGCAAGTTTATACATTTTTTAGGCGTTGTGTTGAATTATTAATTTTTGAAAAACCTTAAAAAGCACTTAAAATAATATTCAATGCAAGTTAATGTACAAATGTATAAGAAATGTGTTATAAAATAATTGTATGATATTTCATTTTCAACTAAAATGGATGTTTGTGTAGTTTAGAGTAATTGTGTAGTTTAGAGTAATTATCGAGGTTAGCTAGCCAGCTATTTTCGTCCGCCGCGCCGCGCCACCGTTCTCCTACTTAGTCAACACTGCTAGCTAGCCAACTTCTACCAACTAGCAGCACTGTAGAAACTAATACATTACAACAGAACGATTTGATTTGTGTTGTGTTAGCTAGCTACATAGTTGTCTTTGCTGTCTTTGTATCTAAGATAATTGTGTAGTTTAGAGAAATTATCGAGGTTAGCTAGCCAGGTTAGCTAGTGTTAGCTAGCTACATAGTTGCCTTTGTATCAGGTGTAGCACTGAAACTATCGAGGTTACCTAGCCAGCTACACTTTCAAACAAAGTCAACAACGTAGCCACCGCTAGCTAGCCTACTTCACCAGCCAGCAGTACTGTATCATTTTAATCATTTTAGTCAATAAGATTTTTGCAACGTAAGCTTAACTTTCTGAACATTCGAGACGTGTAGTCCACTTGTCATTCCAATCTCCTTTGCATTAGCGTAGCCTCTTCTGTAGCCTGTCAACTATGTGTCTGTCTATCCCTGTTCTCTCCCCTCTGCACAGGCCATTCAAACGCTTCACACCGCGTGGCCGCTGCCACTCTAACCTGGTGGTACCAGCGCGCACGACCCACGTGGAGTTCCAGGTCTCCGGCAGCCTCTGGAACTGACGGTCTGCGGCCAACAAGGCAGAGTTCATCTCAGCCTATGCTACCCTCCAGTCCCTCGACTTCTTGGCGCTGACGGAAACATGGATTACCACAGATAACACTGCTACTCCTACTGCTCTCTCCTCGTCTGCCCACGTGTTCTCGCATACCCCGAGAGCATCTGGCCAGCGGGGTGGTGGCACTGGAATCCTCATCTCTCCCAAGTGGACATTCTCTCTTTCTCCCCTGACCCATCTGTCTATCGCCTCCTTTGAATTCCATGCTGTCACAGTTACCAGCCCTTTCAAGCTTAACATCCTTATCATTTATCGCCCTCCAGGTTCCCTTGGAGAGTTCAGCAATGAGCTTGACGCCTTGATAAGTTCCTTTCCTGAGGATGGCTCACCTCTCACAGTTCTGAGGTGACTTTAACCTCCCCACGTCTACCTTTGACTCATTCCTCTCTGCCTCCTTCTTTCCACTCCTCTCCTCTTTTGACCTCACCCTCTCACCTTCACCCCCTACTCACAAGGCAGGCAATACGCTTGACCTCATCTTTACTAGATGCTGTTCTTCCACTAATCTCATTGCAACTCCCCTCCAAGTCTCCGACCACTACCTTGTATCCTTTTCCCTCTCGCTCTCATCCAACACTTCTCACTCTGCCCCTACTCGGATGGTATTGCGCCGTCCCAACCTTCGCTCTCTCTCTCCCGCTACTCTCTCCTCTTCCATCCTATCATCTCTTCCCTCTGCTCAAACCTTCTCCAACCTATCTCCTGATTCTGCCTCCTCAACCCTCCTCTCCTCCCTTTCTGCATCCTTTGACTCTCTATGTCCCCTATCCTCCAGGCCGGCTCGGTCCTCCCCTCCTGCTCCGTGGCTCGACGACTCATTGCGAGCTCACAGAACAGGGTTCCGGGCAGCCGAGCAGAAATGGAGGAAAACTCGCCTCCCTGCGGACCTGGCATCCTTTCACTCCCTCCTCTCTACATTTTCCTTCTTCTGCTGCTAAAGCCACTTTCTACCACTCTATATTCCAAGCATCTGCCTCTAACCCTAGCAAGCTCTTTGCCACCTTCTCCTCCCTCCTGAATCCTCCTCCCCCTCTCCCCCTCCTCCCTCTCTGCAGATGACTTCGTCAACCATTTTGAAAAGAAGGTCGACGACATCCGATCCTCGTTTGCTAAGTCAAACGACACCGCTGGTCCTGCTCACACTGCCCTACCCTGTGCTTTGACCTCTTTCTCCCCTCTCTCTCTGCAGATGAAATCTCGCGTCTTGTGACGGCCGGCCGCCCAACAACCTGCCCACTTGACCCTATCCCCTCCTCTCTTCTCCAGACCATTTCCGGAGACCTTCTCCCTTACCTCACCTCGCTCATCAACTCATCCTTGACCGCTGGCTACGTCCCTTCCGTCTTCAAGAGAGCGAGAGTTGCACCCCTTCTGAAAAAACCTACACTCGATCCCTCCGATGTCAACAACTACAGACCAGTATCCCTTCTTTCTTTTCTCTCCAAAACTCTTGAACGTGCCGTCCTTGGCCAGCTCTCCTGCTATCTCTCTCAGAATGACCTTCTTGATCCAAATCAGTCAGGTTTCAAGACTGGTCATTCAACTGAGACTGCTCTTCTCTGTGTCACGGAGGCTCTCCGCACTGCTAAAGCTAACTCTCTCTCCTCTGCTCTCATCCTTCTAGACCTATCTGCTGCCTTTGATACTGTGAACCATCAGATCCTCCTCTCCACCCTCTCCGAGTTGGGCATCTCCGGCGCGGCCCACGCTTGGATTGCGTCCTACCTGACAGGTCGCTCCTACCAGGTGGCGTGGCGAGAATCTGTCTCCGCACCACGTGCTCTCACCACTGGTGTCCCCCAGGGCTCTGTTCTAGGCCCTCTCCTATTCTCGCTATACACCAAGTCACTTGGCTCTGTCATATCCTCACATGCTCTCTCCTATCATTGCTATGCAGACGACACACAATTAATCTTCTCCTTTCCCCCTTCTGATAACCAGGTGGCGAATCGCATCTCTGCATGTCTGGCAGACATATCAGTGTGGATGACGGATCACCACCTCAAGCTGAACCTCGGCAAGACGGAGCTGCTCTTCCTCCCGGGGAAGGACTGCCCTTTCCATGATCTCGCCATCACGGTTGACAACTCCATTGTGTCCTCCTCCCAGAGTGCTAAGAACCTTGGCGTGACCCTGGACAACACCCTGTCGTTCTCCACTAACATCAAGGCGGTGACCCGATCCTGTAGGTTCATGCTCTACAACATTCGCAGAGTACGACCCTGCCTCACACAGGAAGCGGCGCAGGTCCTAATCCAGGCACTTATCATCTCCCGTCTGGATTACTGCAACTCGCTGTTGGCTGGGCTCCCTGCCTGTGCCATTAAACCCCTACAACTCATCCAGAACGCCGCAGCCCGTCTGGTGTTCAACCTTCCCAAGTTCTCTCACGTCACCCCGCTCCTCCGCTCTCTCCACTGGCTTCCAGTTGAAGCTCGCATCCGCTACAAGACCATGGTGCTTGCCTACGGAGCTGTGAGGGGAACGGCACCTCCGTACCTTCAGGCTCTGATCAGGCCCTACACCCAAACAAGGGCACTGCGTTCATCCACCTCTGGCCTGCTCGCCTCCCTACCTCTGAGGAAGCACAGTTCCCGCTCAGCCCAGTCAAAACTGTTCGCTGCTCTGGCACCCCAATGGTGGAACAAGCTCCCTCACGACGCCAGGACAGCGGAGTCAATCACCACCTTCCGGAGACACCTGAAACCCCACCTCTTTAAGGAATACCTAGGATAGGATAAAGTAATCCTTCTAACCCCCTCCCCCCTTAAAAGATTTAGATGCACTATTGTAAAGTGGTTGTTCCAGGGGCGGAAATCCCGGGGTGGACGGGGGGACACGACCCCCCCCATCCTGGGAAAAATATGATTTGTCCCCCCCAATATATCACTGAAACATAACTATGTAATTTAAATAATATTAATAATCCGCAATGAAAGCAATTGTGCTGATTATAGACACTTAATAGCGCGTTTTTAAGTTTCAAAAGATTGCGACCCCCCCCACCCTTTGCCTCACAATGGTTTGATCCACTGCCAGTTCCTTAGTTGGCAAGGTAACAGAGGGGTCGTGTCTACTGTCTGAAAGGCACTCAATGAACGTAACTGACGTGAGGTTAATCCAGTCAATCGCGCACACACACTAGCTGAATATGCAGCGCTAGCGTGCAAATATTAACTATTAAGCTAGCTAGTACCTATTCCATTTATGTGGCCTCGTCAAAGATGGAATCTTTGCTATCGTCAATTTATTCCAAGATCAGCATGCAGATGATGTAAATTAGTGCTTCAAAGTCCCTGTGATAAGTTTAGCGATAAACTGAAGTCCAAACTGAACAGAACTACACTCTCTTCTACCATTGTCTTAAATATATTTAATGGTCTCGGTACAAAAGCTAAATTGTCGCAAGGGAACTTTTATTTATTTATTTTATTTCACCTTTATTTTTCCCGGGTAGCAAAGATTATAGCAAACACCACTGAAACGGTGGTGTTTGCTTGCTTGCTTTGCAAATTCAGCTATTGTTGGAAGCCAGCCAATATGAAACAAACTATTAAAATTACAAAAGGTTGCAGCATATGTTGTGTAAATGGTGAACTCATACAGCTGTCAACTCTTGTCATTTTAATCCGTTTCACATTTGCTAGCTACCTTTTAGATCGAATCCCAAATAGAATGATAAAAGATAAGATGATAGAAGCCCATCTCCTACTGTAAATAACCTACACATAGTGTGTGTGTGTAGCCAGCCAGCCAGGTAGAAAAATGGCAGAAAAATAAAAGACTGGATACCCCCACTCTCAACTTAAACTGGTGACTGAACTAAGATTTGTTAAAGGCAATGGTATTGCTGTTGTGATTAGTTGTGTAGTTTTGGGTACCGGTAGTTAGGAATACGGCAAACACCTTATTTCTTTGGTTCCTCAATATACATTTACCATATTTCAATGTAGGCTATGTGTTACAGCACTACTTTTGGTGTCCCCCTCAGAAATTGCTCTTGAGAAAATTTCATGTAATTGTCCCCTCCAAAGTTGATATCAGATTTTCGCCCCTGGGTTGTTCCACTGGATATCATAAGGCGAATGCACCAATTTGTAAGTCGCTCTGGATAAGAGCGTCTGCTAAATGACTTAAATGTAAATGTAATGTTTAATGATGTGATGGAAATGGCATTGGTCTATGGCTGTCTGAGAAAAATGACGAAAATATATCAATTCTTGAATAGTACGATCGCAGCCATTATCGGATATTATTTATAGACAAATGAAATACGATTATAATACTGGGAAAATGGTGTTTCAAAACATTTTAATTTCTGAAAGATTGCCGTGCCCGAAGTTGCAGAATCACCCAGCTTCTAGTTTAGCCTACTTAAACACCCTGCTCAAACAGAGGGATGCTATGTTAGTTAGCTGGCTATGACTTTCCAACACAACACTGGAACTCTTCCAAGTTAAGGTAAGCTTTTGATATTACAAATGTATTGCCACCGGGGACCGCCGGTGTAACTGCTTACATGACTGTACACTAATGTTACTGCATGATTGTAGCGGGTTTACTAATGCGTTAGTTATATTAGCTAAGCTGACTATGACGTTACTTTAGCTAATATGGTGACAAAGATGTAGGCTGTGCGTAGCGGTTTGGCTTGGAACGTTTTTTCGCCTGGTCACATGCAGGTCTGACAAGCGAAGGGAAGAGAAGGAGTTCTACGTGGCTGTTATGACAGTGAACTCTGTTTACGGGTGATCAGGGGTGTATTAATTCCGCCAATTCTGTTGAAAAACGTTTCTTAAACGGAAGGAAACGGATCAAAACGGGGATAAACATACCTGAATTTGTCCAATAGAAACTCTCGTTTGCAACTGTTGGACTAATGATTACACCTTATATTAACTAGATGCAGGCAAGAGTGTGCAAGGCGGTATTGAATGTCACTGTCAGTCACCTCAAATGTTTTTCTCGACCTGTGTGCATCTACATTGTAAACGTTCATTCATAGGCTAGGTTGTAGCAACCTCATGATGGGTATAGGGAAAAATGTTGCTGTTACATTGAACTGGGTAAATTGAATATGAATGAGAGTCATCCAATATGCTGTAATAGAAATAAAAACATGCTCATGAAAAAAAATGTGGCACCTACCGCCACTGGTTCATAGATATGTAAATACAAAACACTAATGATCTCTAATCAGTCTCTACTCCTGTAATCTTATTGCATGGTTCAGAGAGAATATGAGGTTTTGCATAGAAGGCAGGAACTCAAAATTGCACTCCACTAGCTCTTCAGTAACCATAATGGTCTAAAATTAGCATTTTACTTTTCATCATTGGGGAACTGAGGCACACGCTCCACTGTCAATTTCAAAATAATATTTTGTCTGACTCATTATCATACACTTTTTGGTAGAATAATGAGATTTGGATGAATACGAGTGTGTGCAGAACCATAGTATTCAGTTGTTCAAAGTCCTTCAAACATATCCCTGAATATACTTCCAGTTTCATGTATCATTCTTGATTTAGCCAACTTTTTGGCTCCATTTGGTGTTGTACTTTCTTTTATTGTACCCCCTCTTTGTAAAAAAAGAAAGAAAGAAAGAATGGAATTACGGAACAGTCTTTGTAATTTAGAGCAGTATACAGTGCCTTCGGAAAGTATTTAGACCCCTTGACTTTTCCCACATTTTGTTACGTCACAGCCTTCTTCTAAAATTGATTAAATAAAACAAAAGGATTGTGTTGAGGAAGGGTAGCAACAAAAATTCTGCAGCATTGAAGCTCCCCAAGAACACCACTGTGTTCTTGGGGAGCTTCAATGCTTCTTAAATGGAAGATGTTTGGAACCACCAAGACTCTTCCTAGAGCTGGCCGCCTGGCCAAAGTGAGCAATTGGGAGAGAAGGGCCTTGGTCACGGAGGTAACCAAGAACCTGATGGTCACTCTGACAGAGCTCTAGAGTTCCTCTGTGGAGATGGGATAACAGTCCAGAAGGACAACCATCTCTGCAGCACTCCACCAATCAGGGCTTTATGGTAGTGTGCTTGAAAATAAGGGAGAGCCGCACACTCTAGGAGCTCAGATGCAAAAATGGAATATCCAACGTTTCGACAGCCAAGCTGTCTTCATCAGGGTATCATCACAAACACTGCGAGATGACTCGTTTATATAGTGTCAGAAGACACACAGGTGTCTGTAATCATGGCCAAATGTGGCCTAATATCATTGGTTAACTCTGAAATATAAAAATGGCATACAAAGAACATACAAAAGAACAAATGGATAGCATACGATCATAGATACATTTTAGACTACACACGCTTACAAACAATTACAATGGCAAAGTCACAAGAATGGCTTCAAATCAAAGTCTACATTGAGACCGAAGGGAGCAAGGGTCTTTAAATTAAAGATCCAGGCCGCCTCTCGTTTTAACAATAAATTATCAAGGTCACCCCCTCTCCTAGGGAGGGTGACATGTTCGATGCCAATATAACGCAGAGACGAAATCGAGTGGTTTGCTTCCATAAAGTGGGCCGCAACTGGGTAAGTCAAGTTTTTGCACCTAATGGTGCTACGATGCTCTGAGATACGTTCTTTTAATTCACTCTTTGTTTTACCCACATCATTTTTACCACAAGGACAAGTTATAAGATAAATAACTGCCTTAGTGGAGCATGTAATAACACCTTTGATTGGGATCGATTTCTCTGTTTGTGGGTGTTTGAAGGATTTACATTTATAAGTGCCATTGCATTGAGCACAGCAATTACACTTGTAATTTCCATCCAGTAGGGGCGCAAATAGACGTTGTTCAGGAACATCTTGGGGTGGTAAATCAGAGTGTACCAATTGGTCTCTGAGATTTCTGCCCCGCGAGAATACGACCAAGTGAAGGTCCGAAAACACATTACCGAGACTATCATCGGATTTTAGAATGTGCCAATGTTTGAGAACGATTCCCTTAATTTGTTCAGAGCGCTTTGAATAGCGGGTAGTTAGAACGCAAGAATGCGTCTTTTTGTGAGACTGACCTTGAAAAAGGTCATGTTTCATTTTGTTTTGAATTTTCTCAATGGCAATATTAATCTGATCATTTTTTATGGAAGTGTGGCCAGACAGAAGCCACTCCTCAGTAAAAGGCACATGACAGTCCACTCGGAGTTTGCCAAAAGGCACCTAAAGACTCTCAGATCATGAGAAACAAGATTCTCTGGTCTGATGAAACCAAGATTGAACTCTTTGGCCTGAATGCCAAGCGTCACATCTGTAGGAAACCTGCCACCATCCCTATGGTGAAGCATGTTGGTGGCAGAATCATACTGTGGGGATGTTTTTCAGCGGCAGGGACTGGGAGTCAGGATTGAGGCAAAGATGAATGGCGCAAAGTACAGAGAGATCCTTGATGAAAACCTGCTCCAGAGCGCTCAGGACCTCAGACTGGGGGCGAAGGTTCACCTTCCATCAGGACAACGACCCTAAGCACACAGCCAAGACAACGCAGGAGTGGCTTTGGGACAAGTCTCTGAATGTCTTTGAGTGGCCCAGCAAGAGCCTGGACTTGAACCCGATCTAACATCTCTGGAGAGACCTGAAAATAGCTGTGCAGCAACGCTCCACATCCAACCTGACAGAGATTGAGAGGATCTATAGAGAAGAATGGGAGAAACTCCCCAAATACAGGTGTGCCAAGCTTGTAGTGTCATACCCAAGAAGACTTGATGCTGTAATCGCTGCCAAAGGTGCTTCAACAAAGAACTGAGTTAAGGGTCTGAATAGTTATGTACATTTGATATTTCTGTTTTTTAATTGAAATAAATTTGCCAAAATGTCTAAACCTGTTTTTGCTTTGTCATTATGAGGTATTTTGTGTAGATTGATGAGTGAAAAAAACAATTTAATCAATTTTAGAATAAGGCTGTAACGTAATAAAATGTGGAAAAAGTCAAGGGGTCTGAATAGTTTTCGAAAGGCACTGTAGGCATGCATGTCCACCTAGGCCAATAATGTAAGCCTGCTACTCCTCTGAAATGAGGGAAGCGCACATATACACAATAAGACAGAGAATGCCTAAAATCCATTGATTGCAGTTGTAAGCGAATAAATTACAAGTGATTGTGCTTTGTCATGAAGGCAGCAGAGAATATTGTGCAAATGCTTTGCTTCTTAATGGTTTAATTAAGAACCTCACTCAAATTGGAGCAGAACATTTCGGAGTTGAGATGAGCGAGTAGCTCTGCCAGGAACAGCGGCAGACTCAGACACACGGCTAATTGCTCCGGCACAAGCAGATGTGTCTTACATTTCTCCCCATTTTCTGCTCTATTAAAAAGGGGAGCCTCAGAGCTCACCAAATGTTGTCTAAACCAAATGATTTACGACTGCATAAAAACATTGTGTCACTCTCATTTCCTTCCCAAATTCAATAAAGACCTGCGTCTGGGCCTCTGAGCAACTGTGTTTCACTTCATATCATTAACTAAAAGCTATCACAACCGCTTTACTTAAAATGAGTAGGTAACAGTCTCCCATATAAATGGGAGAAGGTACGTAACCTATTTGTTTTGTCTTAGTGTTTCCAATCCACACTTAGACCAGCCTCAATGAATACCCCCATTCCCTCAAAAGCATCCAGGTTAGCCCTCCCGGATGATTTTTATCAAGCAGAACTGCAAACAAGGTTAGTTCATTCAACCTGTCAGATAGTTTGTCATTTAGCCAGGTGCTGCAGACCTAAATCTATTTCCAGCTGCCAGGCAGAGTACGCTGTCCCTCAGCAAGCAGCTTGGATTAATGACCCTCCTCATCAGGACAATCTGCACAAGTGCACATAGCTCGTAAACCCTGGCTGGGATAGATCAAACCTCAAACCGGCCCGTAAGGCCAGGCTTATTTATCTCCCCAGTGACGGGTAAACAGACCCGCACTCCTCACCTACCTCACCTATCTCTCACTCTCGCTCTACTGATCCATGTTTCTCACTATCGCCATCCCCCCTCCCCAATAACTGTGTATGGTTCAATACACAGGTTGCAGGGAATACCATTTAACATCCTAGATTTAGATCACTAATTATCTATCTCTGTCTCTTTCTCCCTCCCTCACACAGCCCCAGTTCTTGGCTTGAGCCAGACCATTGGCATATTATCAAAATCAACCCTGATCTGGCCAAACCATGACTATGGCCACTCACTTTGTTGTTGAATCATTGTGGTGCAGTGCAAGTGAAGGTGTGAAGGGGAAAGCTCCTACAGTTTTGCTGGCCCAACCCCTATAACCGCCATCCCTCACCGATGGCAATGGTCACACAGACTTGACTCCATCAGGTTTTGTAATTCAGACTTATTGATTATCTACAGAGCGGGGATCACCATGACCAAATCTCAGCAGGAAGTCCATCTGGAGTGAGAATTAGCTCCTTCGAAAACAGGACCCCCTCTATCACCCCTTCCCCTCCAGGTGCCATTATGCTAACCCTTTACACTCTCGAGAATTGGCGTATATGGATAAGGATAAATTGAAATGTTTCTAACAGAAGAAATATGAAAAGCATATGCATAACCATGGAAGCAATTGAAAGGGAACAGTTTGGAGATTATGGGAAAAGTATTTGAACAAAAGGTGAGTTCACTGAATCCAAAAATGTACTGTACTTTTTGCCTCATTTGTTGATAACAGAATCTGAAAATACTCTGGATACATTCAGTAACATTAGACTATTCCTGGAAAATGTTTGGTACATAAGACCAAAAAATGACAAGGGTTTGAGTGAGAACACTAACTGGAGTCTCCAAGTGACCACACACCTCTTCAAGGTGTGCACAGAGTACTTAAGCCATTTCACTGCACTTTTATGAATCAAAGAAAAGTCTTCAACTCTAACCAAGTGTTCATCCAACCTTTTTATGCAAGTAAAGTACATGTCAGGTAAAACATTTAATTGACAGGCCTGATGGAAACAATTTTTTTCTCCAAATGTTGACAAAACTAAATACGCTAGACAATGTGTGATCTTTTTCTGTTGGTAAAGTAAATTATGCGAGAAATGTTGATTTATTAACCATCATATCGAAGTAAACTGGGAGTTACATGATGACGTGTGGTGATCCCACTAAGATTCGTCGAGAATGCATGCAGTTTATTAGGCTACAGATGAAATAAGTTATGATGAACATCACAGGGTGGTGATAGTGCACGGTGATGAGCTTGATGCTCCTTTCCAATAAACATTGAGGGTCTTATTCTGGTGACATGATCATCGATGCTTGGCTGTCGTTTGACAAATAAAAAGAATCTCTCTTTTGTCTATAGGTCTTTCTTGCTGCAATCAATATGGGACAAGACCAAAGCCTGAACATCTAGTACAGTTGATCTTTGTGTCAAAAACGCAGATCTTTTTGTAACAGACATACCTCTCCCCATCTTCACAACAACTTTGTCAATATGACTTGACCATCAAATGTTACTCCTAGGATTTCAGCCTCTTCAACTTGTTCCATGGTCAAACCTTTTATGCACAACTCCAGTTGAGGTTTAGGTCTAAGGGAATGCTTTGAACCAAATACAATGATTTTGGTTTTAGATGTATTTAAGACCAGTTTGTTGTTAATTACCCATTCTGACACTGATTAGCTCCATGCTAAGCTTCTCAGTGAGCTCACTGGCTGAAAGTGCTGATGTGTAGAGTCTTGTAAGACAAGTGGCAAATCATTTGTAAAAATATAGAACAATAACGGCCCAAGGCAACTGCCCTAAGGGATACCGCACTGTACATATCTGATGTTAGAGAAGCTTCCATTGACGGATACTCTCTGAGTTGTATTGGATAAATAACTCTCCAACCATGTGATGGCAGGGGATGTAAAGAGTTTTTTTCAATAACAAATTATGATCAATAACATCAATGGCTGCTCTGAAATCTAACAATAGAGTTCCAACTATCATCTTATTATCCGTTCATTTTAGCTAATCATCAGTCATCTGTGTCACACCCTGATCGGTTTAACCTGTCTTTGTGCTTGTCTCCACCCCCTCCAGATGTCGCCCATCTTCCCCATTATCCCCTGAGCATTTATATCTGTGTTCTCTATTTGCCTGTTGCCAATTCGTCTTGTCTTGTGAGGTCTTACCAGCGTGCTTTCCCATTTTCCTGTTTCCCAAGTGTTTGTTTTCCCGGTTCTGACCATTTCTGCCTACCCTGACCCCGAGCCTGCCTGCCATCCTGTACTTGCCTGACTCTGACCTGATTATGAACCTCTGTCTACCCTGACCCCGAGCCTGCCTGCCATCCTGTACTTGCCTGACTCTGACCTGATTATGAACCTCTGTCTACCCTGACCCCGAGCCTGCCTGCCATCCTGTACTTGCCTGACTCTGACCTGATTATGAACCTCTGTCTACCCTGACCCCGAGCCTGCCTGCCATCCTGTACTTGCCTGACTCTGACCTGATTATGAGCCTCTGTCTACCCTGACCCCGAGCCTGCCTGCCATCCTGTACCTGCCTGACTCTGACCTGATTATGAGCCTCTGTCTACCATGACCCCGAGCCTGCCTGCCATCCTGTACCTGCCTGATTCTGACCTGATTACGAACCTCTGCCTGTACTCGACCTGCCCTTTGCCCCGTGCTATAATACATTTTTGAAAACTGTACTATCCGCCTCCTGTGTCTGCATCTGGGTCATATCCTGAGTCGTGATAATCTGAACTGACAGAGGTTCATAATCAGTACAAGTTGAGTGCCCTTCCCTATATGCATGATGAAAGTCAGTAGTTAACTTGCTCTTTAAAAAATAGCAATTCTATTTGTTCAAACACAATTCTCTCCGTAAGTTTACTAAGAACAGGCAAAACTGATTGGGCCAGCAAAGGGTGCTTTAATATATTTAGGCAGTGGAATTACTTTAGCTTCCTTCCACACCTGTTGACACACACACTCCTTTAGGCCTTGGTTAAAGACATGGCAATTAGAGGTGGCAATACAGTCTGCTAGCATTCTCAATAGTTTCCCATCTGGGTTGTCTATACCTGGTGGCTTTTCATTATTGATGGATAACAACCGTTTTTCCACCTCTTCCACACAATGGCAATCCTTCTCTTTCATTATTAGAGTTTCAATACACATATGATGGTTTACTGTTCAATGTTGTCATTTCACTTCTCAGTTTGTCCACTTTACCGGTGAAATAGTCATTGAAATGATTGGCTATATCAAAAGGTTTTGTTATAAATGACCCATCAACTTCAATGAACGATGGAGATGAATTGGGTTTTCAGTCCATAATATAATTTAAGGTGCTCTAAAGTTTTTCCCCTTGTTTTTATGTAATTTATCTTGTTTTGGTAATATAATTTATTGTTTTAGGTTTAGTCACAAAATGTCTCAATTGATAGTATGTCACCAATCAGCCTGACTTGTTTGCCACCTTTTTTACATAATTTCTTTGAACCATACAATAGTATGCCTACATGGATCCCTACACACAGGCTGCTTTCAAACAGGCAGACCAATTCTGATCTTTATTTAAACTTTTGACCAATCAGATCAGCTTTGAAAAAGATATGTGAAAAGATATGTGATCGGTCAAAAGATCAATTAGTGGAAAAAATGTCAGAATTTGATTTAAATTTAACGTTCCGTTAAACCCCAGATGCAGTAGTACCCCTAAAAACAATTGGCACAAGATCTTCCCTCCCTGGTATACAAAAAATACCCAAGCCCTGAAGCAAGCTTCCAGAATATTAGAGCGGAAATGGCGCTCCACCAAACTGTAAGTTTTCCGACTAGCTTGGAAAGACAGTACTGTACAATATCAAAGAGCCCTCACTGCTGTTTGATCAGCCTACTTTTCCAACCTAATTGAGGAGAATAAGAACAATCCCCCAAAAAGTTTTGGTTCTGCCATAAAGCTAACTAAAAAGCAGCATTCCCAAAGAGAGGATGGCTTTCACTTAAACAGTGATGAATTCCTGAACTTCTTTGATGAAAAGATCATGATCGTTAGAAAGCAAATTACAGACTCTTCCTTGAATCTGCGTATTTCTCCAAAGCTCAATTGTCCTGAGTCTGCACAGAACTGCCAAGACCTAGGATCAATGGAGACACTCAAGTTTTTTAGTCCTGTGTCTTTTGACACATTCACGAAAATAGTCATGGCCTCTAAACCTTCCAGCTGCATACTGGAGCCTATTCCAACTAAACTACTGAAAGAGCTACTTCCTGTGATTGGCCCTCCGATGTTGAACATAATAAACAGTTCTCTATCTTACGGATGTGTACCAAACTCACTAAAAGTGGCAGTTATAGAGCCTTTCTTGAAACAGCCAAACCTTGACCCGGAAAATGTAAAAAAAACTATTGGCCTATATTGAATTTTTTTTTTAAGCTGTTGCGCAGCAACTCACTGCCTTCCTGATGACAAATAATGTATACAAAACACTTCAATCTGGTTTTAGACCCCATCATAGTACCGAGACTGCACTCTTGAAGGTGGTAAATTACCTTTTAATGGCGTCAGACCAAGGCTCTTCACCTGTCCTCGTGCTCCTAGACCTTGGTGCCGCTTTTGACACCATCGATCAGCAAATTCTTTTGGAGAGATTGGAAACCCTAATTGGACTACATGGACAAGTTCTTGCCTGGTTTAGAATTTATCTGTCAGAAATATATCAGTTCGTCTCTGTGGATGGTATGTCCTCTGACAAATCAATTGTACATTTTGGTGTTCCTCAAGGTTCCATTTTAGGACCACTATTGTTTTCACTATATATTCTGCCTATTCTACCTATTCTACCTACTGGTGATGCCATTCGGAAACACAATGTCAACTTTCACTGCTATGCAGACGACACAGCTTTACATTTCAATTAAACATGGTGAAGACCCAAAATTGTTTCTTCTGAAAACTGTGAAGGATTTCTGCGTTACTCTGGACCCCAATCTCTCTTTTGACGAACATATCAAGAATAATTCAAGGGCAGCTTTTTTCCATCTTCATAACATTGCAAAAATGTGAAAACGCTAATCCATGCTTTTGTCACTTCTAAATTAGAATACTGCAATGCACTACTCTCCAGCTACCCAGATAAAGCATGAATTATACTTCAGTTATTGTTAAATACAGCTGCTAGAATCTTGACTAGAACCCCAAAATGTGATAATATTACTCCGGTGCTAGCCTTTCTACACATGCTTCCTGTTAAGGCTAGGCCTGATTTCAAGGTTTTACTGCTAACCTACAAAGCATTACATGGACTTGCTCCTACCTTTCTCTCCAATTTTGCCCTGCCATACATACCTACACGTACACTACGGTCACAAGTTGCAGGCCTCCTTATTGTCCCTCGAATTTCTATGCAAACAGCTGGAGGCAGAGCTTTCTCTTATAGAGCTCCATTTTTATGGAATGGCCTGTCTATCCATGTGAGAAACTCAGACTTGGTCTCGACCTTTAAGTCTTTATTGAAGACTCATCTCTTCAGTAGGTCGTATGATTGAGTGTAGTCAGGGGTGTTAAGGTGAATGGCAAGGCACTGGAATGACGAACCGCCCTTGCTGTCTCTGCCTGGCCAGCTCCCCTCTCTCCACTGGGGTTCTCTGCCTCTGACCATATTATGGCGCCTCATCACTGGCTTATTAGTGCCGTTTCTAGGAGGGGTGCGTCACGTGGTGCCAGGCTTTTTTGCGCTATACTCGACTTGAGTGCGTTGAGTCACTGACGTGATCTTCCTGTCAGGTCTTGCTCCCCCTTGGGCTCGTGCGGGGGAGGAGATCATCATGGGCTATACTCAGCCTTGTCTCAGGGTAGTAAGTTGGTGGTCTGTTGATATCCCTCTAGTGGTGTGGGGGCTGTGCTTTGGCAAAGTGGGTGGGGTTATATCCTGCATGGTTGGCCCTGTCCGGGGGTATCGTCGGACGGGGCCACAGTGTCCTCCAACCCCCCGTCTCAACCTCCAGTATCTATGCTACAATAGTCTATGTGCCGGAGGGCTAGGGTCTGTCTGTCCTATCTGGTGTAATTCTCCTGTCTTATCTGGTGTCCTGAGTGAATTTAAGTATGCTGCCTCTAATTCTCTCTCTCCCTTCCGGAGGACCTGAGCCCTAGGACCATGCCTACCTGGCCTGATGACTCCTGCCTGTCCCCAGTCAACCTGTTCTGCCTGCGGCTATGGAACCCTGACCTGTTCACCGGTTGTGCTACATTGTCCCAGACCTGCTGTTTTCAACTCCAATTCAAATAAATTCAATAGCTTTATTGGCAAGGGAAACATATGTTAACATTGCAAAGCAAGACCACACCTGCTGTCTCGAACTCTAAATGCTCAGCTATGAAAAGCGAACTGACATTTATTGACCTGTTGCACTCTTCTACAACCACTGTGATTATTACTTGACCCTGCTGGTCATCTGCAAATGTTTGAACATCTAGAAGAACAATCTGGCCTTAATGGGCATGTACTCTTATAATCTCCACCCGGCACAGCCAGAAGAGGATTGACCACCCTTCAGAGCCTGGTTCCTCTCTGGTTCCTTTCTTCCTAGCTTCCGGCCTTTCTAGGGAGTTTTTCCTAGCAACCGTCCTTCTACATCTGCATTGCTTGCTGTTTGAGGTTTTAGGATGGGTTTCTGTATAAGCCCTTTGTGACATCTACGGATGTAAAAAGGGTTTTAGAAATACATTTGATTTGATTTTAACTTCCTGTGTTTAACTGCCACAGCCTTTAAGATTATTTAGACCTGGGCCTGCAAGTGAGCAATAGATACAGTGGCAAACTGAAATGATTGTGTAGCAACCTAGGGTTTAGAAACGTTAGATTACTTGACGGGCTTGCAGCTTTAAAAAAAAGAAGGGAAAAAAAGGAGGATGTCCTTTAGCGCTGACCTTGTAACATCTTTTGCACAGAGTTTATAAACCCAGAAGTTGCAACATCGCAAGACTTGAAGTGAACAAGTCTTCCTAAATTGTTAATTTTCTCGAAATATAAAGGGACAGCGTATATTCGAGCCAATGTCTTAAGTAGTTTAACATGTTATTACTCCAACCTCGTGAAAGTGACGAACTGACACGTTTTCATTTGTCAAAAACAACTTTCTGTCAAAGGAGTTCCGTTTCGATTTGACGGCCTGCACATGCGCAGTTCTGCGCGAGAGACCGTTTCTACGCATGAGCTTTGCTCGCCAACGTTGCCTACAGCTGTGATCGGGGATTTATATTGGAGAAGCCGTTTTAGCCTATCATACTGTACTGTCTTTGATATAAGCGCCATGGATGAGATATGAAAAATAGAAAGGAACACGATTGCCATCTAGTGGAGAACGGGTAAATCGTGTTGAAGTCCTTTGCCAGTACCGTCGTACATAGAAGAGCTTAATCTCTACGGCAATTTGCCCTCAGTTGTGAGATCAGAGATGGCGTCCTCATTGATTTGCAGTGAAACACAGAGCAGGTAAGAACGTGTTATAGTTTGGCATTTTAACACTGTGTGCGAGTAAGATATCTAACGTTATACCTTTAGATTTGTCGCCACATTTGATTAACAGTGAAAAATAAACGTGTTTCTCTGTTAGCCCCCCAAATAAGCGTCTGACATTATGCTGAACTCAGTTCTCGTAAATCGAGGCGAATTGAGTTTTGATATCAGGTCGCGGGATTAGCTACGACGTTGTCTCCATCAGACTATTCTGTAAAAAGGTCCTGTACAACTGCTGGTCCTTCCGCTGAGTGCTCAAATTCATACCTAATACGTTACTTTTATCGAATCCAACCTCCGACTTTTTCCTCATTTGTGGCGCTCAACTCAGTGCATGTGCCAATTGAATATGTTTATATAGTACGAACAACAAGAGGAAAAAGTCATACTTTAAATAAAAACGTCAAAATTAACCCCGCGGAAGGACCGCAGTTGTACAGGTAAGCGTTCTCAGAATTGACTGATGATGATCCAATGTTGTTGCCAGCTTTTAAGTCCCATCACATTACATACTCATCCGATGAAGGCGTCTTCTGTATGCGGGAGGTTCCCACCAAGAGCTCTGACGCTTGGTGGGAACCTCTGCTAACTGCGTCTCCTATTGCCTGTGTCGAAAGACAGACGCCACAAAGGCGTTGTAACTGAGAAATAGTGTGAAGTATCCGCTTGGCGTTTCCACTCACTACCAAATATGTACTGCTGGCGGGCAGTGGGAGAAGATGGAATCTGCAAATGTTGTCATTGAAACATTTGATCTCCAATACAGGTTGATGTTCACAAAACTGGAATTTGTCATGAACAGAGTGGACTAAAGTTTATAGACTTTACCCTTTGCAAAAATGTTTAAAAATCACGTTGTTTAGAAAGAGTGCAAAGGCGAATTGAGTTATTGCACACGCGCGCTTCAAAGTTGGCGTTCCTAACAGAAATATGCAGATGATGCTAGAACGCGCCAATAGGATCTCGCTAGCTCTTGCTTAGCTCTGCCCCCTCCTTGCTTGTTTTGGCCACTGGAAACGACAGGCTGTGGTCTTATCTTGGTTTAGTTAAATAAATCTTTGTAAATACTGTCAGCTGCAACTGTGTTAAAATAATCATTATTTTGATGTGATTTGAAAGTAGAGGAATTTATGTTTCTAGAACCATACCGCAATTGAGAATGGATTCAAGTTTAGATTGAGGTTTTGGCTTCCAGAGCCAAATTGCCTTTAAACAGAACATGTAAGGTCCTCGGACCAACTACGCCTCGATAGAAGAGAATGGAATTGAGGCTTCCTCAGCTATGCTCAATGTTGAAATCTCTCTTTAACATCTCAGAATGAACATGTAGCAGTCCTGCTGCAGCATGATGATGTCATGACTGTAAAATTGCTGTGTCTTTTTGTTTTCTACAGAGTAAGCTCGGTTTTAAACAGAGATGTCAAGCAATTTGGGAAGAAGTACATGTTTGACTCAAATGAAGAAACTTGCTGGAACTCTGACCAGGTATCTACAATCAAAATATAGCCGCGCATACCGCAAGAGGGCCAGCATCGGCACATTCGCGTGCGTCTCTATTGCCTCTCCTTCTCCACGAAGTGTGCACTTGTTCACTTCCCTTTATGAATTTGAAAGTAAATGACTGGTATTTGGATCTATCCCAGGCCAAGATCAATCTAATTCAATTTATGGGGAGTAGTGACTGAGTGCACACCTGGAGGAGAGATCATTAGGATGCGCTATGTGGTTATGATATTAATACTATTATTATTATTTGGCTACCCCTAGCCTCTGCTCACAAAGGTGAGGTGAAAGCCTGTTGCCAGAGGCTAGCTAGTAGCTACCCCATGACATAGGATAGCCAGAATTGTTTTGACCTAAGCTCAACAATGTACATCTTTCCCTACAGGTCAAAATGCTCTGCTGCCATAATATAGGCACAGTTGAGCCGGTGTGGGATATGGTTAAAAAAAACATACCTCAATCCAGGGATGGAAGATATCGCTATACTCCTAATTATTCCAACTGACAAATCGAGAAAATTGATCTACTGCCAGTTTTGAATTAAACTGCCCTATTCATCCTCATGCTAGGCTAAAGCAGCCCATTGGATTCCATGAAAATGCGACGTGTTGGGTTGAGTAGCTATGGAATCCAATGGGTTGCTTTAGCCTAGCTAGCCTAGCATGAGGACGAAAAAGGCAGTTTAATTAAAAACGAGCACTATTTCAATCTTCTCGATTTGTCAGTTGGGATAATGGAATAATTAGGAGTACAGCAACATCTTCATCCCGAGTGGCGCAGCGGTCTAAGACACTGCATCTCAGTGGTAGAGGTGTCACTACAGACCCTGGTTCGATACCAGGCTGTATCACAACTGGATGTGATTGGGAGTCCCATAGGGTGGCGCACAATTAGGGCGGTGCACAATTGGCCCAGCGTTAAGGTTTGGCCGGGGTAGGCCGTCATTGTAAATAAGAATTTGTTCTTAACTGACTTGCCTAGATAAATAAAATAAAATCCCTGTATTGAGGTGTATTTATTTTATTTTATTTGCCATATGCCGTGCCGGCTCTGCGGTGCCCACATTATGGCAGCCGAGCCTTTTGAGTTTTAGGGAAAGATGTACTTATTGCTGAGCTCAGGTTGAAACAATTAACATAATAATAATATATGCCATTTAGCAGACACTTTTATCCAAAGTGACATACAGTCATGCTCTACCAATTGAGCTACAGAGGACCATATTCTGACTACCCATAACACTGTCACTACTTTCCCTTTTTACAGGGTGATTCTCAGTGGGTTACTCTTGAATTCCCACAGCCCGTCAGAGTGTCAGAATTAAAGGTGCAGTTCCAAGGAGGCTTTTCAGGAAAAACATGCCGATTGGAAGGTAATACACAACCACACACACTCTTTTCAAATCAAATGTATTTGTCACACATGCACATGGTTAGCAGATGTTAATGCGAGTGTAGCGAAATGCTTGTGCGTCACAATGAAGTTGTGATTTGAAATGATTTATATTATAACATTGTCATACTATGCTTTAATAGCATATGTTTTTAAAAAGAGACACTCTGTCCATGTCAACAATCCTTAAAATGTTTCTACTTGTTTTCCCCTCAGGAAGCCCAAAAGCTGGGGAATTGGCAAAAATCACACATTTTTACCCCGAAGACAACAGCTCACTACAAATATCCTTCAATGTATTATTAAATGTCTCTAAAAATCATACCAGTTAAAATGAGTTGGTAAGTAAGCCTTGTCCGAGCCAGGAAGGCTCCTGCCCTATGGGCCAATCTCCTGTTTCTGTAGCGTGAATAGGGTGACCACATGTCCCGGATTGTGCTGGACAGTCCTGCATTTTGGCCATTTGTCCCGCAACCAAACAATCATGTCCCGCATTTTATCAATAAATTCAAACAAAACTCATTTATTACAAAAAAGGTTGATTTGTCCAGTATTTCAGTTAGACATTCCAACCTATCTTTTGCAGTCAAGTTGTACTTTTGATGAGATAGTGTCTTGCAAAAGTATTCAGACCCCTTTTATTTGTTCACATTTTATTGGTACAAAGTGGAATTAAAATTGTTTACAAAAAAATAACTACTAAATCAATCTACACAAAATACTGTCAATGAAAAAAATGTGTAATACACATGTCTATAACTCCAATATAGCCGTTGCATCAGTATTCAGCCCCTTTGTTTAGTTAAGCCTAAATTAGTTCAGGAGTAAAATTTGTCTTAACAAATCAGATAAGAAATTACATGGAATCTATGAAATAATAGGGGTTGACATGATTTTTGAATGACTAACCCTTCCTCTGTCCCCCATACATATAAATCTGTAAGGTCCCTCAGTCAAGTATTGAATTTCAAGCAAAAATACAACTATAAAGACCCGGGAGCTTTTTGAAAGCCTCATAAAGAAGGGCAGTGATTGGTAAATGGGCAACGATGACAAATCAGAGATTGAATATCTCTTTAAGCATGGTCAAGTTAATAATTATAATGTGGATTATTTATTACTACCCAGACACATTACAGATGGTCATCCTTCTGAACTGCAGGACAGGAATGAAACTGCTCAGGGATGTTACTGAGGCCATTGGTGATTTTAAAACAGCTACAGAGTTCAATGGCTGTGATGGGAGAACTGAGGATGGATCAACAACATTGTAGTAACTTTATATTGACTAAATGACAGAGTGAAAAGAAGAGTACAAATATACAGAATGAAAATATTACAAAACATGAATCTTGTATGCAACTAAGCACTCAAGTAATACTACAACAAAACATGGCAAAGGAATAAATGTTTTTGCCTAAATGCTAAGCCTTATGTTTGCAGCAAATCCAACACAACAGATCAGCTTCTTAGTTTCAAGCATGCTGCATCATGGTATGGGTATGCCTGACATCGACAAGTACTGGGGAGTTTTTCCAGATAAAAAGAGATGGGATGGAGCTAGGCACAGGAAGGTATCCTAGAGGAGAACCTGCTTCAGTCTGCTTTACACCAGACACTAGGAGAGGAATTCACCTTTCAGCAGGACAATAACCTACAACACAAGGCCAAATCTACAGTGGAGTTGCTTAACAACAAACAGTGAATGTTCCTTAGTGGCCAAGTTACAATTTTGACTTAAATCTGCATGACATTTATGGCAAGACCTGAAAATAGCTGTCTAGCCATGATCCCCAACATCTTGACAAAGCTTGAACATTTAAAAAAAAAAAATTAATAGGGCAAATATTGCACAATCCAGGTGTACAAACGGCTTTTAGAGACTTACTCAAGAAGACTCACAGCTGTAATCACTGCCAAAGGTGTTTCTAACATGTATTGACTAAGGGAGCAGAATACTTGTGCTACGACTGTATTTTAGTTCATTTTTTACGATGAATTTTAAAAAAAATCCGCTTTGACAGTATTTTGTGTAGATTGGTGACAAAAAATGACAATTCATTTTAATCCCACTTTGTAACACAATAAAATGTTAAGCAATCCAAGGGGTCTGAATACTTTTGCAAGGCAATATTTAAGTGCCTTTCAACGGGGTATGGTGGTAGGTGCCAGGCACACCTGTTTGTATCAAGAACTGCAACACTGTTTGCAACGCTACTGGCGATGTTAAACACTTCTCCAATTGTTGTTGAGTTCTGATGTTATGCGCAGCGCGAGACGTATGCCGGTGTCATATCCTTTCGGTCTAAACTCCAGCTAAACTGAGAAGGGGGTAGCTGCATCCCAATATGGTGACTGGAGAATGGGCGAGTGGGTGTGTCAAAAGGAAAGTAGTGGGCGTGTGGTTTTGATTTAGCCTTTTTTTTCTCTCTCTCACCACGCAACTACCGTACATTGAGCTACCGTACCGCGAGAGTTTGGACTTCTGTTTTTAAGCCAGAGGATGAGTCGGCGTCGTATTTCACTGTTAGTTTTGCACAAACATTTTTACATTTTCAGTAATAAACGACTGACGGGAGGGATCTGTTGCTTCATGGGTTGTATGTGTGTGCTTACTGTGACTGTCACCCTGATATTTGGCTACAAGGTAGGTTGTTCCCACGCCATTGCCGCACAGCAGCGCTTGTCAAGCGGGAGCGAAGGGCACTGTTTCCCGGTGTTGTTGTCATTCTTGCCCTCCCCATTGAGTAGTAGACTGTATGTATCAAGATGACATCTAGATGGTTATCAATATTAGTTATTTCTTGTGTAGGCTGCTATCCTACTTGAAATTAAGTCATGTGGGAGAAAAAATGGCTACGTTACCGCCGCGACGTGAGCGTGATACCCAGTAGGAAGCAATTCAAATTGGCAGGCACGTCGATACAACACCAGTGCATTGGTTGCTGGCTTATCGACTCATCGTGCAGCCCAATCAGCCACGCAAAACGGTCCCGAGTGGCAACAAATCTGCCCAATTAGTTGATTCACTTTCCTTACACCCACTCCTTTTGACACACCCACTCAATCTATTCATTTAGGCTACACTGTCGCGAATGTCCTGCGAAATCATCCCTTTGTCCCACATTTGGTATTTTAAATGTGGCCACCCTAAGCGTGAGGTAGCCTGATGTACAAGCTACCTCAACTATTACAACTAGTCTTGTAATAGTTGCAGAAATGTACGTTGTAATAGTACAGAAAAGTTATGCTTGGCACTGTATACTGTAATACAGAAATTTTGATTTTAATGCTACATAGAGTACACAAAGCAGCTTTCAAACAATATTGTCCACTGCAGTTCACCTACTTATATGGTTCTTAACTCCACACCCACAGCTTTCCCATTCAGGAGGCCAACATGGTGCACAGGCTAAAAATAGTGTTTGAGAACAGTGCTGACTTTTTTGGGCGAATAATTGTTTACTCCTTGGATGTCCTGGGGGAAAGAGCTTTGTGACGTTTTTGTTTCTGCATGAGAGAGAGCGAGACCTATAGGGAAAGAGGGTGTAGTGCCATTGAATAACATGACTGCTGGAAGATTGTACCACCCACATGAACTTTGGAATGGGAACCATATCTGACTATTTTTGGTGAGGACATTTTTTAGTTGGTCACCTGCTTGCATCACAGAAACAACAAGGGGAAAAAGGAGGACTTGGCTCAAACTCAGAATCTGGATTTTTATTGCAGCTTTACAGGCTTTAAGGTCACGCAACCACATGCCTATTCAAATGTTCTTGTGCCTTATTTGATTTGCCCTTCCAAATGACCATTGTAAAATTCTTAAGCAATTTGTTTTTATTTGTTTACAGTCACTTCATTTTTTTAAATAGATATTTAAACTTAGTATGATTGTCGTAAAAATATACATATAAACGTCCTTAATATACAAAACATTTTTGAGAGGGTGCTTCCCTTTTTGTGTCTGATGGTGACAGCGAGGGCAAATGGACTATACCCAGAATCTGCCTCAATGTTCATGTCTGCCCCTTCTATCTGAATTAAAATCACATTACCATATTTATTTGTGCCACTGAGATGACTACGGTACTTTGGTTTTGGAAATTACCTTCAGTTTAATTAATTCATCGTGTGCAGGGGTATGAAGCATCGTACCTAAGAGGGCCTTGGCATAGCTTATGTGGTTCCCGCAAACAGCGTAGAGGAGATGGGTACCACCATTCTTAAACACGACAGACATCCAATTAATAAAATGTGTGTTATTTCTGAAGGAATCAAGAGTCCTGGGGCAGTTATTTACACCATTTAATTATATAATTTACAACCTTACACAGTCATAAGCATTAATATCTATTGCATGTTGGAGAAGATATTTCACTATGACTGCATAGCCTCCAGAGCTGGCCAGGGTCAAGGCACTCTCCCGCTCCCATGCTATAGCACTAGGATCTGCCTCCTGAGACACACTACACAAGGACATAACAGACAGGTTACAATCAACCACCACCCAGTATATGACTAACCATTGAATTCAATGAACGTCTCTAGAAATGTCCCTGATGTTTTCCAGGAGGCAATCCACCATGGCTTTCTCTCCAAATGCTGCTGACGAGATCCTGAGGTCCAATGTCGTGCCATTCATCCGCCGCCATCACCTCATGTTTCAGCATGATAATGCTCAGCCCCATGTCACAAGGATCTGTATACAATTCCTGGAAGCTGAAGATGTCCCAGTTCTTCCATGGCCTGCATACTAACTAGACATGTCACCCGTTGAGCATGTTTGGGATGCTCTGGATCAACGTGTACGACAGCATGTTCCCGTTCCTGCCAATATCCAGCAACTTCGCACAGCCATTGAAGAGTGGGACAACATTCCACAGGCTACAATCAACAGCTTGATCAACGCTATGCGAAGGAGATGTGTTGTGCTGGATGAGGCAAATGGTGGTCACACCAGATACTGACTGGTTTCCTGATCCACGACCCTACCTTTTTTTAAGGTATCTGTGACCAACATATCCATATCTGTATTCCCAGTCATGTGAAAATCATAGATTAGGGCCTAAATAATTTATTTACTTTGACTGATTTCACTATATGAACTGTAACTCAGTAAAATCTTTGGAATTGTTGCATGTTCCGTTTATATTTTTGTTCAGTATATTATTACACAGGACACAGCACACAAGTCATAGCGATCATGCTGGTTGTACCAGGCTACACAAGTCGGGCAAATTCTAGTCTTTGCACCATTGGTCAGTGGACATTTCTCACCTTTGCTGAGGTTTGTAGCCACCTGAGACCTCCCTCTGAGCAGCTAGCTGATGGATGGACAAAACAGATGAGACATCAGTATAAAGGGTCAGTGTTATGTACATTTAGTTGTCCATATATTATACCAAGTAATATGCATAATATTTCAATCTCCCTCAGTTATATACTAATATAGTAAGCCTACAGTACTGACATAAAACTACAGAGGGGTCATTTTGGGCCATTCCTGTAACAGTGCATTACCTAATGGATTAGTGTGTATACACAGCAGTGTTTTAAGGTATTTTGCATATTTTTTTCCTGAGTTCAGACATCCATACCGTCTCAAGTTGAATTGTTAGATACTACTGCACTGTTGGAGCTAGGAACACAAGCATTTCGCAACACCCGCAATAACACCTGCTAAATATGTGTATGTGACCAATAAGATTTTATTTTGTTTCATTTTAAGTAGCTGGTCGGACTGTGACCTCGTTCCCACGCTGCCTATTAGTGGGGGAGTTGGAGTATTAACAAACTCACATCCAAATTCATGTTCTCTGTAGTCACCATCACACCTGGTAGCAAGGAGCAATGCAGAGATTTCATGATGCCTATGATCATTTGACAATTTAGGCAAACTGAAAATGGCGCAGCCCTTTATTGTAGACAAATTGACAAGTGTGATTACTGTATGAGAAATGCTATAGAGCGTTTAAAACCAACATATGTTGATGTTGTAGGACTGACAATCATGCCATTTAACCCGTACTCTGGACACCCCTGGTAGACATGTAAGGTAGTGGATTCCACTGCTAGGCCATCATCTGAGACCATGTGTATACTGGCTGCAAGATCTGGTATCTCATCACCACCTGTACCATCCATGGTCACTTGAATCAACATCGAAATATATTTATTTATTTCACCTTTATTTAACCAGGTAGGCAAGTTGAGAACAAGTTCTCATTTACAATTGCGACCTGGCCAAGATAAAGCAAAGCAGTTCGACAACATACAAAAACACAGAGTTACACATGGAGTAAAACAACATACAATCAATGATGCAGTAGTAAAAATGACCATCTAGAGTAAGCTTTGGCCAGCAGAAGAACAAATATGGAACAAATGCACTATGTCTGATTATCTCACTGTTTGGCTTACTTTTCAAAACTGAAATGATGGAAAACCATTCCCCATCAGCTCATGCAAAATAGTAAAGTCTCAATGGCACAGTATACAAATATTCATTGTTACCTTTAGGTCGCAAAGAATGCTTTTATATGTCCAGTTCACACTATGTATCGGATTAAATAGCAACATCAATGTTGCATGCTTCTCTCCAACTTCCTAATGTATTAGATTATGTTTGACTGATCTACGATATTGTCTCAGTCCGCCATTTAACGCGGGTTACGTCGAGAAAGGAAATATCTAATAAAAAATGTCCGGCTCGTGTTGCAACCCGAACATGACTTGTGGTGCACATGACAATAACACAGAAGTCCCTCTGACTATTTCTGCTAACGATTTTACATTAATGTAACCATTGTAACTATATAATTATACAGCACCAGTCAAAAGTTTGGACACACCCACTCATTCAAGGGGTTTTCTTTATTTTTACTATTTTCTACATTATAGAATAATAGTGAAGACATCAAAACTATGAAATAACACATTGAATCATGTAGTAGCCAAAAAAGTGTTAAACAAATCAAAATAGATTTTAGATTCTTCAAAGTAGCCAGACTTTGCCTTGATGACAGCTTTGCACACTCTTGGCATTCTCTCAACCAGCTTCACCTGGAATACTTTTCCAACAGTCTTGAAGGAGTTCCCACATATGTTGAGCACTTGCTGGCTGCTTTTCCTTCACTCTGCGGTCCAACTCATCCCAAACCATCTCAATTGGGTTGAGGTCAGGTGATTTGTGGAGGCCAGGTTATCTGATGCAGCACTCCATCACTCTCCTTCTTGGTAATATAGCCCTTACACAGCCTGGAGATGTGTTGGGTCATTGTCCTGTTGAAAAACAAATGATAGTCCCACTAAGCGCAAACCAGATGGGGTGGCGTATCGCTGCAGAATGCTGTGGTAGCAATGCTGGTTAAGTGTGCCTTGAATTCTAAATAAATCACAGACAGTATCACCAGCAATGCACCTCCACACCATCACACCTCCTCCCCATGCTTCACGGTGGGAACCACCAATGCCGAGATCATCCGTTCACCTACTCTGCGTCTCACAAAAACATGGAAGTTGGAACCAAAAATCTCAAATTTGGACTCATTAGACCAAAGGACAGATTTCCACCGGTCTAATGTCCATTGCTCATGTTTCTTATCCCAAGCAAGTGTCTTCTTCCTTTTGGTTTCTTTGCAGCAATTCGACCATGTAGGCCTGATTCACGCGTCTCCTTTGAACTGCTGATGGTGAGATGTGTCTGTTACTTGAACTCTGTGAAGCATTTATTTGGGCTGCAATTTCTGAGGCTGGTAACTCTAATGAATTTATCCTCTGCAACAGAGGTAACTGATTCTTCCTTTCCTGTGGCGGTCCTCATGAGAGCCAGTTTCATCATAGCGCTTGATGGTTTTTGCAACTGCACTTGAAGAAACTTTCAAAGTTCTTGAACTTTTCCTGATTGACTGAACTTTATGTCTTAAAGTAATGATGGACTGTCGTTTCTCTTTGCTTATTTGAGCTGTTCTTACCATAACATGGACTTGGTATTTTACCAAATAGGGCTATCTTCTGTATACCCCCTACCTTGTCTCAACACAACTGATTGGCTAAAACGCATTAAAAAGGAAAGAAATTCCACAAATTAACTTTTAACAAGGCACACCTGTTAATTGAAATGCATTTCAGGTGACTACCTCATGAAGCTGGTTGAGTGAATACCAAGACTGCGCAAGCTGTCATCAAGGAAAATGGTGGCTACTTTGAAGAATCTCACATTTTTTGGTTACTATTTGATTCCATATATGTTATTTCATCGTTTTTATGTCTTCACTATTATTCTACATATTAGAAAAATAGTAAAAATAAAGAAAAACCATGGAATGAGTAGGTGTGTCCAAACTTGACTGGTACTGTATACAGTATAGCATATAAGATGGGAGGACCAGGAGGTTCAACTTCATGTTAAAAGAGGTCATTAGCGAATACTTTAACTAACGTTAGCAAGCCAGCTCGCTAGTAACTTTAGCTGGCTGCACATTAGCTAGCTACGGTAGCTAAACAGCTAACGTTAAGTAGCTAGTTAGCTAATGATACCTGTCTTAACCATACATAGCTTTGGTAAACCTAGCTATATTATTGTATGGTTATCTCTGCAGTGACTGAAACATTAACTGAGAGCCTGTACATATTGGCTAACTAGCCATCAGTGGCTCTTTATCGACTGCAAGAGCACTTTAGAAGGTCCCTTCCAGAACTAGTGCTACATGAAGTAAGTGGTGATTCCAAAGCAAAAGCTTACATACTACTGGATAATAAGCATACTACTTAGGATACTACTAAGGCATACTACTAAGGATAATAAATGTAGATAGACATTTGTTACTTTACAGTAGCTATATTGCTGGTCTGTCCAAAAACGCACATCTAAAAAATCGTAGCTACTTTTGCAGTAACAACATTAATTTATCTCCGCTCATCTCTCCCAGACAGATATGCAGCTCTGGGAGGAGCAATCTACACTGTAGAATATGCATGCAGGTAACCTATAGCTAAGTCTACTGTATAGGTTTTTAATTATATTGACAACATTTATTTGCAACTTAATATTGTGGGCTATTCCACGCCAGCGTAAGCTAAAATTATTTTGTGTATCAGATTAGTCTGGCAGTTCTCACTTAGAAACTTAATTAAGAGGAAGGATGTTTTACATGCTTTTGACATTTGTGTCACAAATAATTTTTGCGAAAATCATATATGAAAGGGGCCATTTTAGTCTCTTTTAGACCTATATAGTGCCTTCAAGTCTTGCCATAGATTTTCAAGCAGATTAAACTGTAACTTGGCCACTCAGGAACATTCACTGCCTTCTTGGTAAGCAACTCCAGTGTAGATTTTGTCATGGTTCCACCTGTCACCAGAGGGCGGCAGAGACCATCCTAGAGACATTAATGACGCTCAGGTGTGTCCAATTTACTCATTATGATTTCCCTCTTAAAAGATGTGTGTTTTCTGTTGTCCTTTGCAGAAGCTTAATTCTAATTTTCAATGACGGCCTAGGAACAGTGGTAACTGCCTTGTTCAGGGGCAGAACAACAGATTTGTACCTTGTCAGCTCAGGCATTTGAACTTGCAACCTTTCGGTTACTAGCCCAATGCTCTAACCACTAGGCTACCCTGTTCTATTCGGCACATGTGACAAATACGATTTGATTTGATTTGTAAATAAGGTTAGTGTTGGCCATTGGCCTTATGCTGAAATCCCTCGGTGGTTTCTTTCCTCTCCGGCAACTGAGTTAGGAAGGATGCCTGTATCTTTGTAGTGACTGGGTGTATTGATACACCATCCAAAGTGTAATTAATAACTTCACCATGCTCAAAGCTATATTCAATGTCTGCTTTTTTATTTTTACCCATCAACCAATAGATGCCCATCTTTGCAAAGCATAGGAAAAACCTCCCTGGTCCTTGTGGTTGAATCTGTGTTTTAAATTCACTGCTCGACTGAGGGACCTTACAGATAATTGCATGTGGGGTACAGAGATGAGGTAGTCATTCAAAAATCATGTTAAACACTATTATTGCACATAGAGTGAGTCTATGCAACTTATGTGATTTCAGCAAATGTTTACTCCTGACCTTATTTAGGCTTGCCATAACCAACCGGTTAAATACTTATGGACCAAAACAGACTGAAGTTTCAGGCGGTCTTTTCAAAGAGCTTTTACACTAAAAGGGCATTGTCATCATTTTCAAAATGTCATAGTATTATTCCATCCTCATAGTGTGTAATTAAATCATCTTGAATAAATTAATGTGACATTTTTTATTTCAGAATCTAGACATAGTCCTAATTTTAGAGCACACTATAAGTATAAGGAGTATAATGACGCTTTTATATTGTCTGTATCATGTACGGTTCACGGATAATACGGTCTTACATTAGGCATATGTAAGACTAAAACGGGCCTAAAATGTCCACTTTATCACGATTTTCTCATTTTCTTTTTGTGATAAAAATGTAAAAAGCATATCAAACATTGTTCCTCCCAATTAAGTTTCTATGTAAGAATTGGCCAAAATATTTTTTGCTGGCATGGAATCGCCCTTGTATTTATTTAACACATATTCATCTTTTCATTTCCAGTGCAGTGAAAAGCATGACAAACAGCAGCCTGCACTTCAAAAGCATAGATGGGCTCAGCCATCAGCATGAAGGTGCAGATCAGCATCTCCCAGTGGTGCAGGTAGGAGGCAGTAAACAACCAATTCCACTCACCTTGACTCTGGGACACATGAACAATTCTGTGTATCTTTCATTTGTCTGATTGCCCACAAACCCCCATTCACCACAGCTGAGGATATATATATTTTGTTACATTTCCCTGCTCAAGCTAAAGGGTGGAGTTGATGAGGCTGATAAACTTATTTTGAGTGAAAGCCAAGATAACCTGTTCATAGACATGGGCCACCATTTCTTGCGTTTTTTTTTTTTCTTTGCAATCATCATCCTTTCTTTCATTCTTTCATCACACGTTCTTTGCATGATTATTTGCCATTTTTATGTTTCTCTAAGATTTACGCTTTCTTCCTTATTCCCCCACATTGTCACATGCACACAGTTCACATGAAGCGAACCCCCCCCCCTCTCCCATTCCTCCTGACACTCTACCCCATCCACTTCCTCCTGACTTCTGAAAGACAGTCCAAGGTTAGTCGTTCCTCAGGCATCACACTCAAAGCTATACTCAGCTTTAACTCGGCCACAAGGACTTCTAGGCACTCACTTGAAAATCTGGAAAAGTGCACTAGAATGAACCTGAATGTGCTATTAGACTACTGGTTTACATCAACTGTTCCACTTTATGTTTTAGGACAGTGTGTTTTGTAACAACATACTCATGGTTTGAAATGATTTTTAAAAACGAGTTTATTCACAGTTATGAAAAATGTTTTGTTTACAGTATGCAGACTAGACACTACAGAATGTCTCTATACATTGTGCAATATACAGTTTTGGCTATATATTTCATAGATCATTCTTGGTCTTTACCAAACACTTGAAAATGAAAGCATTTATTAGCAAATCTTTAAATTGTATAATCACATCGCAATAAAAGCATTAGCTGTAACTAGTAAGTCACTAATATGTTCCATTGGAATACCAGGAAGTAAACATTCTACAGAGGGCTTAATAGTGATGGAATCAAACATGGTTTGTGTGTAAAAAGTCAATAGGGATGTTAAGAAAGGTGTATTAAAATGACAATTCCACTATATAGAAATGTACAGTAATGGTAGTAATGGTGCCTGGGTCATGGAGGGATAGCTCAGACCTTTTATATAGCTTCAGCTATTTTCTATCCATATTCTATCCATATTCTTCAGAACGGTAGATAGTATGGGCGTAATGAACTAGTCTTGTGCTAACTGCGATGACTTGTGCAGTGCATCTCACACTAGAGTAGAGTCTTTACTGGAGGCCCCTGACTTGCGGGCCAGCACGCTTCTCATCTCATTGTTAATGCCATTCCATGGTTTAGACGGAGACTGCAGCGGCCCTGACTCTGTCGACAGGGTCCTGTGCATTCTCAAGCCACCCCCACTCCCACCACTATTGTAGCCGTCCTTGTCACTGCCGTGACTCTGTGGGCCATGGGATGGGGAATGATGCTGGTGATGCTGCTTTGGGTCAGTACAGGGAGGGTAGGACAACTGTCGGTGGAGATGGGAGTTGTTGCGGTGCCTCCTGGGTTTGTCCCCGTCTTGGAGCTCGCCGTGGCGGGCGGCAGGGGTGCACCCTCCGTGCTGGTTCTGGTACACTCTGTCAGTGTGCTCCCCACCATGGTAGTGTTGGGCGGTGCGGGCAGCTTTGACCAGTGAGTGAATCACGATCACCAGCAGAATCAGGATTCCTGAGGCCAGTACGCATGCGCTGGCGATGCCTGTCTCTACCTCAAACACCAGCAGCATGTAGATGGACATAGCTGCAGTAGATAAAGGGACAGAGAGAGAGTGAGACGGACATAAAGAGAGAGCGCCACAGAGTGACAGGTACAGAAAGACTAGTTTATTACACTGTGAGAAAGATCACCATTCAGGTCCCTTTTTCTCCCAGGGATGAATAACTCTAAATATTGTAGTGCATTGCCATTGTTTTTTTAGTGTGTATTTTACTCTATTTGACTAATGTTTGGTCATCTTTCAGCAGTTGAAGACCAGGAGTGCTAAAGGAGGGAGGAGAGAAGCACAACTCTGGGATATGATGATGACGTTGTGGAATTGCACAGCTCCCTCTGAAAGGGAGCTGTGGAATCAGGGGGTCATCCACCCTCCATTACAATGGTGCACTGCCTCCCACCTGAACTAGGCATTCACTGGAATGGAAAGCCAACAGCTTGCCTTGCCAGGACCTGCCTTAAGACACGTCAGTAATGCACTTCTGTCAAATACGCCATTGTGTATCAATCAGTTGAAGGGACTCTGAAAGCAGTGACTTTTGCCTCTGCTGCAAATTAACTGGAGTATATTTGTAGAAATCTGAATGAATTTGTCCTTTCTAGGGTCACGCAAAGCTCTATTTGGTACAAGCTGTTATTGTTTAGCAGTTGGTCTGAGCGGATGTAATGTCTGATAAATTAATCTGCTTTAGCTAAATGAAAAGTGCTTTCACATGATGTTATGTGGGGTGACTACAGTGTTTATAATACTACCAAATATATATTCCAGACTTGGAATTGTTTCAACTCTCTACCCAAGGCTTTTACTTGCGACATATAGTTAAATGCACTAAAGAGTAACAATGGGTACATATTGAAGATGTGCATGCTCATCCCCAGAATGTTTTTACGTGTCTATTTTCAAAGGATAAAGATAAGAACATTAATAACTTCATAGTTAAGAACACTATAACATGGAAGAAAATGTACGTTTTCTACAAGAACCAATATCACTTCCTAAAAGCACAACCTTATGGAACAATCCTTGGATCGCTTTTCAGAATTCACTGCTAAATTGGTTCACATGGAAAACTAAATGCATAGAAACCGTAAATTACTTGGTAACAGAAAATACATTTATTTCCATGACCGAATTAAAAAGTAATTTTGGACTGACCAATGTAGATAGTTTCAAATACATGCAACTTAAAAGTTACATATCACAAAATGTTGCTTTTAAATCATTTAGACCTCAGAGCAACCTTGAGGGAATCTTATTTGAGTCAGAAAAGGAAGTTCATATGATAGGGATATACAAACGCTTGCAGAGAGCATATCCCACTGACAAGCACTTAGAAGAAAAAAAAACTGTTGGAACCAAGATTTAAGAACTGATGTTGGCACAAGATGGAGGGAAAGTTGGAGCATAACTAAAGAAATTACAATTAACGAAAATGGAAGCTAATGTATTGAATTTATTATACAAGAGACAAAAGTTCACAAATTCTACAGCACAAGGTAGGGTCATGTCTTAAGTCTAAAACAAATAATGAATCAATAATCCATGCTTTCTGGGAACGCTATGAAGTCCGGAAGTTGTGGGTGGAGCTAGAAATGTGGCTGTCAGAAGTATTACAATGTAAATGTACTTTTAATCAATCTGTTTGCATATTTCAAGACATAGCATGTGGGGGTATAGTGATACCCGATTTGTTGGACGATTCTCTTCTCATTTTGAAAAAACATGTACTAAAAACATAGAAATCAATCCACCATCATTAGCACAACAGAAAAATATAATGATTTATTATTTAAATAATCAAAAGTGTGCGGGCAAGAAACAAAATGGTGCAGTTTCAGGCCGTGTTGCGGAAAGTGATGCAGATGCTGGAGATGGGGGTTTGTGCTAGTGGGTCTGGGAAGGTGTGATGTAGTTAATGTTTGTATGATGTTTGTATGTGTATGTATTGTTTCGAAAATATCAAATTAAATCTTACAACAGCAACAACAACAAAAAATACTACCAAATATGTTGCAGTTTGTTACTCATGATATAGCCAATGAGTTTGTGGTGCCACTTGTAAAACATTTCATTCAAAGAGTTCATTATGGCCCTTACTGTTTACATTTTTTGTCAGTCTTACCTGCTAAGTATACTGAAACCCCAAGGCAAAATAATCCAATGGCCACATGTCGGACATGTTGGCTATGGAATAGGAACCAGTCTGCTCTATGGGAGGAAATGAAGAAAATGCAAGCAGTGACAATGATGACATGATCATATGTTGATGGGTATTGTTCAATTAGTTCACAATTATTTATTTGCACCAAAATAAATAAATAATTTCAAGGTTCAAATTAGTTGGTTAATAGAATGCTTTGTCATTACTTGCACTGGAGTGCACAGAGGCTAGATCTATATGAAAGTCATAAAAAGCACAGACACAATTCTAACCCAACGCGGGAAAGAACTAGGCCACTGAGGTCATAGGCTGTGCACTGCGTGTACAACGAGGGAACGCTATTGTTTTGTCGAACGCATACTGAGTTCAGAGATGGGACTGGGGTCGGTCAAGCAGCCTCTGTCTACACCTGGTACACACGGAAAGTGGTGAATTTAGAAGAATGTAATATTCTTACTTTAATTTCTGTCAATGTCAAACTTTAATATAACCGAAGCATGTTATTCAACAAAATAAACTGCAGGTGCATCAGTGATACAATTCTTGCCTACAACAAATACATTATCCTTAAAGTATGTTGATGGATGTGTACCTTTCTGTATCTTCTCCTCTGCATATCTCGGTTGTAAAGTAGCTGTGCAGAAGGCAGACCACGACAGAGCTCAAATTGAGCGTGAGGGAGAGAGCAGAGAGCACTGTAGACACTGGCATCAGCACTGCCCAAACATTAGTTGGCACGATGGAGATGTTGGGGGGTGATTCCTTCACAGCAATCTGTTGTGATTGTATCTGGAAAATCAGAACGACTGATAGCAGAGACATAATCCCAGATAGGATCCCTAATGAAGACAGGACCATCAAAGACCGCTGGCTATAAACGTACCTCATATTTGGGCTATAAATCACAGACTGACATGGGCGCACCTATCTTTGGAAAAAGTTATCCCGGTCGGAATCTCCTTTATCCTCGTACACGCGTTATCTTTCGCAACCTCTTCAGTCTGCCATATACTGTATCTGTAAAGAGTTGACACAATTGTGAATAGGAAAAAGTAAGAAACCTGGGATTGAGAGAATTTGCGTGTTATTTGCGTGTTGTGCACAAGCACCCGACCCCCCACCGAGCATGTGATGTTTTTAAAATCCCCGGATTAAAAACTTCGCAACAACAATGGGTTTTTCAATTGGATTCTCCAAAACAATGCGTTAAGATGCTCGTCCGAAGCAGTCCCCTGCCGGAGGGAAAACTGTTTGCAATCTTTAGAAAACTGTTCACTTTCCTTTCCAAAACATGAATTACCCCCGCATGAATGCATTTGTTAAACATGTTAAAACAATTGCAGTAGTGCGCTTTGAATTTATACTTCAGATACATTTGAAATGTGAAGAAAACATTGGTCCCAAAAACATCAGCCTCTATTTGATTGTGACCAGGTCTATGATTTTTATTTATATTTGTTAGTCTAGGCTACAGTTATATATTTGGTGCAGTTTAATGCTATTGAAAATGAATAAGGATCCACCAAAAGACATGAATCCGTTCTCGATACCTTTAACCTCTATAATTAGGCATTACCTGTAAATCAAGCAATAGAAGCCTCCTGGAAATGAATCCCAATAAACAGCTGGCTGCAAACTGGTCACAGAGCAAAACGTATTATATGTTTTATGTATAGGCTAGGGGTTAAGGTTAGGAGTTAGATTAAAGGGTTACTGTTACGCTCGTCGATGGAAGGATCGGACCAAGGTGCAGCGTGGTAGGCGTACATTTTACATTTATTAAATGGACATCAAATACAAATGAAAACGTAACGTTCAGTAGGGCATACAGCACAGTACCAAAAACAAGATCCCACAAACTAAGGTGGGAAAAAAGCTGCCTAAGTATGATCCCCAATCAGAGACAACGATAGACAGCTGCCTCTGATTGGGAACCATACCCGGCCAACAAAGAAATAGAAAAACTAGAATGCCCACCCAAATCACACCCTGACCTAACCAAATAGAGAAATAAAAGGGCTCTCTAAGGTCAGGACGTGACAGTTACATTTATTGTTCGGGGAAGGGTTAGCTAACATGCCAAGTAGTTGCATGCTAAGATAACATGCTAAGTGGTAGCTAAAAAGTAGTAAGTAGTTGCAAAGTTACTAATTAGGTAAAATGCTAAAGTTGTCCGTGATGAGATTTGAACATGCAACCTTTCCCTTCTCATACTAAATGGCTCAAATAACATAGCCTAATGTAACATATCATACTAAACAGAGTTTCACTGATTTTAGTAACATATAATATGCTTTCTCTGAGACCAGGCTGAACTAAATAGTGTCTATATTGGTTATTGTTTTGTGTTTCATGCAAGAGCTTCTTAAGGGTTTATCATAGTCCAAAACGTGTACATGTATGCACGGCAGTGTTCTAGAATATTGGACGGTTGACTTTTATAGCCTACTTTTCTAACTATCAGCACAACTCAAGCAATTTCTCCAACTCTCAATACATTCAAATGAATAGAGGATGTGTACCAGAGACGCATTGGTTGGGAATTGTAGGGAGGTGCGTATTCCATCTGCTCAGAGCCTTGTAGCTACTGTATTTCGAAATGGGACGCTGGACTATCGCGTCCTAACAGTGGTGGAAAAAGTACCCAATTGTCATACTTGAGTAAAAGTAAATATACCTTAATAGATAAGGACTCAAGTAAAAGTCACCCAGTAAAATACTACTTGAGTAAAAGTCGAAAAGTATTTGGTTTTATATATACTTAAGTATCAAAAGTAAATCTAATTGCTAAAATATACTTAAATATCAAAAGTAAAAGTATAAATAATTTCAAATTCCTTATATTAAGAAAACCAGACGGCACCATGTTCTTGTTTTTTGAAATTTTGGATAGCCAACAAACAAATCGTGTGTTTAGTGAGTTCGCCAGATCAGAGGCCGGGAATGACACGGGATGTTGTCTTGTGCTGCTAAGCATATAAAATGGAACGAATACTTTTGGGTGTCAGGGAAAATGTATGGAGTAAAATTACATTATTTTCTTTAGGAATGTAGTGAAGTAAAAATGGTCAAAAATATAAATAGTAAAGTATTTTTACTTAAGTACTTTACACCACTGCGTCCTAGACGATGAGAAGCGATAGTCCGGTGTCCCATTGTGACATAGCCAAGTGGCTCTGAGACCACTTAGCTATGTACGCACAGCCTACTGTATGGTCTTGTCTCCGCCCTAACGATGGCAGTCGTTGTCCTAACGATGGGAGTCGTTGTATCATGGAAGGATTTTGACAGGAGTGAACCCTGAGAATTTGGCCTCTCTCTCATCCTTGAAATCTCCCCCTTTGAATCCAATTAACTTTTCAATGGTTGCCTTGGAAACAAACACTGAAATACCAAGAGACAGCGCACTGCTGTTGCTCTGTTGGTTTGAGGCTACTGCGCTGTGCACTCACCCACCTTTCCTTGTTGGCCCCTATAGGAACCTTAATCCATTTCACATTTGAAAACATTATTGTACATTAAATAGGCCTACTATTTATGTCTATCATCCATATAGACTATGGCTATGCCACTTTGGGTCATTAAATTCACCTCCATTTCTGAAGTTTCTTTAAGTACATGGATGGTCTTTTTGATATAGTAAACAAATAGAATACCGTTTTGATTTTATGCAACAAAACTTTGTTGTTGTATTTGATCGATTCAGAAGTGTAGGCTATAGCACATGTAAAATTCCACAACACCCAAAAGCTCTACAAACCAAAGCTTATTTAAGGTATACTTTTTTAAATGTACTGATGCAGGTCTCACTAGCAATGAGGGGTAAGGGAAATGTTCTCTGCATGTGATTGTCTGACTCTATCTTGAAGACAGTAGGACAACTGTAGAGCAGCTAAAGGTTGGGGGTTTGGGGTAAAGGTCTGGCTCAATGCTGTTCTGATGGAGATAAGCTCGCGGCTATGAAAGTGCACACAACAAAGAATTGCTCTCACACATGCACACTGACCATGGAGTCTATTTCTGAATTCGACAGCCCCACCACACACACTAAAATGGCAGCCGCTGATGTTGTCGAAAGCAGAAGTGAGCAGTTTCAGGAAAACAAAAAAGAAGTCTAAATGTGAACACTTTCCAAAGGCTCCTTCATCTGTCTTAGAATGTACTCTCTTTTTAATGTGATTCATAATGCTTGTGGGCATACATGCTATGGCCACGATACTGATATGTAAACTTTGTTACTGCATCGAAACGACTAACATACAGTATATCCTACATAATGAATAACCTTTAGACAAAGTGTCAACACTGTTTCTATGATTCTTAGCAGGTGGTTTTACTCTTATTTACATGTGATGGTTATGTTTATTCTCCACTGAATTGGGTGAATCTAGCTGCACACAGGGATGCAGCCTATAGCAGGGGTGGAAGCGGCCCTCTGAGATGTTGCTAATTCTTGCATCATAAAGGGCCTCCTTTAAGATCATCAAGTGTGTGTATGTGTGCAACCGTGTGCTTGTGTGAGCGCACATTGGTGTGTTTGTGTGTGTCTTTGAGTGGCGTGTGTGTGCGTAGTGCCTGTGTGTGTTAGGAGTGTCTCTGTGTGATTGCTCGATGTTAATAACACTTGTCCTTAAATTATTTTTAGGAGTAATGAAAGCAATGTGCCACCTCCCAAAAATAGTCAAGAATTGTGTAGCTCGTATAAATGATTGAGTTATTACCTCTAAATATATCCATTAAGATAGTCCACATACTATCTTTTGGCATCTTTGAAGTGACAAATGGATACTGTATATAATAAACTATGACAGTACTATGTTTGGCCTAAGGGATGTGGCTGTATTATTGAAGAGTCAAAGCCTTGATTAGCTGAGTGAGATCAGTCAAATGGTAAGAAGGCTATTGTAGATCTAACAAAATCAGGCAGAACCAATAGAAGTAAGACTAGTAGGACTAGTAGGCAGTGAGATTCAATGCAGTGTGTTTAGAGATTGTAACACAGCAGAGTAAGTACAGCGCTATTGGATATGGGATCCACTTATTGCCAGTATATTTACTCACCTATTGAAATGGACCAAAATAGAAACTGGACAAAGTGAAGGAGGAATCAAAGTTACCTATCAATAGAAAACTTTTAGAAAATCCCATGCATCATCACATCGTTTAAAGTTCAGTAGCCTTCCTTTCTTTTGATCAGTTCATTTCTGTTTTTGTCTTTTTATCCACCACTATTCCCTTCTATTCTTAGGCTGCACTATTGATCATTTACCTTAAATTATCTATCTACTGACACACAGCCAATGTAAGTGAGTCAACAAGCAAGTGAGCAAATAGGGAGCTCCTAGGATGTGCTGTGAGACAAAATGAAAGGGTTACTACAGTAGCTTATTTTTAATGTAAAGAAAATATGGTATTTTAATGCACAATCCAACTCATGGCATACCAATGATAGGCCTTCATTAGAACATCTCTGACCAAGAACATTTTGTTTTGAAAACCCAAGACAGTGACCATCAATAGACATATTCTCTGTGGTTTACCTATGTTTTTATCAGAAAAGGGCACAGAAAGCACAATAGTCAAAAATAGCATATCTATGAACGACACAGACCAAGACCAGGCTTACTGTGTAGCTTATCTTGTGTCTGATCTCTGTGTGTGTGTGTGTGTGTGTGTGTGTGTGTGTGTGTGTGTGTGTGTGTGTGTGTGTGTGTGTGTGTGTGTGTGTGTGTGTGTGTGTGTGTGTGTGTGTGTGTGTGTGTGTGTGTGTGTGTGTTCACCTAACACAAAGATGGGCAAGTTGCAATAGAACATCTTCAAGTGGAATGAAGTTGAAGAGTAACTGTATATGAGAGTATCAATGGCCTGCAGGACAAGATGTTTCCAAGATGGCGTAGCAAACGTGGTTTGTCGTCCTCTCGTTTACTTTTTGTCTTTTTTGTATATATTTCAATTTATTTTCAATCTCTTTTCCATTTTTAAATTAAATGTGACACGGATCTGCTATTTTTTTTAGACCTTATAGCCTGTCACGCCCTGACCTGAGAGAGCCTTTTTATGTCTCTATTTAGGTTTGGTCAGGGTGTGATTTGGGTGGCCATTCTATGTCCTTTTTTCTATGTTTTTGTATTTCTTTGTTTTGGGCTGGTATGGCTCTCAATCAGGGACAGCTGTACATTGTCTTAGCTGATTAGCTGTTGTTGTCTTACCCGTTGTTGTCTTAGCTAGCTCTTATCAGAGTGTGCGCAACTGGTCGAAGGAAGTCAGGTGCAGGAGAGCAGAGATGAGTGAACAGGCATACTTTATTCAGGCAGAGGAAAACAGCTGGACGCAACTGCGTCACAACACTCCAGCCCAAGGGAAAAAGTAATAGCGCACAAATAACAAAACCACGGGTTACAACAATACCCGGCGAAAAACCAGGCTGTAGCGTAACATACGTAACGAACGAACAATACCACACACAGACATGGGGGGAACAGAGGATAATATACACGTAGAGTAATGAGGGGATGTAAACCAGGTGTGTGGGAAAACAAGACAAAACAAATGGAAAATGAAAGGTGGAGCGGCGATGGCCTGAAGATCGGAGACGTCGACCGCCAAACGTCGCCCGAACAAGGAGAGGAACCGACTTCGGTGGGAGTCGTGACAATACCCCCGCCTTGACGCGCGGCTCCAGCAGCGCGCCGACACCTGCCTCAGGGACGACCCGGAGGGCGAGGTGCAGGGCGATCCGGACGGCGACGGTGGAACTCCTGCTGCAGTGAAGGGTCCAACACGTCCTCCACCAGAACCCAGCATCTCTCCTCCGGACCATACCCCTCCCACTCCACGAGGTACTGAAGGCCCCTCGCCAAACGCCTCGAATCCAGTATGGAGCAAACGGAATACGCCGGGGCCCCCTCGATGTCCAGAGGGGGCGGAGGAACCTCCCGCACCTCAGACTCCTGGAGCGGGCCAGCCACCACCGGCCTGAGGAGAGACACATGGAATGAGGGGTTAATACGGTAATCGGGGGGAAGCTGTAACCTGTAACTAACCTCGTTCAGTCTCCTCAGGACTTTAAATGGCCCCACAAACTGCGGCCCCAGCTTCCGGCAGGGCAGGCGGAGGGGCAGGTTTCGGGTCGAGAGCCAGACCCGGTCCCCCGGTGCGAACACCGGGGCCTCACTGCGGTGACGGTCTGCGCTGGCTTTCTGGCGCAGCACGGCCGCTGGAGGTGAACATGGGCGGCGTCCCATGTCTCCTCTGCATGCCTGAACCTGTTGTCCACTGCAGGAGCCTTGATCTGACTCTGATGCCAAGGCGCCAGAACCGGCTGGTACCCCAGTACGCACTGGAAGGGGGAGAGGTTAGTGGAGGAGTGGCGGAGCGAGTTCTGAGCCATCTCGGCCCAGGGCACGAACGCCGCCCACTCCCCCGGCCGGTCCTGGCAATAAGGCAGCAGAAATCTACCCACATCCTGGTTCACTCTCTCCACCTGCCCATTACTCTCGGGGTGAAAACCTGAGGTAAGGCTGATCAAGACCCCCAGACATTCCATGAACGCCCTCGAGACCCTCGACCTGAACTGGGGACCCTGATCAGACACTATATCCTCAGGCACCCCGTAGTGCCAGAAGACGTGCATAAACAAGGCCTCCGCAGTCTGTAGGGCCGTAGGGAGACTGGGCAGAGGGAGGAGACGGCAGGACATAGAGAAACGATCCATAACGACCAGGATCGTGATGTTCCCCTGTGTGGGGGGGAGATCAGTGAGGAAATCGACCGACAGGTGCGACCATGGCCGTTGTGCAACGGGTAAGGGGTGTAGCTTACCTCTGGTCAGGTGCCTAGGAGCCTTACACTGGGCGCACACCGAGCAGGAGGAAACATAAACCCTCACGTCCTTGGCCAAGGTAGGCCACCAGTACTTCCCACTCAAACAGCGCACCGTCCGACCGATGCCTGGATGACCAGAGGAGGGTGACAGGTGGACCCAATAGATCAACCGGTCACTGACAGCAGACGGAACGTACAGACACCCAGAGGGACACTGGAGAGGAGCGTGCTCTGCACGTAACGCCTGCTCAATGTCAGCATCCAGCTCCCATACTTCCGGCGCCACCAGGCAGGAGGCCGGGAGTATGGGGGTAGGATCCATGGGCCGCTCCTCTGTGTCATACAGCCGGGACAGTGCGTCTGCCTTCACATTCTGGGAACCTGGTCTGTAGGAAAGGGTGAAAACACTGGAACAATAGGGATCCCTAACTATGGGCGAATGCTCTGTCGATAAAATTCCCAGCCGCACCTGAATCGACGAGCGACTTATGCTGGGAATGCGGGGAAAACTCAGGAAAGTTAACATGCAAAAACAGGTGTGCAACAGAAGGCTCTGGATGAGAATGGTGCAGGCTCACCTGGGGTGACGCCAGAGTGCCCTGCCTGCTGCTTCGACCCCCAGAGGAACCAACCCGACACCGACCGGCAGTGTGACCTCTGCGGCCACAGATGGTGCACGTGAAGGTCCTTCTTCCGGCCTCCCTGAGCGCAGCACCTCCCAGCTCCATAGGCACCGCAGCGGTGGTGCTGGGAGAGGGAACCAACAGAGCCCTCACTGAACGTCCGCGGGTGGCCAGCAGGTTATCAAGGCGAATGGACAGGTCCACCAGCTGGTCAAAGGTGAGGGTGGTATCCCTGCAGGCCAACTCCCGACGGACATCCTCGCGCAGGCTGCAGCGATAGTGGTTGATAAGGGCCCTGTCGTTCCATCCCGCTCCAGAGGCCAGGGTCCGAAAGTCCAGGGCGAACTCCTGGGTGCTCCTCGTCCCCTGCCTCAGGTGGAAGAGACATTCACCCGCCGCTCTACCCTCGGGCGAGTAGTCGAAGACTGCCCGGAAGCGGCGGGTGTACTCCTCGAAGTGGTCCAGCGCCGCATCCTCCTTCTACCAACCCAGGGCTTTCCCCGAGAGGCACGAGACGAGGGCGGACACCCTCTCACGTCCCGAAGGAGCCGGGTAGACGGTCGCCAGGTACAGGTCCAGCTGCAGCAGGAAACCGCGTGCCGCCGCCCCATCATACTCCCCGGGAAGGGCGAGACGAATCCCACTGGGACCGGGTGCAGGAGGGGCGAGTAGTGGTGACCCCTGTTGTGCTGGTGGAGGCGCTGGAGGGACTCCCTGTCTTTCCCAAAAGTCCATAGTCTGAACGACGCGGTCCAAACAAGGAGAGGAACCAACTTCAGCGGGAGTCGTGACAGCTCTCCCAATCAACACCTGTGATTGCTTTATGCCTCGCTTTATGCCTCACTCAAATGTCAATATGCCTTGTACACTGTTGTTTAGGATAGTTATTAGACCCATTCAAAGTGCCTCAGATACCTCCTTTGTCCCACCTCCCACTCATGCGGTGACCTCACCCAGCATAACTAGCCCGTCCAGAGATGCAACCTCTCTTATCATCACTCGGTGCCTGGGCTTACCTCCACTGTACCCGCACCCCACCATACCCCTGTCTGTGCATTATGCCCTGAATCTATTCTACCACGCCCAGAAATCTGCTCCTTTTATTCTCTGTCCCCAACGCACTAGACGACCAGTTTTGAGAGCCTTTAGCCGTATCCTCATCCTACTCCTCCTCTGTTCCTTGGGTGATGTGGAGGTTAACCCAGACCCCGCGTGTCCCCAGGCACTCTCATTTGTTGACTTCTGTAACCGAAAAATCCTTGGTTTCATGCATGTTAACATTAGAAGCCTCCTCCCTAAATTTGTTTTACTCACTGCATGAGCACACTCCGCCAACCCTGATGTCCTTGCCGTGTCTGAATCCTGGCTTATGAAGGCCACCAAAAATTCTGAGATTTCCATACCCAACTACAACATTTTCCATCAAGATAGAACTGCTAAAGGGGGAGGAGTTGCAATCTACTCCAAAGATAGCCTGCAAAGTTCTGTCATACTTTCCAGGTCTATGCCCAAACAGTTCGAGCTTCTAATTTTAAAAATTAATCTCTCCAGAAATAAGTCTCTCACTGTTGCCGCCTGTTATAGACCCCCCTCAGCTCCCAGCTGTGCCCTGGACACAATATGTGAATCGATCGCCCCCCATCTATCTTCAGAGTTCGTTCTGTTAGGTGACCTAAACTGTGATATGCTTAACACCAACGGCAGTCCCACAATCTAAGCTTAGAGTTACAACCCTAAATCCGTAAACATGGGCATCCTCATAGATATTATCTTGATCAACTTTCCTTCCAAATACAACTCTGCTGTTTTCAATCAGGATCTCAGCGATAACTGCTTCATTGCCTGCATTCGCTATCGGTCCTCAGTCAAACGACCACCCCTCATCATTGTCAAATGCTCCCTAAAACACTTCAGTGAGCAGGCCTTTCTAATCGACCTGGCCCAGGTATTCTGGAAGGATATTGACATCCCATCAGTAGAGGATGCCTGGTCGTTCTTTAAAAGTAATTTTCTCACCATCTTAAATAAGCATGCCCCTTTCAGAAAATGTAGAACTAAGAACAGATATAGTCCTTGGTTCACTCCAAACCTGACTGCCCTCAACCAGCACAAAAACATCCTGTGGCGGACTGCACTAGCATCGAATAGTCCCCAAAAATATGCAACTTTTCACGGAACTCAGGAACCAATACATGCAGTCAGTCAGGAAAGCAAAGGCTATCTTTTTCAAACAGAAATTTGCATCCTGTAGCTCTAACTCCAAAAGGCTTTGGGACACTGTGAAGTCCATGGAGAATAAGAGCACCTCCTCCCAGCTGCCCTCTGCACTGAGGCTAGGTAACACTGTCACCACCGATAAATCTACGATAATCGACAATTTCAATAAGCATTTCTCTACGGCTGGTCATGCTTTCCTCCTGGCTACCCCAACCCCGGCCAACAGCTCCGCACCCCCCGCAGCTACTTGCCCAAGCCTCCCCAGCTTCTCCTTCACCCAAATCCAGATAGCAGATGTTCTGAAAGAGCTGCAAAACCTGGACCCGTACAGATCAGCTCTCTTTCTAAAATTATCCGCCGCCATTGTTGCAACCCCTATTACCAGTCTGTTCAACCTCTCTTTCATATCGTCCGAGATCCCTAAAGATTGGAAAGCTGCCACGGTCATCCCCCTCTTCAAAGGGGGTGACACGCTAGACCCAAACTGTTAAAGACCTATATCCATCCTGCCCTGCCTTTCTAAGTCTTCGAAAGCCAAGTTAATAAACACATCACTGACCATTTAGAATCCCACCGTACCTTCTCCGCTATGCAATACGGTTTTCGAGCTGGTCACGGGTGCACCTCAGCCACGCTCAAGATTCTAAACGATATCATAACCGCCATCGATGAAAGACAGTACTGTGCAGCCGTCTTCATCGACCTGGCCAAGGCTTTCGACTCTGTCAATCACCGCATTTTTATCGGCAGATTCAACAGCCTTGGATTCTCAAATGACTGCCTCGACTGGTTCACCAACTACTTCTCAGACAGAGTTCAGTGTGTCATATCGGAGGGCCTGTTGTCCGGACCTCTGGCTGTCTTTATGGGGGTACCACAGGGTTCAATTCTCGGGCTGACTCTTTTCTCTGTATATATCAACGATATCGCTCTTGCTGCGGGTGATTCCCTGATCCACCTCTATGCAGACGACACCATTCTGTATACATCTGGCCCTTCTTTGGACACTGTGTTAACTAACCTCCAAACGAGCTTCAATGCCATACAACACTCCTTCCGTGGCCTCCAACTGCTCTTAAACGCTAGTAAAACCAAATGCATGCTTTTCAACCATTCGCTGCCCTCACCCGCCCGCCGAGCATCACTACTCTGGACGGTTCTGACTTAGAATATGTGGACAACTACAAATACCTAGGTGTCTGGCTAGACTGTAAACTCTCCTTCCAGACTCATATTAAATATCTCCAATCCAAAATTAAATCTAGAATCGGCTTCCTATTTCGCAACAAAGCCTCCTTCACTCACGCCGCCAAACATACCCTCGTAAAACTGACTATCCTACCGATCCTCGATATCGTCGATGTCATTTACAAAATAGCTTCCAATACTCTACTCATCAAACTGGATGCAGTCTATCACAGTGCCATCCGTTTTGTCACCAAAGCCCCTTATACCACCCACCACTGTGACCTGTATGCTCTAGTCGGCTGGCCCTCGCTACATATTCGTCGCCAGACCCACTGGCTCCAGGTCATCTATAAGTCTATGCTAGGTTAAGTTCCGCCTTATCTCAGCTCAGCTCACTGGTCACAATAACAACACCCATAGCACGCGCTCCAGCAGGTATATCTCACTGGTCATCCCCAAAGCCAACACCTCCTTTGGTCGCCTTTCCTTCCAGTTCTTTGCTGCCAATGACTGGAACGAATAGGCAAAAATCGCTGAAGCTGGAGACTTATAGTTCCCTCACTAACTTTAAACATCAGTTATCTGAGCAGCTAACCGATCGCTGCAGCTGTACGTAGCCCATCTGTAAATAGCCCATCCAATCAACCTACCTCATCCCCATACTGTTTTTATTTACTTTTCTGCTCTTTTGCACACCAATATTTCTACTTGCACATCACCATCTGCTCATCTATCACTCCAGTGTTAATTTGCTAAATTGTAATTACTTCGCTACTATGGCCTATTTATTGCCTTACCTCTTCACGCCATTTGCACACACTGTATATAGACTTTCTTTTTTTCTATTGTGTTATTGACTGTACGCTTGTTTATTCCATGTGTAACTCTGTGTTGTTTCTGTCGCACTGCTTTGCTTTATCTTGGCCAGGTCGCAGTTGTAAATGAGAACTTGTTCTCAACTAGCTTACCTGGTTAAATAAAGGTGAAATAAAAATTAAAAAAATAAAAAATCCTGAATGATATGCGTTTTCAAAGTTAAGTACAGTGGGTATCATAGGTACTCACCCCTTGGATTTCTTCACATTTTATTGTCTTACAAAGTGGGATTAAATGGATTTAATTGTACATTTTTGTCAACGATCTACACAAAATACTCTGTAATGTCAAAGTGGAAGAAAATGTGTACTTTTTAAAAAGGATTAATGAAAAATAAAACACTAATATAACTTCATTAGATAAGTATTAATCCCCCTGAGTCAATACATGTTAGAAACACCTTTGGCAGCAATTACAGCTGTGAATCTTCTTGGGTAAGTCTCTAAGAGCTTTGCACACTGGTAAAGATGGCACCGTACTGTATGGCCAATGTTTGGCAAACTCCGACCCAACTTTGCTTTTGGTGTTAATTTGTACTTTATTTTCATGGAATGTAATCAACATCTGCCCTGGGCTCTTTCTGTAATTCTGACCCAATTTTTGGAGTGTCTAAGAGGAAACGCTGGTGTTACAGAGGCAAGAGAGGAGGAGTCCTGGCGAGATTAAGGCGAAGGAAAAACCTGCCACCTCTTCCCTCCATTCTATTGGTCACTAGATAATAAGATGGATGACCTCCGATTGCGGATTTTCTACCAACAGGACTCTCATATCTGCAATATTCCCTGCTCTTCTGAAACATCGCCTTCGTACAAGATACACCCCCCCCCCCCCATGTGCTTACTCTTGCGCAGTGGAAGTCTCGACCCATTGTTCACCTGTCTTGGAATATCTGATGGTCTAATGCCGACCCTTCTACCTTCGAGTGAGTTTTCAGCTGTTATCGTGACTGTTGTATACATTCCACCTCAGGACAAGACAAATAACAAGCTAGCACTTAACAAACTGTACGAGGGTATAAAACAAACAGGAAAACGTGCACCCCGAGACTGAATTTTTTGTTGCCTGCAATTTTAATTCACCGTCATTAAGACATGTGATGCCTAACTTCCATCAACACGTCTCCTTCGCCACTAGAGGCAATAAAGTCCTAGACGACTGTTACTCTACCCTCCTTCGTCCCCCATGCGGCATATCTGATAATGACTATGTACTCCTGCTTAATGTTTACAAGCAGAAGCTCAAACAGGAAGTGTACCTGTGACACCAACGGCTCCATTGAAAAATGGTCATCAGAATCAGAGATAATGCTACAGGACTGCTTTGCTAGCGCTGATTGGAATATGTTCCGATTCTCAGCCGATAACATTTACGAGCTTCGTTAGGAAATGCATTGGCGATGTTGTACCCACAGTGAAGGTTCGCTGCTTCTCCAATCAAAAGCCATGGATTAACACTGAGGTTGGCGCTAAGCTAAAGGACAGGGCTGCCGCACACGGGGCTATCGCAGACAACCTTGAGGGCTACGGCTGAGGACAGGAACAAATACAAGAAGTCCCGTTACGAACTTCGCAGAGTCATCAACCGAGCAAAAGGACAATTTAGGAATAAGTTGGAATCATATTACATAGGCTCCGACGCCCGCCAGATGTGGTAGGGGCTACAGTCCATTACGGATCACAAAGGAAGACCCAGCCGTGATCTGCCCAACGATGCCTCTCTACCAGACGAACTCAATGCATTTTATGCACACTTCGACAATAACAACACCGTGCAGTGGGTGAGGGCCCCACCAACCCAGAGGACTGGGTGATCTCGCTCTCCGAGGCTGACGTGAGTAAGGTCTTTAATCAGGTCAACACTCGCAAAGCCGCGGGGCCAGACGGTATACCAGGGCACGTTCTAGGAGCATGGAGTGAACAGCTGGCAGGAATATTCACTGTCCTTTTCAACCTCTCCTTGTCCCAGTTGGTAATCCCCACATGTCTTAAATTGACCACCATCATTCCTGTGACTACACTACCATTCAAAAGTTTGGGGTCACTTAGAAATGTCCTTGTTTTTGAAAGAAAAGCACACATTTTTTGTCCATTAAAATAACATCAAATTGATCAGAAATACAGTGTAGACATTGTTAATGTTGTAAATGAAAAAAACGTACAAAACTGAAGATCTCGTACAACGCTATGTACTACGGCTGTACTACTCCCACAGAACAGCGCAAACTGGCTCTAACCAGAATAGAAAGAGGAGTGGGAGGCCCCAGTACAAAACGGAGCAAGAGGACAAGTACATTAGTGTGTCTAGTTTGAGAAACAGATGCCTCACAAGTCCTTAACTGGCAGCTTCATTAAACAGTACCGACAAAACACCAGCCTCAACGTCAACAGTAAAGATCGACTCCGGGATGCTGGCCTTCAGTTTCTTGGCAATTTCTCGCATGGAAAAGCCTTCATTTCCCAGAACAAGAATAGACTGACGAGTTTCAGAAGAAAGGTCTTTGTTTCTGGCCATTTTGAGCCTGTAATCGAACCCACAAATGCTGATGCTCCAGACTCAACTAGTCTAAAGTTTTATTGCTTCTTTAATCAGAACAACAGTTTCCAGCTGTGCTAACATAATTTCAAAAGGGTTTTCTAATGATCAATTAGGCTTTTAAAATTATAAACTTGGATTAGCTAACACAACGTGCCATTGGAACACAGGAGTGATGGTTGCTGATTAAGGGCCTCTGTATGCCTATGTAGATATCTGTCAGACATATCAGTGTGGATGACGGATCACCACCTCAAGCTGAACCTCGGCAAGACGGAGCTGCTCTTCCTCCCGGGGAAGGACTGCCCGTTCCATGATCTCGCCATCACGGTTGACAACTCCCTTGTGTCCTCCTCCCAGAGTGCTAAGAACCTTGGCGTGATCCTGGACAACACCCTGTCGTTCTCCACTAACATCAAGGCGGTGACCCGATCCTGTAGGTTCATGCTCTACAACATTCGCAGAGTACGACCCTGCCTCACACAGGAAGCGGCGCAGGTCCTAATCCAGGCACTTGTCATCTCCCGTCTAGATTACTGCAACTCGCTGTTGGCTGGGCTCCCTGCCTGTGCCATTAAACCCCTACAACTCATCCAGAACACCGCAGCCCGTCTGGTGTTCAACCTTCCGCAAGTTCTCTCACGTCACCCCGCTCCTCCGCTCTCTCCACTGGCTTCCAGTTGAAGCTCGCATCCGCTACAAGACCATGGTGATTGCCTACGGAGCTGTGAAGGGAACGGCACCTCCATACCTTCAGGCTCTGATCAGGCCCTACACCCAAACAAGGGCACTGCGTTCATCCACCTCTGGCCTGCTGGCCCCCCTACCTCTGAGGAAGCACAGTTCCCGCTCAGCCCAGTCAAAACTGTTCGCTGCTCTGGCACCCCAATGGTGGAACAAGCTCCCTCACGACGCCAGGACAGCGGAGTCAATCACCACCTTCCGGAGACACCTGAAACCCCACCTCTTTAAGGAATACCTAGGATAGGATAAAGTAATCCTTCTAACCCCCCCCCCCCCCCCTTATAAGATTTAGATGCACTATTGTAAAGTGGTTGTTCCACTGGATATCATAAGGTGAATGCACCAATTTGTAAGTCGCTCTGGATAAGAGCGTCTGCTAAATGACTTAAATGTAAATGTAAATGTAGATATTCCATAAAGAATCTGCCGTTTCCAGCTACAATAGTTAATTTACAACATTTACAATGTCTACACTGTATTTCTGATCAATTTGATGTTATTTTAATGGACAAAAAATGTACTTTTGCTTTTTTTAAATTACATTTCTAAGTGACACCAAACTTTTGAACAGTAGTGTAATTTTTTTTTTTATCCTCATCAATCTACACACAATATCCCATAATTATTATTATTATTTTTTTTTAACTGACATATCATATTTACATAAGTATTCAGACCCTTTACAGTCTTGAGTCTTCTTGGGTATGACGCTACAAGCTTGGCACACCTGACCTTCTCCCATTCTTCTCTGCAGATCCTCTCAAGCTCTATCAGGTTGGATGGGGACAGCTATTTTCAGGTCTCTCCGGTGATGTTCGATCGGGTTCAAGTCCGGGCTCTGGTTTGGCCACTCAAGGACATTCAGAGACTTGTCCCGATGCCATTCCTGCATTGTCTTGGCTGTGTGCTTAGGGTTGTTGTCCTGTTGGAAGGTGAACCACTACCACATATCTACAGTACAAAATCCATGTGTACTTGTGTATATAGTGCGTATGTTATCATGTGTGTGTATGCATGTGTCTATGTTTGTGTTGCTTCACAGTCCCCGCTGTTCCATAAGGTGTATTTTTATCTGTTTTTTAAAATCAAATTCTACTGCTTGCATTAGTTACTTCATGTGGAATAGAGTTCCATGTAGTCATGGCTCTATGTAGTACTGTGCGCCTCCCATAGTCTGTTTTGGCATGTCTTGTGGGGTATGCATGGGGGTCCGAGCTGTGCGCCAGTAATTAAAACGCACAGCTCCGTGCATTCAACATGTCAATACCTCTCATAAATACAAGTAGTGATGAAGTCAATCTCTACTCCACTTTGAGCCAGAAGAGAATGACATGCATATTATTATTATTAGCTCTGTGTACATCCAAGGGCCAGCCGTGCTGCCCTGTTCTGAACCAATTGCAATTTTTGTAAGCCCCTTTTTGTGGCACCTGACCACATGACTGAACAGTAGTCCAGGTGCGACAAAACTAGGGCCTGTAGGACCTGCCTTGTTGATAGTGCTGTTAAGAAGGTAGATTATGGACAGGTGCTTTATTATGGACAGACTTCTTATTTTAGCTACTGTTGTATCAATATGTTTTGACCATGGCAGTTTACCATCAAGGGTTACTCCAAGCAGTTTAGTCACCTCAACTTGCTCAAGTTCCACATTATTTATTACAATATTTAGTTGAGGTTTAGGGTTTAGTGAATGATTTGTCCCAAATACAATGCTTTAAGATTCAGAAATATTTAGGTTTAACTTATTCCTTGCCACCCACTCTGAAACTAACTGCAGCTCACCCTTCCATCACCAAACCTTTGGCAGAGATATGACTTCATGTCATTGCATCATTTGGTATGTCCTTCAATAGCCAGAGAAAAACTGAATAAAGCCTTCTTACACGTGAGTGAAATCCTAAAATAAGGTTCTAGAAATATTATTTCATAATTTACTATTTTAATCTGCTAATACTTTGTCATAATGTATTATTATTAATAATAATAATAATGTATTAATAATGTCATAATATCAATGTCTTGTCATGTCATGTACAGTAATGTGTATAATGAAACTATCACATTTAACAATAACATAAAAACTAAGAAGCAAGCATGTCACATTGAAATGCAATTTGGCAGTGGTGTAAAGTACTTAAGTAAAAAATACTTTAAAGGATTACTTAAGTAGTTTTTTGGGGTATCTGTACTTTACTATTTATATTTGTGACTACTTTTACTTTTACTTCACTACATTCCTAAAGAAAATAATGTACTTTTCCCTCCATACATTTTCCCTGACATCCAAAAATACTCGTTAAATATTGAATGCTTACATTTTGAATGCTTAGCAGGACAGGAAAATTGTCCAAATTCACGCAATTTATCAAGAGAACATCCCAGGTCATCCCCTGCCTCTCATCTGGCGGACTCGCTAAATTTGTACATTTTGTCGGAGTTTTGGAGAGTGCCCCTGGCTATCCGTAAATAAAAAAAACAAGAACATTGTGCCATCTGGTTTGCTTAATATATGGAATTTGAAATGACTTATACTTTTAGTTTTACTTTGATACTTCAGTATATTTTTGCAATTAAATTTACTTTTGATACTCAAGTATATTTAAAACCAAATACTTTTAGACTTTTACTCAAGTTGTATTTTACTGGGTAACTTACTTGAGTCATTTTCTACGAAGGTATCTTTTACTCAAGTATGACATTTGGGTACTTTTCCCACCACTGGTATTTGGGTAGTCAATTGTGACAGCCTTCATTGAACGGCCCTTCTAGTCTCTCGTCAACTGAAATGATTTCCATCAGGGAGGCGGAGCCAACGGGCACAGCCGAAAGGGCGGTATATGGTCATTTACAAATGGGCTGCAGCCAGCTGTTGCTGCTGGAAATGTGCGCGGTTGAAAGGAGCGCTCCTGAATCATTGTCATCTAGCATCAGGTGGACATTTCTAGCCACGGCACCTCGTATTCTCTTCAACGACAACGAATAGTTCTTGAATTATTTAAAGACATTCCAAAAAATTTTAATATAGACACTGCTGTCCTATTTATCAGTCAATACCGGCTCAAACACAGAGTAACCTACAGTTAAGAACAGGGCCGAACGTGACACCGGAGAGATATCGAAGAACAGGTGAGCTGGGAGCAGTCATTGTTTTCTTATCAAAAACAATATACATTTTGCCTCCACTCAGAGTTTCCTTAAAATGATCTGTGCTACTCTGAGAAAACTGTAAATTATGGCATAGGCTAGTAATATGCTATTACTGTTTAACTAATTTATAGTAGATACTTAGGAATGAGTAACTCTGGGACCTAAATACTATTATTAACCGAGTATTTTTGCATCAGAAATGCAGTAATTATTTGGGAGTCTTATGTATTATTAACAACGACACATGCAGGCCTCACAGCTGTATTTATAGTGCTGTTGCCCAGTTGTATAATTTACTAAAGACTGTCATGTGCCTGGTTATGCTATATTTGACACAGTATTCCACTTGATAGGCTACATTCAAAGGGTCAATCATCGGGAGGCCTGTTTTTATTGATGGGTTCCTCTTGGTCAAAAGAGATAGGATCAATGAAAGATGTTTCTAATGTTAGCAAGAAGCTAGTTGTGTTGTTCAGGCAGATGAAACGTGAGACTTCATCCAATAGAGAAAGTAATGGGGAAAGTAAGCCTAACCCTTGCATGACAAATAATACATTTGCATTCTTTGGCTCTATCCCACTATGAGTCATCCCTAAGTCAGATCATATTTGTGTCATAATTGAAGATGAAAGGAAATGGATGGCGAGATTCTTACATATTTACAGTAGTGGATCAATAATGCCACAAGTGTACCTATCAAGACATAACACTTTCAACGAATTGATGTATCTGCACATCATAGTAATGACTGACAAGTACTGTGCCTATCATAAGTATTCACCCCCTTGGAGTTCTTCACAGTTTATTGTGTTACAACGTGGGATTAAAATGTATTTAATTGTAATTTCTGCCAACAGTGTACACAGACTATTCTGTAATTCCAACGTGGAATTAATGGAATAAAATAAAACATGTAAATGTTATAAAAATAAAACACTAATATATCTTGCTTAGACAAGTATTCACCCCCCGGAGTCAATACATGTTAGAATCACCATTGGCAGTGATTACAGCTTTGAGTCTTTTTGAGTAAGTCTCTAAGAGTTTGCACACCTAGACTGTGTAATATTTGCCTATTATTCTTTTCAAAATTCTTCAAGCTCTGTCAAGTTGGTTGTTGATCATTGCTAGACAGACATTTTCATGTCTTGCCATATATTTTCAAGCAGATTTAAGTCAAAACTGTAAGTAGGCCACTCAGGAACATTCACTTCCTTCTTGGTAAGCAACTCCAGTGTACCTTTGGCCTTGTGTTGTAGGTTATTGTCTTGTTGAAAGATTAGTCTCCCTCCCGGAGTCTGATGGAAAACAGACTGAATCAGGTTTTCCTCTAGGATTTTGCCTGTGCTTAGCTCCATTACGTTTGTTTTTATCCTGAAAAGCTCACCAGTCCTTGCCGAGGACAAGCATACCCATATAATGATGCAGCCACCACCATGCTGAAAAATATGAAGAGTGGTACTCAGTGTTGTGTTGTGTTGGATTTGCCCCAAACATATATTTTTTTATTCAGGACAAAAAGTAGATTTATTTGCCACCTTTTTGGAGCATTACTTTACTGCCTTGTTGCAAACAGGATGCATGTTATGTAATATTTTTTATTCTGTACAGGCTTCCTTCTTTTCACTCTGTCATTTATGTTAGTATTGTGGATCCATCCTCAGTTCTCTCCTATCACAGCCATAAAACTTCATAACTGTTTTAAAATCACCATTGGCCTTATGCTGAAATCCCTGAGCGGTTTCCTTCTTCTCTGGCAACTCAGTTAGGAAGGACGCTTGTATCTTTGTGGTGACTGGGTCTATTGATTCACCATCCAAAGCCTAGTTAATTACTTCACCATGCTCAAAGGGATATGCAGTGTCTGCTTTTTATTTTTTTAAATGACCTACAGTGCATTCTGATAGTATTCAGACCTCTTGACTTTTTCCACATTTTGTTACGTTACAGCCTTGTTCTAAAATAAAAAATAAAAAAATCCTGATCAATCTACACACAATACCCCATAATGACAAAGCAAAAACAGGTTTTGAAATTTTTGCACATATATTACAAATTAACAACTGAAATATAATATTTACTCAGTACTTTGTTGAAGCACCTTTCGCAGCGATTACAGCCTTGAGTCTTCTTGGGTATGACGCTACAAGCTTGGGACACCTGTATTTGGGGAGTTTCTCCCATTCTGCTCTGCAGATCCTCTCAAACTTTGTCAGGTTGGATAAGGAGCATTGCTGCACAGCTATTTTCAGGTCTCTCCAGAGATGTTCGATCAGGTTCAAGTCCAGGCTCTGGCTGGGCCACTCAAGGACATTCAGAGACTTGTCCCAAAGCCACTCCTGCATTGTCTTGGCTGTGTGCTTAGGGTCGTTGTCCTGTTGGAAGGTGATCCTTCGCCCCAGTCTGAGGTCCTGAGTACTCTAGAGCAGGTTTTTACATTTTACATTTTAGTCATTTAGCAGACGCTCTTATCCAGAGCGACTTACAGTAGTGAATGCATACATTTCATACAATTTCATACATTTTTTTTTTTCTGTGCTGGCCCCCCGTGGGAATCGAAACCACAACCCTGGCGTTGCAAACACCATGCTCTACCAACTGAGCTACAGGTTTTCATCAAGGATCTCTCTGTACTTTGCTCAGTTCATCTTTCCCTCAATCCTGACTAGTCTCCCAGTCCCTGCCGCTGAAAAACATCCCCACAGCATGATGCTGCCACCACCGTGCTTCACCTTAAGGATGGTGCTAGGTTTCCTCCAGACGTGACACTTGGCATTCAGGCCAAATAGTTCAATCTTGGTTTTGTCAGACCAGAGAATCTTGTTTCTCATGGTCTGAGAGTTCTCTAGGTGACTTTGGGCAAACTCCAAGCGGGCTGTCATATGCCTTTTACTGAGGAGTGGCTTCCATCTGGCCACTCTATCATAAAGACCTGATTGGTGGAGTGCTGCAGAAATGGATGTCCTTCTGGAAGGTTCTCCCATCTCCACAGAGGAACTCTGGAGCTCTCTCAGAATGACCATCAGGTTCTTGGTCACCTCCCTGACCAAGGCCCTTCTCCCCCGATTTCTCCGTTTGGCCAGGCAGCCAGCTCTAGGAAGAGACTTTGTGGTTCCAAACTTCTTCCATTTAAGAATGATTTAGGCCACTGTGTTCTTGGGGACCTTCAATGCTGCAGACATTTTTTGGTACCCTTCCCCAGATCTGTGCTTCGACACAATCCTGTCTCAGAGCTCCACTGACAATTCCTTCGACCTCATGGCTTGGTTTTTGCTCTGACATGCATTGTTAACTGTGGGACATTATGTAGACAGGTGTGTGCCTTTCCAAATCAGGTCCAATCATTTAAATTTACCACAGTGGACTTCAATCAAGTTGTAGAAACATCCCAAGCATGAACAATGGGAACAGGATGCACCTGAGCTCAACTTCTAGTCTCATAGCAAAGGCTCTGAGTACTTATGTAAATAAGGTATTTTATTTAATCTTTTTTTTTTATTAGCAAAAAATAAATAAAAATAAACGGATTTTGATTTGTCATTATAGGGTATTGTGTAGATTGATGAGGAAACATATTAAATTAATAATTTTTAGAATAAGTCTGTAACGTAACAAAATGTGAAAAAAGGAAGGGGTCTGAATACTTTCCAAATGCGCTGTGGCTACCAATTGGTGCCCTTCTTTTCAAGACATTGAAAAGCTCCCTGGTTTTGTGATTGAATCTGTGCTAGAAATGTACTACTGGACTGAGGGACCTTACATAAATTTGTGTGTGGGGTTCAGAGATGAGGTAGTCATAAAAAAATCTTGTTAACCTCTATTATTGAACACAGAGTCCATGCAACTTATATGTGATTTGTTTAGCAAATCTTTACCCAGGAACTTATTTAGGCTTGCCATAACAAAGGGGGTGAATACTTATATAACCAAGAGATTCTAGTTATTTATTTTTTATTTATTTGTAAAACAAATATATATATATTTTCTCTTTGACATTATGGAATATTTTGTGTAGATAAATTACAAATAAAAATCACAATTTCTTACGCACCAACATTTGAAGAAATCCAAGGGGGTGAATACTTATGATAGGCACTGTATAGTCTTTATACGGTGGGTAAATAATGTATATTTGGGGGGTGTATTGTGTGTGTCCATCAGGCCTATATACAGGTACAGTAGTTCATTCCCATTGCATGTACACTTCCTTTTTAAATGATGCATATTTTTATGGAGCATTTTGTAAATGCTAGAGAACACTGAAACACTATTTGTATGGACTAAATTCATTTTAGATGATGCCAGTTGCTTAGTGGGTGTACATTATACTGTCACAATAGGGACGCAGGATTTTCTATCATGAAGGAAAGATTTGCCGTGGAGCAAATATGTAAAGTGGAATCTGGTCCAGTGGCTGCTTTAAATGCATTTTATTTATGCTTCCATTTTTATCCTTTCATTCAGCTCCTCAAAAATCTTAACTTGGAGCAAAGCATAGCCAACAGAGAATGTGCAAGAATCAACAGGAAGGCACAAATTATATGGTTAGGATACATAAAGAAAAACATATTTTCAAAGTAGAATATTTAACTCTCAACAATTTCCAGTAAAACACTGACATACTGTATTTCCAATGCTTACAACAAATATTTGTTCATCGTGAACTGAAAGTTTAAATTCTTTGCATGACTTGACAACATCTGTGTTTGTTATTCTTGTTCTCAAGTTGCTTTTCCATGGACAGCAATATGTTTGTTTCTAAAAGAGAGCATCTTTGACCTTTTGGTTTTATAATAAAACCACTAAACTTGGGCACTCAGTATTGAACCTATTGCCCCTGTTGCAGTCATGACTACATCTCTGTCTCTCTCTGTCTCTGTCTCTAAGCTGAGGCATGACACTATGGTCTTGACATGTCTCTGTGGTTCACAAAAATCCTGAAGCTCTTCCAGAAAGATCAGGTGTCCTGCCCATAGTGTGTGTCTATTCTGACTCAATCCAAAATATACAGGCAATTTAATTATCTCCTGTTAAAATTAGACAGATATTTCCTCACCTCTGCTTTGCAAATGTCCAGCCAGGGAGTCATTGCAAATAACAAAGCGCATAAACTGTCTGACCCTGCTGTGTCACATTCGAGTTTTAAATAAACATGGGGTGAAATATAGATTTTTTTAACCATAAATCAGTCTTGCAAATTGATACTGTATTGGCCCACTGCATTGCTTTTAGAATATTTCACACAAACCTTAATCTGTGATCAATTCAGCAATGAATGAAGTGTTAACTTTTTTTATAATAATCTGCATTTTATGTCAAGGTTTGTTGAGTCAATAAGCGTTCGTGTCGGCATGTTTGCCTTGGCTTGGGGGGGGCTTTATGTATTGGGTTATGCAAATAGGATTCCTGCTTTCAATTTTGGGGCCTGGTTTCTCATCTTGCCATTGAACTGAAATGACTGGAGCATCAAAAACTAATACTGAAAACACTCTGCTTTTATGCTTTTTCCCAGCTAATATTGTATGGTAGCATTCATCTAAGAGTTTGGTTCTCTGTTCACAGTTATAGGCCTTAAAGGAGAAATGTTTGCTTTCTCCTTCTGCAAGGGGTGAACATTAGCAAGTTTCCATTTAATTTATTTAATGGAATGTGGAATGACACAGTTGTTATTGTCATGTACATTTACAGCAATGATCCGTGTTCACGAGTAAGTTCCCATTTAACGTTCACTGGAATTGCTATAATTAAAGCCAGTGTGTTAGTGAGAAGTATCACACCTCTGTATCAAGTCCTTCACTCACTCATATGAAGTAGTGCTACAGCGTTGACTGGTAATGACAAAACTGTTTGTTGTCGGTGTTGTTCACCCTGTGGTGTCCCTGGGGACAGCCAGGGTGTCTTTGGGAGAGAGGGCCTGACTGTGCTAGAGGCCTGCTCTGTTAGTGTGTATGGTCTCGTTTCCACTGTCTGGCCTCTGGGAAGGTGTCAGAGGAAGCTGCACTCTGTCCCTAGGAGCTCGAGACCCTGGGGCAACTGTGTGTGAGTGCAATTATTGCACTATTACAGGACACAAAATACTTGTGTTATTTTCTACTCCACTTACTGTATACAGTATATCATCTATAGCTTACCACAGGCATTTTCCTGGTCTTGAATACCATGGCCTCTTGAGTGGCAAAAAGTAATTGGATTCCATCTTATAGTGTGTGAACAAGATCATTGGAAATTAAAACCGTAACATTTGCTCTACCCCCCCAAGGCAGCCAAATGTACATTCTCAACAACACTCCAATGGTTTTTACAGAGAGTGAAACTCAGGTACATTTCTCTCTAACTTGACTTTTATGAGCCTGTTTGAGACCTCAAGTGGCGGTTGTCATGTAGACTGCATTATCCAGAATTAGCTGACATTAGGCTTGTGCAGGTTTACTGGCTTCGTCGTTGGGGGTTTGAGAAACCATCAAAACAACGGTGAGAGGGCCAAGTCCTCACTGTTTAGAGGGGAGGTAAATGCTATATTTGCCTGATGTGTGTGTGTGTGTGTGTGGGGGGGGGGGGGGGGGGGTGTGGTGTGTAATTCTGAGAGAAAGGAACTTTCTGTAAACCCCAATGTGATAAAGATCTCTCTGGCCTCTCTGTAGCTCGGGTCTTCCACTTCCCTCTACTGTCTTCATTTACATCTGAGGCGAGATGCTCTCTTCTGCAGAACTGTACATGCTAGTCATGTAGAGTTCTCCTCTCAGTTGCAGAAAACAATAGTATTTTTTATTCAGTACAATGCAAGATGATGCAATCATAATTGGTGCAGTCATTTGGTGTGTTCTTGGTGGACCTTTTGTTTGTGCAATCCAATAGCTGAGCAGTTACAACTATTTTGCCCCAGTATCTGTTACTAGTTCGCTGTACTATAGATTTAGGAGACTTGTCTACTTTCTAATTCTGTCAGTCTTAATAAAGCACTATTATTCAGAGAAGTTTCAGTCATCGAAAATGGAGTACCAACGATGGATATTTTTCAACACATTGATTGATTCTGTTCTATTTTACAGTTTGAGGTGTAAGTGTCTTGCCTTAGAGGCTGAGTCCAGTGGATACTTTATAAGGTAATGATAGGGGCACAGAGGTGGATTCCTCAGAAATGCCCTGAATGCCTGTGTGCCAAGCGTGGGCAAGGGGGCAGTGGGCACTCTGGGGGTCGTGGGAACACCGGCACCATATCCGCTCACTCACCATTTGGATGTGGCTTCTAAATATAGAGGTCATACGTGTCCAATATGAGAAGGGAAAACTCCTCTGGGCTTTGCATCAGTAGAGACAGTACAGTCAGTTACTGCCAGCTGAGGACAGGGACGCAGAGAGTTGTACTAGACCTACTTTTCTGATCTCAACCATGTACTTATCTTACGTGTAAAGTTTTTTATGATATATTGTGGATACTATTGTTATGCTCAATGTCATTTATAAATGTGACGTTCTTGATCTTGATTTGTATATTGCTGTGTTTACAACGCAATTATATACAGTGCCTTCAGAAAGTATTCACACCCCTTGACTTTTTCCACATTTTAAATTTGTTAAAGCCTGAATTTAAAATGGATTAAATGGAGATGTTGTGTCACTAGCCTAAAAACAATACCCCATAATATCAAAGTGGAATTTTGTTTCTAGAAATGTTTACTTATTAATTAAAAATAAAAAGCTGAAATGTCTTGAGTCAATAAGTATTCAACCTATTGTTATGGCAAGGCAAAGTTGTTAGTTAAGGAGAACAAATGTGCTTATTAAGTCCCATAATAAGTTGCATGGACTCACTCTGTGTGCAATAATAGTGTTTAACATGATTTTTGAATGACTACCTCATCTCTCTACCCCACACATACAATTATCTGTAAGGTCCCTCAGTCAGGCAGTGAATTTCAAAGAGATTAAATCACAAAGACCAGGGAGGTTTTCCAATGCCTCACAAAGAAGGGCACCTATTGGTAAATTAGGAAAAAAAGCAGACATTGAATATCCCTTTTGAACATGGTGAAGTTATTAATTACACTTTGGACGGTGTATCAATACACCCAGTCACTACAAAGATACAGGTGTCCTTCCTAACTCAGTTGCCGGAGAGGAAGGAAACCGCTCAGGGATTTCACCATGAGGCCAATGGTGATTTTGAAATAGTTACAGAGTTTAATAGTTGTGATAAGAGAAAACTGAGGATGGATCAACAACATTGTAGTTACCCCACAATTGTAGTTACAACACCATAGTGCCCTCAAAGCTCATCAATAAACTCAGGACCCTGGGACTAAACACCTCCCTCTGCAACTGGATCCTGGACTTCCTGACGGGCCGACCCCAGTTGTTCAGGGTAGGTAACAACACATCCGCCATGCTGATCCTCAACACAGGTGCACCTCAGGGGTGCGTGCTCAGCCCCCTCCTGTTCTCCCTGTTCACTCATGACTGCATGGCCAGGCACGACTCCAAAACCATCATTAAATTTGACGATGACACAACAGTGGTAGGCCTGATCACCGACAACAACGAGACAGCCTATAGGGAGGAGGTCAGAGACCTGGCCGTGTGGTGCCAGGACAACAACCTCTCCCTCAACGTGATCAAGACAAAGGAGATTATTGTGGACTACAGGAAAAAGAGGACCAAGCACGCCCCCATTCTCATCGACAGGGCTGCAGTGGAGCAGGTTGAGAGCTTCAAGTTCCTTGGTGTCCACATCACCAACAAACTATCATAATCCAAGCACCCCATGACAGTCGTGAAGCAGGCACGACAAACCTATTCCCCCTCAGGAGACTGAAAAGATTTGGCATGGGTCCTCAGATCCTCAAAAGGTTCTACAGCTGCACCATCGAGAGCATCCTGACTGGTTGCATCACTGCCTGGTATGGCAACTGCTCGGCCTCCGACAGCAAGGCACTACAGAGGGTGGTGCGTATGGACTTGTACATCACTGGGGCCAAGCTTCCTGCCATCCAGGACCTCTATACCAGGCGGTGTCAGAGGAAGGCCCTGAAAATTGTCAAAGACTCCAGCCACCCTAGTCATAGACTGGTCTCTCTGCTACCACATGGCAAGCGGTACCGGAGCGCCAAGTCTAGGTCCAAGAGGCTTCTAAACAGATTCTACCCACAAGCCATAAGTCTCCTGAACATCTAGTCAAATGGCTACCCAGACTATTCACATTGTCCCCCGCCTCCCTTCTCCACACCACTGCCACTCTCTCTTGTCATCTATGCATAGTCACTTTAATTAACTCTACCTACATGTACATACTACCTCAACTAACCGGTGCCCCCGCACATTGACTCTGTACCGGCACCCCCCTGTATATATTGTTATTTTTTACTGCTCCTCTTTAATTACTTGTTACTTTTATCTCTTATTCTTTTCCATATTTTTTGGAACTGCACTGTCGGTTAGGGGCTCGTAAGTTACCATTTCACCTGTTGTATTCTGCGCATGTGGCTAATACAATTTGATTTGATTTGATTTGACAATACTAACCTAAATGAATAGTAGGAAGCTTGTACAGAATACAAATATTCCAAAGCATGCATCCTGTTTGCAATAAGGCACGAAAGTGAAACTACAAAACCATTGGCAAAGAAAATATCTTTATGTCCTGAATACAAAGCGTTATGTTTGGGGCAAATCCAACAAAACACATCTTTGAATACCACTCTTCATATTTTCAAGCATGGTGGTGGCTGCATCATGTTATGGGTGCTTGTTATCATCAAGGACTAGGGAGTTTTTTAGGATAAAAAGAAACAGGATAGAGCTCAGCACAGGCAAAATCCAATAGGAAAACCTGACTCAGTCTGCTTTCAAACAGACACTGGGAGACAAATTCCCCTTTCAGCAGGACAATAACCTAAAACAAAAGGCCAAATATAAACTGGAGTTGCTTACCAAGACAACACTGAATGTTCCTGAGTGGCCTAGCTAGAGTTTTGACTTAAATCTGCTTTAAGAATCTATGGCAAGACTTGAAAATGGCTGTCTAGCAATGATGAACAACCAACTTGACAGAGTTTGAAGAATTACAAAAATAATAAGCAGATATTGTGCAATCCAGGTGTGTAAAGGTCTTAGAGACTTACCCAGAAAGATTCACAGCTGTAATCGCTGCCAAATGTGACTCTAAGATATATATATAGTTGAAGTCAGAAGTTTACATACACGTAGGTTGGCGTCATTAAAACTCTTTTTTCAACCACTCCACAAATTTCTTGTCAACAAACTATAGTTTTGGCAAGTTGGTTAGGACATCTACTTTGTGAATGACACAAGTCATTTTTCCAACAATTGTTTACAGACAGATTATTTCACTTATAATTCACTGTATCACAATTCCAGTGGATCAGAAGTTTACATACACTAAGTTGATTGTGCCTTTAAACAGCTTGGAAAATTCCAGAAAATGACGTCATGGTTTTAGAAGCTTCTGATTAGGCTAATTGACATACTTTGAGTCAATTGGAGGTGTACCTGTAGATGTATTTCAAGGCCTGCCTTCAAACTCAGTGCCTCTTTGCTTGACATCATGGGAAAATTAAAAGAAATCAGCCAAGACCTCAGAAAAAGAACTGTAGACCTCCACAAGTCTGGTTCATCCTTGGGAGCAATTTCCAAATGCCTGAAGGTACCACATTCATCTGTACAAACAATAGTACGCAAGTATAAACACCATGGGACCACGCAGCCGTCATACCGTTCAGGAAGGAGACGCGTTCTGTCTCCTAGAGATGAACGTATTTTGGTGCGAAAAGTTCAAATCAATCCCAGAACAACAGCAAAGGACCTTGTGAAGATGCTGGACGAAACAGGTACAAAAATGTTTATATCCACAGTAAAACGAGTCCTATATCGACATAACCTGAAAGGCCGCTCACCAAGGAGAAGCCACTGCTCCAAAACCGCATAAAAAAGTCAGACTACGGTTTGCAACTGCACATGGGGACAAAGATCGTACTTTTTGGAGAAATGTTGTCTGGTCTGATGAAACAAAAATAGAACTGTTTGGCCATAATGACCATCATTATGTTAGGAGGAAAAAGGGGGATGCTTGCAAGCCGAAGAACACCATCCCAACCGTGAAGCACGGGGGTGGCAGCATCATGTTGTGGGGGTGCATTGCTGCAGGAGAGACTGGTGCACTTCACAAAATAGATGGCATCATGAGGCAGGAAAATGATGTGGATATATTGAAGCAACATCTCAAGACATCAGTCAGGAAGTTTTAGCTTGGTTGCAAATGGGTCTTCCAAATGGACAATGACCCCAAGCATACTTCCAAAGCTGTGGTAAAGTGGCTTAAGAACAACAAAGTCAAGTTATTGGTGTGGCCATCACAAAGCTCTGACCTCAATCCCATAGAAAATTTGTGGACAGAACTGAAAAAACGTGTGCGAGCAAGGAGGCCTACAAATCTGACTCAGTTGCACCAGCTCTGTCAGGAGGAATGGGCCAAAATTTACCCAACTTATTGTGGGAAGCTTGTGGAAGGCTACCCGGAACGTTTGACCCAAGTTAAACAATTTAAAGGCAATGCTACCAAATACTAATTGAGTGTATGTATACTTCTGACCCACTGGGAATGTGATGAAAGAAATATTTAATTTCACATTCTTAAAATAAAGTGGTGATCCTAACTGACCTAAGACATGAGCAGGCCTGCCCGTATGTCTCTACCATCTTTTTTTCTGAACCTGAACATGGGAGAAGAGGGGGTGGTGTAGAACTTTCCCTTTTCGAAAACCCACTGTTTTTCTTCCGCTGGTTTCACCAGGGCCTGTTGTACCTTACAAGCTGACTGGTTTATATTTGTAACCCTGCTAGCTCTGGTCCCGGGTTAACCCAGACTGAGGGGGTGTCAGACTGCTCTAACTTTATCCCCCATCGCCTCATCAGAGTATAAATATACAGGCTGCATGACAAGGGGGAAGAGTGGGACTTACGTCGCTTAAACAAAACACATGCCATTTTCCCATCAGAATTGTCTGAAGGTTAAGACCCATACTGTATGGTGGTTGGTGCTCTTATTTCGATAAGGTTGAGTGGCACCACTGTGTATGAGCCTACCCGTAACCCTTTATGAAGCGGCCAGAGGTCTCAACCATATGGCTTGCATTTTGAAAGTTAGCTAGGTTTGATTGTGTAATGGGCTGTTGATGTTGCCTTGAGATTTACAAAAGACTATATAACTCAATGGGATATCCTGATGAAATAAAGTTAACTTAAATAAACTTTTTAGTTACTAGGATGACATTTACATGCTGTGCTGAACAGGGGATGAGTTCAAATGACTGAGTTTAGATTTTTTTATATATATCTATTTTCACAGTGTTAAGCCATCTGTCAGACACGCAGACCGTAAACACAATGGGAAGGAAAAAAATACAAATCTCTCGTATCCTGGACCAGCGGAATCGACAGGTACAACTCTTTAATTATTCTATCACTATTGATTGATTATTACATTTAACATGGTATAGTTAAACAGTCACAGACCAAATAATACATGGACCAATATATTTCTGTTCCCAGGTGACATTCACCAAGCGTAAGTTTGGCCTGATGAAGAAAGCGTATGAGCTGAGTGTGCTGTGTGACTGTGAGATCGCCCTCATCATCTTCAACAGCACCAACCGTCTGTTCCAGTACGCCAGCACTGACATGGACAAGGTCCTGCTCAAGTACACAGAGTACAGCGAGCCTCACGAGAGCAGGACCAACACAGACATACTGGAGGTATAAATACATTACAGCTCCACACGTTACTCAACATGTTCTCCTATACGTATAGTAATCTGTTGCGTAATTACATGCAAGGTTACAATTACATGAATTCCCAATAAAGACACACTGTTGAGAGTGCATTGACGTTGGAATGCATAGGTTTATGAAATGCTTACTTGGGCTCCCCCACAAAGCATTGAAAAAACAATGTTGGTACAGTCCACTTCTGTATTGTTAGGACATCCCCAAGAATCAATAGTATAAATAGTGCTGTATCCTTGAGGTAATGTCTGTGTGCTGCTCTTTCCTCTGTCCTGCTACTGTAGACTCTGCGGAGGAAGGGCCTGGGCCTGGACGGGACAGAGCTGCTGGACACGGAGGAACCTATGCAGGTGGCAGCAGAGAAGTATGGCCCACACAGCGAGGGCATGGACCTCTCCCTGGCCCGCCAGCGCTACTACGTTAGTACTCACACTGGTCTTATCAGACAGATGCTGTCTGAGCTAAAGGCTGTACATTAACTAAAGTTGTTTCATTGATTTCTTTTATTCTGTGAAGAATGGCTAAATTATTGAACAGTCAAACCATTCATTTGACTCAGTGAGCACATGTTGTACTCATAGAGACACTTTAGCTCTGCAATGCAGCTGCAATAAACCTAACTTTGAAATCTTAACTCAAACAGACACTCTCTCATATTTCTCCTCAGGCCCCCTCCTTGCACTCACCAGAGGCCCAGTTCCTGGTGTCTACTGGCTGTGAGAATGGATACCCCAACTCCTCCAACCCCAGCCAGAGCTCCCACAGACCCCCGGCCTTCAAGCCCCTGGGCCCCAGACCAGGCTCAGCCAGCCCTGCAGGGCCGCACTGCCATGCTGCCTTCATGTCCCCACACTCAGGTGACCTGGCCCCCTAGTTCCTCTTTGCAAACATTCCTAGAGGGTTAGAGGTACCATTCTTGGCATGATTTGTCTACAGAATGGCTGGTATGGATGAGTGTCCATGAGTGTGAGTCCACCTCAGTGCTGTGCAGCCAGCTGTGCACACAGGAAGTGAGTGAGTGAGTGAGTGAGTGAGTGTGTGTGTGTGTGTGTGTGTGTGTGTGTGTGTGTGTGTGTGTGTGTGTGTGTGTGTGTGTGTGTGTGTGTGTGTGTGTGTGTGTGTGTGTGTGTATGTGTGTGTGTGTGTGTGTGGTGTGTGTGTGTATGTGTGTGTATGTGTGTGCTGTCTGAAACAGTCCCCACAAGTGAAACAGCGTCTGGAGGCTGATCTGTGGTTTCTGAGCAGTGAGTGTGTTGCACCTGCTGGTCATCTCAGCTCAGCTCAAGCCCTCACTCTTCACACCCTATAGTTATTAGTAGACATGCGTAGGGATGCCACTCGATGGTGTGTGATCGCAACCAAGCTTTGTAGTCAATTAAATCAGCATTTTGAAAGACTACACTACTGTACGATGCTTGTAATATGCAATTATCAATACAGATCAGAGCTAAATGTATGGTAAAAATACGTATTATGCTTACTAAGTTAATGTGTGAATACATTTTTCGTTATCAGGTTGACATTAATAATGTACGTTTTGATAATCTAAAGTATCTGAAGTGGCAGACGTCTATTAGAGATCCAAAATTGATTCCTAAAAAATGTATTTTACAGGCAGAGGGAGTGAGAGAGATTGAGAGAGAGTGATTGAGGGTTCTGTCGGTGAGTGAAACATCTTGTTCTCACTTCCTATTTGTGTTCTCTCTGTTCAGGTATTGGCAACTCTATGTTCTCCCATGGCAACCTGAGCCGGGCCTTGGAGATGAAGACTCCTCCCCCTTTGAATCTGGGCAGTGAGAACCGGCGGACAGAGAGCCACCCTGGCATGGGTGGCACACGCGCCAACTTTAGCAGTTCTGTAAGGATCTCTTAAATCCTACTTGTCAGTCATAACGCGAGGTTAGCATGAGGTACTGCAGTACTGCAGGCTACATAGTTCCACTACCACTACCACAGGATTGTTTTACGGTGGAGATATGGTTTTTCTGTTGCAGTCATACGCAATGTTCTTGGTTGGTCATCAATCGACAAGATAATTGAAAAAAACATGCTTATTTTATTTCATAATATACATCATTTAAAACGGCCAAGTACAATTCACAACGGTAATCAGTTGGTAAGAGACAGACATTCCGTAAATACTAGGAATAGATTGTCCACCATCTATGCGTTATCCAGACAGAAAAGAGAAATAGGCAAAAGAACATTTCGATTTAGAGCAATAAAGAAATTGAATAAATTAACTGAGCAAATCAGAAACCTTTCAATATATAAATGTAAACATTATTTTAAAACAATTTAAATATAATACACAGAAATGTTGTGGGATTACAGTAGATGAAGAATTCATATTTTTTAGATTGATTATTTATTGGTTTATTACGTTAGAATATTATGTATGTTTGTAATAGTGTGTTATATGTGAAATTGTGTTCGTATATAAATTGTATTTTAATATTTAAGGACTCTTGGAAGATTAGTCCAAATGGGGACTAAAAGAGATCCAAATCAAATCAAATCAAAAATCAAACCACTCATGGTGATTATGAAGGACCAATCAGAGAGCAGGGTTATGACGATGTCATTATGAAGGGACCAATCAGAGAGCAGAGTTTTGAGGATGTTATTACGATGGGACCAATCAGAGAGCAGGTTTAAGATTATGTAATTACGAATCGACCGATAAGAGAGCAGGGTTATGATGATGTCATTATGATGAACCAATCAGAGAGCATGTTTATGACGATGATATTACAAAGGGACCAATCTGAGATTAGGGTTAGGACAATGTTTTTATGAAGTGCCCAATTAGAGAGCAGGGCTATGACGATGTCATTATGATGTGTCAATCAGAGAGCAGTGTCATAACAATGTCATTATGATGTAATTATGAAGGACCAATCAGAGGACAGGGTTATGATGATCTCATTATGAAGGGATCAATCAGAGCGCAGGGTTATGATGATATCCTTATGAAGGACTAATCGGAAAGCAGGGTTATGACGATGCCATTACGAAAGGACAATCAGAGGACCAACCAGTAATTAATGAATAGATTAGGCATATTTACTTTGGATGGTAACCACATTGACCGTGTCCACTCTTGTAAATATCTGGGCAATTGGATTGATGAAAAGCTACCTTTTAAAAAGCATATTGATGAGTTAGTTAAGAAGTTGAGAATTAAAATGGGCTTCTTCTATAGAAATAGGTCCTGCCACTCGTTAAATAGCAGAAAGCAGATTATTCAGTCAATGTTCCTACCGGTTTTAGACTATGGCGACATCATCTATATGAATGCAGCTGACACTACATTAAAGCCGTTAGATGCAGTTTTTCATAGCACATTGTGCTTTATTATGGGCGACAGGTTCAGTACACATCGCATTCTTTAACAAAAAGTATGCCGGCCCTCTTTGAAGTTGTGGAGGTCAATTTATTGCTCTCTTTTTATTTATAAAGCTCTCTTGCAAAAACTTCCCCCCGTACCTAACATCATTACTAACTTTTAGACGTATGAGTTACCATACCCAGTCTCAGGGATGGCTAACTCTGGAGATCCCTTCAGTCTCTTTGGCATTTCAAATTGTTAATTGGGGACCTCTTTGCTGAGGAATGTGATTGTTTCTCTTGAGTGTGTTTTTTTTGTGGTAATCTTGTATATTTGTATTATGTGCTATTTGTAAAGTGTGTATTTGCATGGCTCCCTTGTGAAAGAGACCTTAGTCTCAATGGGACTCCCTGCTAAGACAAAGAAAAAATATCTCTCTCCATGTGATGTTCAGAGAGGCCTACTGTACCCGGGCATGCACCCAGGGAACCACATGCTGGCAATGGGGAAAACAGGTCTGCTGAGCCATGGTCTCGGGGGCTACAGCCTCTCCTCTGCTGGACCATCTGGTAAGGCTGCAGCTCTGCTCCTCTTAAATCTTCACCGGCTTCTTGGTTAGTGATTTACAATAATTCTCCTCTTCCCTCCCAGACTACAGTCACCCAGGTTTCTCCCATGCTGTGAGTCTACAGCGTGGGACAGTGAACCCATGGCAGACAGCACAACCACAGGAGCAGCATGTACCTCACCTCAGCCCAGCGTAAGACCACTGATACTTTATTTAACTAGGCAAGTCAGTTATGAACAAATTCTTATTTTCAATGACGGCCTAGGAACAGTGGGTTAACTGCCTTGTCCAGGGGCAGAACGACAGATTTTTACCTTGTCAGCTCGGGGATTCAATCTAGCAACCTTTCAGTTACTGGCCTAACGCTCTAACCACTATATTGCCACCCAATATACACCTTACTCAATTACTCAGTGTTGAACTTCGCACAGTGAGGGACCTGATAGTGTTGTGTGTCTACTAGTGTTTACTAGTGACCTCTATAGGAAAAATAGCAAGTGAGGATTCATTTCATACTATATCATGCATGCATATACCGTTCTCTTTTCTCTGTCCGCTTGCTGTGTACCAGGATGTCCAGTGGAGGGTGCTCTTTTCCTTCTCAGTCCTCAACCCCCACCCCTCCTCCTCACCCCTCCCTCAACCTCAGCATCAAATCGGAGCGCTCCTCCCCGGAGCACATCTGCTCCCCGACCTCTCCGCCCGTGCGCCACTTGAGGCAGCACTCTCCAATGAGCACCTCCGATTCCGCTCACCACACCCCCCAGGAGCCCTACCCAGCCAATGAGAGAGAGGATTTCCCCAAAGGAGGTGTTCCCTACCTGGCTCAGCACGGGGCAGAGGAGAAAGGAGGGCTGCCCCTGAGGCAATTAGAAATCAGCGATGGGTGGCAGAGATAGCTGGCAGCGACTACCACACACAAAAATCCTGCCACATGGCTTCCAACACACAGAGAGAGGAGAATGGGGAGATGGGGTTCACTCGTTCACATCATCCCAGAGGAAAGAAATACCCCCCTTAGAGCTGGGCTGGACTCTCCATTGTGGGCAATGAACATGTGGCACTGCCTCTCTGATCTTGATACAGTGAGGAGATACAGTGGGTGTGTTGTTGTTGGGTTTGGTTGGTTTGTCTCTGTGTTGGTTCAGAGGGGTGTCAAATCACACATCAATGCGGTTCTCTCCTCCTGCTTGTGCTACAGCACAGAGCAGAGCAGGGGTGAGAGCATCAGTCATTTAGCCACGTAACTTAGAGCACAGTGTTTCCGATTAATACTTCACATTCAGGTCCCCAGTTAATGTACATATGTAACTTTAATGCTTAGTTTATCCTTCAGCCCAAAATCAATGAAGTGGTCAGCTCACAGGAGACCAATTAGGGAGCAGCAAGGTTCTATTCATCTATCATGGTCTCAATGGGCATGGCCTCGTGATAGTGAGTGGGAAGTTGGTCTGGATAGGAATTGATCACAGACAAACAAAAATGTAATCTGCATTTATGGATTATTCTATTTAAAATCTGTGCATTTTTAAGTCTCTCAGGGATTTAGATCATTGGTTCCATTATAAAGGTTTAGTGTTGCTTTTTAAGACTAAAATAATACTGAGCAAAGCTGTTTGTTTTTACACCATATCCTGCATAGTTTAATTATTTCTTTTTGGACACTGGCCTTAATCATGTAAAATTATGACATCAATTTAAGACCAAAGGATATGTAATGGGTTTATTTTCTTAAATATGAATATTCGCTATAAACCAAAGTTTAGCATCTAATGTATTTCTAGAAATATCTAAAGGCATGTAAGAATCATCCATCAGTAGTAATCATTATACGTCTTCAATCTATTCCCCCTTGTGAACAGTTAAGGTCCATATTCAGTATAACCATTTTATAAAGTTGAGCTTTATTTTGTTTAAATAAATGAAAAAGCTCAGGGCTGGACTACCGCATTTGGGGTCACTGGGGAACCGACCTCCAGGTCCCCTGCTTTTCAACATATTTTGTATTGAAAAAATGTGCAGTTTTAAATCAAAATCAAATCAAATGTTATTTGTCACATGCGCTGAATACAACAGGTGTAGACCTTACAGTGAAATGCTTACTTACAAGCCCCTAACCAACAATGCAGTTTTAAGCTCTCTCCACTGGCTTCCAGTTGAAGCTCGCATCCGCTACAAGACCATGGTGATTGCCTACGGAGCTGTGAAGGGAACGGCACCTCCATACCTTCAGGCTCTGATCAGGCCCTACACCCAAACAAGGGCACTGCGTTCATCCACCTCTGGCCTGCTGGCCCCCCTACCTCTGAGGAAGCACAGTTCCCGCTCAGCGCAGTCAAAACTGTTCGCTGCTCTGGCACCCCAATGGTGGAACAAGCTCCCTCACGACGCCAGGACAGCGGAGTCAATCACCACCTTCCGGAGACACCTGAAACCCCACCTCTTTAAGGAATACCTAGGATAGGATAAAGTAATCCTTCTACCCCCCCCCCCCCCCTTAAAAGATTTAGATGCATTATTGTAAAGTGGTTGTTCCACTGGATATCATAAGGTGAATGCACCAATTTGTAAGTCGCTAAGAGGTAAGAATAACAAATAATTAAAGAGCAGCAGTAAATAACAATTGCGGGGCTATTTACAGGGGGTACCGGTACAGAGTCAATGTGTCAATGTGCGGGGGCACCGGTGTCGAGGTAATAGAGTTAATATGTGCATTTAGGTAGAGTTATTAAAGTGACTATGCATAGGGGGGGCAGTTCAAATAGTCTGGGTAGCCATTTGATTAGATGTTCAGGAGTCTTATGGCTTGGGGGTAGGAGCTATTAAGGAGCTTCTTGGACCTAGACTTGGCGCTCTGGTACTGCTTGCCGTGCGGTAGCAGAGTGAACAGTCTATGACTAGGGTGGCTGGAGTCTTTGACAATTTTTAGGGCCTTCCTCTGACACCACCTGGTATAGACATCCTGGATGGCAGGAAGCTTGGTCCCAGTGATGTACTGGGCTGTACGCACTACCCTGTGTAGTCGGAAGCCGAGCAAAAACCTTTTGAGGATCTAAGGACCCATACCAAATCTTATATTACAATTCTACATTTTGTCACGAGGCTAAGAGAAAATGATACATTTTTAAAGCACATTTTCTGCAATTCTACACTTTTTGGTATGGGTCATAGAGAAAAATGTTCCGTTTTGTAGCTCATCTCATGCTATTGTTCACATTTTGCCAATTCCTGCAATTCTACACATTAAAGTATCATATGATATCTGGGGGGGAGCCTGACCTCCAGGTGGCCCCCAACCCCTGCGTGCCCGTTTGGTAATCCAGCCCTGCAGTGGGGCAATGGGAATATTTCTACACCTGCATTGCTTGCTGTTTGGGATTTTAGGCTGGGTTTCTGTACAGCACTTTGAGATATCAGCTGATGTAAGAAGGGCTATATAAATACATTTGATTTGATTTGATTTGAATAAGGTATGTTGATAATCAGACACCTATCAAAGAAGCTGCATAAATTAACTTTTGTCTATGAAAAAAACAAGACACTTTTTATTGCTTGTGTGAGTTTGTGTTTTTGATTATAATGATGTTTGTGTATTATGCACTGGATTTTTGGTGTGTTATTGTTTCATTTATCCATTTTGTGTTTAAAAAGTCTGCAAAAAAGTATAGTGTAAAATGATCTTGTATCCATTTTGTTTCTCATTGTGGGTTTGTGTGTACAATGAAGTTAACTATTTTGGCCACAAGAGGGCAACATATTTCACACTATCCCTCTGGAGGCAAGACATAATGCAGGACAGAATCAGCCATTACTAGTGGTTGTTAATTATCTGACAAAAGTGACAGATTCAAGCAGTGGACTGTGATGGTATTCAGATAAAACTGCATCATTAGTGTATAGAAGACATACACATAGAGGCTATATGAGCACTTCGAGTTCTGGTTGACAACATGAAATTCATTTGTATATATGTGTCCATATTGACACAAATTACACTGAACAAAAATATAAACATAACATGTAAAGTGTTGGCCCCATGTTTTATGAGCTGAAATAAAATATCCCAGAAATGTCTCATACACACAAAAAGCTTATTTCTCTCAAATGTTGTGCACAAATTTGTTTACATCCCTGTTCGTGAGCATTTCTCCTTTGCCAAGATAATCCATCCACATGACAGGTGTGGCATATCACGAAGCAGATCATTACGCAGGTGCACCTTGTGCTGGGGACAATAAAAGGCCATTATAAAATGTGCAGTTTTGTTACAGAACGCAATGCCACAGATGTATCAAGTTTTGAGGGAGAAGTGTGCTCTTCACGGTTTCAACTGCACCGGGCAGATGGCAGACAGCGTGTATGGCGCTGTGTGGGTGACCGGTTTGCAGATGTCAACGTTGGGAACAGAGTGCCCCATGGTGGCAGTGGGGTTATGGTATGGGCAGGCATAAACTACGGACAACGAACACAATTGCATTTTATCGATGGCAATTTGAATGCACAGAGATAATTTGACGAGATCCTGAGGCCCATTGTCATGCCATTCATCCGCCGCCATCACCTCATGTTTCAGCATGATAATACATGGCCCCATGTCACAAGGATCTGTAAACAATTACTGGAAGCTAAAAATGTCCCAGTTCTTCCATGGCCTGCATACTCACCAGACATGTCACCCATTGAGCATGTTTGGGATGCTCTGGATCAACGTGTACGACAACGTGTTCCAGTTCCCGGCAATATCCAGCAACTTCGCACAGCCATTGAAGAGGAGTGAGACAACATTCCACAATCAACAGCCTGATCAACTATATGCGAAGGAGATGCATGAGGGAAGTGGTGGTCCCACCAGATACTGACTGGTTTTCTGATCCACGCCCCTACCCTTTTTAAGGCATCTCTGTAACTAACAGATGCATATCTGTATTCCCAGTCATATAAAATCCATAGAATAGGACCTAATGAATTAATTTCAATTGACTGATTTCCTTCTATGAACTGTAACTCAGCAAAATCTTTGAAATTGTTGCATATTCCGTTTATATTTTTGTTCAGTATATTTCAACTGTGGATAAATGTAGAACGTGAAAAACATTATTCTTGCATACATTCACATATGACATATTTTCTAAACACAGGTTATTGCAGCACATCAATAGTATCAGCGATGGCTGTATTTATCAAAACAGCCCATAACGTCATACTTATTTTAACGATGTGGCTATCTTTTAATAAACATGATTTGACTTGTATGTTATTTTGACCACCTGAGGGCTGTACATCTAATTGACTGATATTTAAAAAAAAAAAAAAAGTCACAGCATTTCCTTTGATGTAAATTAATCTGAAGACAGATACAATTATATTTGCCATGTGTATCTATCTTTCATGTGTCCATTGAAAACATCTGGTCACTCATTATAATGTCAGACCACTCTGTCAAACCACCAGGTTCCAGCTGAGGGGAGAACAAGAATGGAGGAACACTTAAAAAGCCAAAAAGCTTTCAACATTAAAAGACAGTGTGCATACAGTACACAATGCCTTACAATCACAGCTGGACATCACATACAGTGAATACACTTCTATATTCCTCCCTATAGAGCATTTCCCTGCAATTTAGACTAACTAGGAGGAAATTGGCTAGAATTATCCCTTTCCCACACTGTGTCAGCACACCCTCTCTGCTCCCCAAATGAAAAGAGTGTCACAGGGGTCGTGTCTGGGCAGCTCCCTTGAGGATAGGGACAGTCTGCAGGCCATGTCTGAAGTCTCCTCTGCCTGGTTGCTGCCTGGTCCCTATAGCAACAGCCATGGTGGCTGCAGGCGGCAGACATGGGGCCTCCAAACACATGCACATAATTAATGTGATTATATAGATATGTCAACCCTGTCACCTTCCAGTTCATTAAGCTGGACACTCTCCCAGACCTGTCAGAGGCTAGTAGAGGCCTGGGCCTGCCTGGCCATATACAACGCTTTGCATTTGCCTTTTACCTGGAGGGACAATCAGAGCCAGCTTAATGCAGGGGCTTACTGGGGCTGAAGCCCCTGGGCCCCGGCCCGTGGGGGGCCCAAGAGGCAGCAAATAGTAAAAAATAAATAGCCTTTGCTAATCTGCTAATCATCAGATGGGAGGAGGAGAGGAGGTAGGGGGCCCATGTGGGTAACTGGGGGGCCCTGCCTTGATTGGGTAACTGATTTTTTAATATATATTTTTTATATAATAAACTGCATAATAAATAAATGTGACTAGTCAATTGTGTGAGTCAGGGGCTAGGCTCAATTTTTTATCCAACCACAGGAGCATCTCTCGATGTTCAAAATAAACCAGAGAGCAGAATTTATCCACAGAGGATCAATAGTTCATAAAAAATAACTGTGGAATAAGTTTTATCACAAGTGCATACAGGTATACGCCAAAATTAAGGAAAAGTATTTGCCCCATTTTCATATTTTTGATACTGAATGTTATCAGAGCTTCAACCAAAACCTAATATTAGATAAAGAACCTGATATTAGATAAAGAACCTGATATTAGATAAAGAACCTAATATTAGATAAAGAACCTAATATTTGATAAAGAACCTGATATTAGATGAAGAACCTGATATTAGATAAAGAACCTAATATTTGATAAAGAACCTAATATTTGATAAAGAACCTGATATTAGATAAAGAACCTGATATTAGATAAAGAACCTAATATTTGATAAAGAACCTGATATTAGATAAAGAACCTGATATTAGATAAAGAACCTGATATTAGATAAAGAACCTAATATTAGATAAAGAACCTGATATTAGATAAAGAACCTGATATTAGATAAAGAACCTGATATTAGATAAAGAACCTAATATTAGATAAAGAACCTAATATTTGATAAAGAACCTGATATTAGATGAAGAACCTGATATTAGATAAAGAACCTAATATTTGATAAAGAACCTAATATTTGATAAAGAACCTGATATTAGATAAATAACCTGATATTAGATAAAGAACCTGAGTTTACAAATAACACAAAAATGAATACTTTATTTATTTATTTAATTAACAAAGTTATTCAACATCCAATATTCCTGTGTGAAAAAGTAATTGCCCTCTTACACTCAATAACTGGTTGTGCCACCTTTAGCTGCAAGTCCTGCAACCAAACGCTTCCTGGAGTTTTTGTTCAGTCTCTCACATCGCTGTGGATGAATTTTGTCCCATTTTGGCTTTATTATAAAGGGGCTTTTTCTTCAACAGTAAATTTACCCCAGCATCAAATTGCATCTTGGTGCACAGATTTGTTTACAGAAAATGGTGGTGTACTGGGAAGGGGGGGCTGTAACAACAAAGCCCCAGGGCCTATGATTTCTTAATCCGGAATGGGGGTTTGGTGTGAATGTCAGGGAGAAAATTCTCCCAATGAAGTCAAAGTACTGTTTTGCCATCATTGTAAAAGGCTCCATGATTTCAAAAGCATCACAAAGGCAAATGAATGATGAGATAAAACAGGGAGGGGGAATATTTGTTAAACATTTCACTCAAAGTTTTCCAGCACATCATATAAAAATCTATTGTTAAACAGTCTAACTATTCTGTTATTGCAAGAGACATTTAGGATCAGAATCTCAGCCATCCATAATACACAAGGTTCCAAGGTGTTAACTGGTCCCCTCTCAGGTAAGTTCTCAGTGTTTGAGCACAATTTCCTCCATTGAAGCATATCCCAACTCACCAGCACATAAAGGCTCAGACAAGGGTCCGTCCCTCTCTAAATTGGGCATCTTTGTGGGTTTTGACTGGATGTGGAAGTCAAATAATATCTACAATAAATCATGTCAGCTCTGATTAACACCCTGCAGGCTGCAGTCTGGCTGTGACACATCTGAGGGAAGACTTTGTTACTTATTGCCAGAGATATCTGACAGAGGTTTGCTGTACAATATCAAGCTGTTTTTAACAATATTATTCCACAGTAGGAGTGATATCCAGAATAAAGATACAATTTGAGATGCAGAATAATGTTACATTGTGACGCTACATCACATTGCTAAAAAGCTAAATGAAATTGATCACACTAAAATCAAAATATATTTAACGCAAATATATCAGATTGTTGGAGGAATAAGTGCAGTGAAATTATCAACGATTAAAATATTATCCACTCTGGAGGTTAAGGTCAGAGGTGAAGGTCAAGTCAGCAGCTAGACACCATTGTCATGCATGATGTATTTTGTCAAATGGTGAATTAACTTTGAGGAAGCCCTTTCTTTTATCTTCCTTATCTCCCACACTATATGATATACAAGACATAAGTCAGTGGGAGAAATGAAAAGCTGAAATTTAAAAATAAAACATTTTGCTGGGATAATTAAAACATGTGGTATTGGAATGACTAAGGTGTGATTAATCATCAATAATAAAAAAAAATTTAAAAGACAAGATTTAAAACAAGAGTTTAATAATTTCATAAGCCAGTAACATTTGCCACACAGACAACAGAATAAAACACATTTTGTATACAACTAAAAGTTCAAACCATGCATTCATAAGTCTTTTGTTGTAAAAAACATTTCATACAAACCACACAACGTAAAATGATTAGCAAACATTCAATCATTCAGATTATTATTATTTTTTTAAACGCATAAATCACTTTCCAAAAACAAAACGACCCAAAAGTCCAACAGCACGACACCTGTACCTTTCCAAAATGATCAGAGGCAATAGAGTATAAATAAGTAAATTAAAAAACAAACCGTTGACACTACAAATCATTTCTGACCCAGGTTTAAGTTTTAGGCAAGATTTGTTCTAAGCCTACATCCTAAAAAGGGGCAATCTGCAGTTGCTACATAAAATGTTTTTACTTATAAATTGTACCCACAGATTCTTGAAAGATATAACTTATTAATGCCTCATGAGCTGAGTTCAACTGTGGTACCCCATCAGAACCAAAATAAGCTTGTTTTACTCCAATGTTTGTTAACAAAGTGTATAGAAAAACTAATATATATCCTCAAAACATGGTTAAAACTATAATTTTGATATCATGGATGGTCAGTCCTTGCATCCATAGCTGTCTATACATTTGAGAGTGGTTACATTTCTCCCTCCCCATCCCTCAGCTTTTACCGAAACAGGGGCGGGGAAGGTTGCTTTGTTATCGTTTCAACTACTGATTGACGCTTTAAGTGTAAATGATTGTTTGGCAGCAAAACAAAATCACAGAAAATACTTTCTTCAAACAAATTCAACTGACAAACTTTGTTGGGACTGAAAGATGGATGCTAATACAGGTAAGATTTACCAAATCCAGGCTGGGCTGGAGTGTTATTCCATGCTACAGATAGACCGCTGTTATCACCAGTCTACTATTTTGCAGAAGAAATAGATATCTTATCATTGACTCAAAATCCCTGAGTTTCCAGGCACTTAGAATTCTTCACTGAATACCTCCATTAAACACAGTAAAATATCCTCAGTGCTTTGTTTTAAAAGGTGGGTAACTAACGATTAAGGAGAATGGACGGTCGAGTGGTGATGACTGCTGAATAGACTGAACTCCACGGGTTCATTACAATCAGTACGGTACAGCAGAACTAAAGGACGAAAATAAATAAAGCATCAAGCACTTCTGAAATCAGCCTCTACTAGCAAACTAGGCTGGAAGTAGTGGTACCTTTTCCTACAAGAAACAGCTCATTTGCAACATTTCCTGATACTATGTGATAAAATAAAAAAAAAAGTAACACTGGCTTCAAATGCATTTGTTAAAACAGAGAAATGTCATACATAGCAGTTGGATAGAATCCAGTCCACATAATACAGCATTTCATCATAGCCCAGGTCTAAGGGTCTGACTGGGCCCACAGGACAACAAGGTGTCAGCATGTCAGAAACCATCACATCCCTTTTGATATCGGTGACACCTTTGTTACAGTAACAGACAGGAGCACCCATCCTGTCCATATGTTGTATTGAGTTTGACCTGCCTGGAACACTGGGATGGTGTTAGCTAGAGATTGTGGGTAGTGTAGTCCTCTTCAGTTCTGCATGAGGTACTGGTGGAAGTAAATTCCAAACAGGCTGCTGATGACTTGGCAGGCGGCCACCCACCAGGTGAGGAAGGCAAAGAGGCCTCTGAAGAAGAGGGGGGTGAGGACGGAGCGCAGGGCCGAGAAGCCCTCGGTCAGACGGGCCACCGTGGCCTGGATGTCCTCCTCGATGTCCTCCATCCCCTCCTCATCGTCCTCCAGCCCTGGCAGGACGGGAGAGACCGTGGGCATTACCAGGGCAGGGGTCACCCCCAGAGCCTGCTCTGCGCCACTCCACGAGAAGTCACCTAAGATACAACAAAAAAAACAGTAGGAACAAATGGGTGTTACAACAAGACATTTGAAAGACAACTGAAATACATTACATTTCCATGGATCAAGCATTGTGATGAAACTGTTGGTATATTATGATAACTCCATATTGTTAAATTATAGAATGCAGATTCTCAGCATTTACGGAGGGACACCTAAGGCCTCACTAAAAATCTAACGAGAATCTGTTGTTCGTGTACAGTTTAGCAGCTGTTATAGCAGTGTACCAAAATTCTTACGCTACTAGCTCCTAACAACGCAGTCAAATGTCAAGCAGCTAAAACGTAAAGAAAAATATAACAAAAAAAAGGCAAGAACTCAAGAACGGCAGGATGAATCCAATTAACAACCCTAATACCACTGAAGCAGTATCAAAATGCAATCTATGCAAATGTACATCAGTGGAATTTACACAACAGCTAAGAATGATAGGCACAGCAGTAGATATTAGAGTGAGATATGTGAAGAATCCAGTATATAAATAAATATGAAGTGTGTATAATTAATGTAAGTATTATTTGAATATAAGAAAAAGTGATGAATAAAAAAAATGTTCCCTCAAAGCTAGTTGTTGCCATGCTAGGTACTGTACATGTCTTACCAAGGGCCTTCAGAGCCAGGGTAGAGAAGAGGATGAGTAGAACAGGGACCATGTACTGCAGGGTGACTATGGTCAGGTAGCAGAACACACGGGTCACCTGGAAGGACAACAACATCAAAAGACTCATGGGTTTAAGGTCTCATCTGGTTCTCCAAACAACTCAAAATAATTCCTTTAACATGAAAATGTTGCGATTTAGATGTGTTGTCGGACCTTCCTCTGGATGTCGATGGCGGCAATGCGCCCCGCCTCCTTCTTCATCTGGTCCACCCACTTCTGGGACAGGTTGAGGTAGGCTTGCATGTGGTAGCGGGTGAGGGCCAGCCTCAGGCAGCACAGCACCACCACTGTCCACAGACGAACACTGTCAAACACCGCGCTTGACATACTGGGATATCAGACACACACACAGAGACACACACAGAGACACACACAGAGACACACACAGAGACACACACAGAGACACACACAGAGACACACACAGGAGATCTGTTAACACTTTCAGAAGGAATCAGCACAAGGGTGCCAAATGGTCACATTTGTAATATTGGAGTCTAGGAAACAAACACACACTTACAGGGTGACTGAGGTCTTCCCCATTGGAGCGTTCCCCAGGAAATCCCTAGCAATGGGTTTGATCCACAACACGATCACCACCACTGGGGCCAGGAAGCTCATGTGCAACAGCATTCTAAGGGAAGCCGAAAACAGCACAATACCCAAACAGTAAGACACTACAAGTGAGTGTAACCAGTTGGTTATTTGGTTTCACAGTTAAATAAGTGTTTGTGTTCTTACTGGATGAATGGGCGGTCTGAGTTCATCTGAACTGCGTCCAGGTGGGTCTGGGCTAGACGGAGGCCAGGGAAGGCCAGCAAAGCACCAATAAAAGCACAGATGGCAGCCAGACCCAACTTCACAGTCAGCTTGGTCACTGGGACTCTGATGGGAGTCCAAATATAATAGCAAACATTAAAAGGCGCACATTTGCCAACACAGATCACTAAAAGCATATTGTCAGTCAATGAATGACTGGCTACTATTCTATGGACCCAAGTTGTGATTTTCATTTTTGAAAAAAAAAAAAAAATTCAACTGTCCAACTAAAAGATACTTACGACCACTCAGCAAAGCCTTGATGTTTTGCGAAAACCTCAAGGTTGTCAAAAAGACTGTTAAAACCTGCAATACAAAAGCATGAAAAAGCCCAAACTGAAATGATCAAATTAACTAAATAAATGTGTTATACATAGCCCAATAGGGTGTGCCATAGTAGGGGTTAATGTAGTGGACATACCAGGCTCCAGGCCAAACTCCAGGTAGTCCTCTCTGACCACCAGCACCAGCATGGCCACCAGCAGAGACAGGAATCCAAAGGCCAGGCACACCGAGCGCTCGCCTCCCTCGTCAGACCTGAAGTAGTGGCCCATCAGGGAGTGGAGGGTTTTCCTGTGAGAGTTAAGGGAAACACAGGGACCACCGGACAGTCCTTTGGAAACAAAACAGCTCCAATCAAGGAGCAGCACAATATTGATGCATCTGAGTATTTTTCTGGCACAGTACATGTTTGGGTTATTCATTTACCAGGGTCCCACTTTGTAGAAAGTGACACGAACACAGTTTTTACATAATAACATTGGCAAGTACAGTGAGTACAACTTCAGTTAGTCTAAGTTGACATTGTAACACAGTACTTAGAGCTGTTTTCTTAAGAATAGTTCATAATATTACTTTTTCAAAATTGTAATACAATTTTGGGCTTCCAGCGCGAGGGTGAACTGAAGGATACAGGCAGCAGAGAACAGTCAGCACACACCAGATGGCCCCAATGTGGACCTCCTTGGCAGGGTCCACTACACAAAAGTAGCCCTCAGTGAAAAGGTAGATGCCCATGGCATACACTGCAAAGTCAATCAACCACTGGTACTCCAGGAAGAATCGCAGTACTGAGAATGGGAAAGGAGAGGCAAAGCAGAAACATTGTAAGGAAAAGACAAGGCCTAAAATACAAAGCCAGCTAAGGCTTGGAGGGCTTTTCAGTTTGCAGTAGTGGTGAAAAAACAGCTAGATGGAGCTTGTCTAAGCGGTCGGCCACATCCTTTCCCCTATACAAGTCCATTCCTAATTGTAACACAAAGATTACCCCTATGATATGTGTGTGCGCACAACTGTGTGGTGGTGATCAAGAGACAACACAACTCTGGATAAGGACACATCTGCCTTGTTCTTGCCTGACAGCCTGTAGCGAGTCAGAACCTTAATCAGCACTACGTACTAGCGGTGAGGGAATTCACAGCCGACTGCTCAGACGAGCTACAGCTAGACGTTTTTTCATGGTCCTTCGAATCGTTGGGATTGTGACCTGGCTACAGTGATGGCGTACCAGTGAGCTGCGAGGCCTTACGCACCTCTCACATCCTACAGTCGACCAACCCAGCTCCAGGCCTCCTCAGCGGTCAGGGAGTGACCACACTAGGGTTGGGCGATACCCAGACTTTTACGAGGACCTGCGTCATGTGCAGGAAGAGATCAGGAGGGTGTACTCACCACCGCGGGAGCACCATTACTGCCGCTACTCTCCTGACCGTCACCACTATAGGCCCCCCGGTTAAAGCCATTGTTCCCACCTTGGGAGTGCCAACACAGCCTATACTCCCCGAGTCAGCCAGGCTCACTACTCAGCCAGGCTCACTACTCCATGAGACACACTACTCCAGGCCTCTCCAGCCAGAGCACTTGCCACCTCCACGGGACCATTGGGACTTCCACTATGTCCAGAGGTGACCCAGTTATTTACCAGATTGTCGTCACTCAGGCCCCACGGCAGGAGGCGTATCTACAGTTGATGTCGGAACTTTACATACACTTAGGTTGGAATCATTAAAACTCGTTTTTCAACCACTCCACAAATTTCTTGTTAACAAACTATAGTTTTGGCAAGTCGTTTAGGACATCTACTTTGTGCATCATACAAGTAATTTTTCCAACAATTGTTAACAGACAGTTTATTTCACTTAAAATTCACTGTATCACAATTCCAGTGGGTCAAAAGTTTACATACACTAAGTTGACTGTGCCTTTATACAGCTGGGAGAATTCCAGAAAATTATGTCATGGCTTGTGATTAGGCTAATTTACATAATTTAGTCAATTGGAGGTGTACCTGTGGATGTATTTCAAGGCCTACCTTCAAACTCAGTGTCTCTTTGCTTGACATCATGGGAAAATCTAAAGCAATCAGCCAAGACCTCAGAAAAAAAGTCGTAGACCTCAACAAGTCTGGTTCATCCTTGGGAGAAATTTCCAAAACGCCTTAAGGTACCACATTCATCTGTACAAACAATAGTATGCAAGTATAAACACCATGGGACCACGGAGCCGTCATACCGCTCAGGAAGGAGACGCGTTCTGTCTCCTAGAGATGAACGCACTTTGGTGCGAAAAGTGCAAATCAATCCCAGAACAACAGCAAAGGACCTTGTGAAGATGCTGGAGGAAACAGGTACAAAAGTATCTATATCCACAGTAAAACGACTACTATATCGACATAACCTGAAAGGCCGCTCAGCAAGGAAGAAGCCACTGCTCCAAAACCGCCATAAAAAAAAGACAGACTACGGTTTGTAACTGCACATGGGGACAAAGATCGTACTTTTTGGAGAAATGTCTTCTGATCTGATGAAACAAAAATAGAACTGTTTGGCCATAATGACCATCGTTATGTTTGAAGGAAAAAGGGGGAGGCTGGCAAGCCGAAGAACACCATCCCAACCGTGAAGCATGGGGGTGGCAGCATCATGTTGTGGGGGTGCTTTGCTGAAGGAGGGACTGGTGCACTTCACAAAATAGATGGCATCATGAGGAAAGAAAATTACGTGGATATATTGAAGCAACATCTCAAGACATCAGTCAGGAAGTTAAAGCTTGGTTGCAAATGGGTCTTCCAAATGGACAATGACCCCAAGCATACTTCCAAAGTTGTGACAAAATGGCTTAAGGACAACAAAGTCAAGATATTGGAGTGGCCATCACAAAGCCCTGACCTCAATCCTATAGAAAATCTGTGAGCAGAACTGAAAAAGCGTGTGCGAGCAAGGAGGCCTACAAACCTGACTCAGTTACACCAGCTCTGTCAGGAGGAATGGGCCAAAATTCACCCAACTTATTGTGGGAAGCTTGTGGAAGGCTACCTGAAACATTTGACCCAAGTTAAACAATTAAAAGCCAATGCTACCAAATATTAACTGAGTGTATGTAAACTTCTGACCCACTGGGAATGTGATAAAAGAAATAAAAGCTGAAATAAATCATTCTCTCTGCTATTATTCTGACATTTCACATTCTTATAATAAAGTGGTGATACTAATTGTCCTAAGACAGGGAATCTTTACTAGGATTAAATGTCAGGAATTGTGAAAAACTGAGTTTAAATGTATTTGGCTAAGTTGTATGTAAACTCCCGTCTTCAACTGTACCAGTGTCGGGATCGCCACTTCCCCACAGAGGTGGCCCAGCTGCTCCCCTGACCGACGTCTCGCTAGGTCCCGCGACCAAAGCCACCGGAGTGCCGGGTCCGCTTCTGCTCTTCAGAGCGGCCTAGCTCCACATCAGATCAACTGAACTCCGGAGTGGACAGTCCACGACACCAAGGTCTGCACCCCCCTCAGCCAGAGCCTCAACTAGCCATAGTTGAAGAGACTCCTGCTCCAGTAGTGCTGCCATGGGGCCTGTTCTGACTGCCGTTTCAGAGTAGTCCTCTACTCGCAGTGGGGACCCCCTGGTGGTCGAGGCAGACGCTTGGGTGTCCGAGGCTCGACTGTCTCCTGCCCTGAAACCTTCAGCCACAAAGTCACCAACCCCCTCCTGCTCCTGACATGGAGCCCAAGCTAGCGGTGGATTATTCATCCACGCCTAGGATGGAGAAACAGCCTGCAGTTCAAATGTTGGGGCCTCTCCCAACATGGCCTGGTGGGATCAGCCCCATCCGGTCTTCGAAGTTCAGCCTGTGCTGTCAAGGCCCAGGACTCAGCCCACTCCTGCTGGCCCACTCCGTCAGCCCATGGCTGGTGGGTGCTAGCTGGCCCCACCTGCTAGCACCAGCCTCAAGGACCCCAATACCTCGCCTCAAGGGACCCTCCAGTCCTCTCCATGGGGGACTCGCCAACTATTACCCTTGGTGACCCACCAGAAGTCACCCCTGATATCCCCCGACCTAGACATCCAGTGTCCTTTGTTCCCGGTAGGTTCAGAGTTCCCTTCCTTCCTAGCAGTATCCTGCCCCTCAGGTAGGCTTTGAGTATCATGCCCCTTTGGTATGTCAAACGTACCCTTACACATACCCCCCCGTAGTGTCTCAGTTTACAGCCCTACCCGGCCTTCAGTCTCTGACCTTAGTTGCAGGTTCACACTGTTCTGACTTAGGTTCCGGGACTTCTGCCTTAGAATGGAATAGGACTGGGGGCCAAGCACTATGATCCCTGCACTAATGGCCCCTAAGTTTGCTGCTCTGCCAAGCCCTTAGCAACTTACCCAGATATGTCCCATGTTTGCTCCACCGTCAGGTCGGGAGCTCTTGTAGCTCCCTAGCCCACCAGGCTTAGAGCCCCTGTAAGAGCTAGGCCCTAAGTTAGCTGCCCCGTTTGCAGGTCTGCAGTCTCCTGCCTTAGTTGGTCGGCAGATGCCCAAGTTAGTTGGCAGATGCCTAGACTGCTAGGTTTACAGCCTCCTGCCCTACTAGGCCCAAAGTTAACTGCACTGGGCTTGTTGTCTCCAAACCTATTCAGCCAGCAGATCCCTAGCTGGCCAGGCTTTCAGCCTCCTGACCTGCTAGGCCACAAGTTTCCTGTGCTAGGCCCTCAGCCCTCTGACCTGTGGGACCCACCATTCCCTGACCCAGGGTGGCTGCTGTCTCCAGTTCTGGAGGGCCGCCAACCTCCTGCACTGGATGACCCTCCATTCGTCGCAACTCGGAGAGCACCTGACAGTCTCTGGGGCCTAGCCTGCCTCCGGATCGTCTAATGTTGGTACAGCCGATCTAACAACTTCTGTCTGTAACGTCTGAACCATTTGGGCTACACACTAATATACAGTACTAGTCAAAAGTTTGGACACACTCATTCAAGGGTTTTTCTTAATTTTTTACATTTTAGAATAATATGAGGACATCAAAACTATGAAATAACATATGGAATCATGTAGTAACCAAAAAAAGTGTTAAACAAATCAAAATATATTTGAGATGAGATTCTTCAAAGTTGCCATCCTTTACCTTGATGACAGCTTTTCACACTCTTGGCATTCTCTCAACCAGCTTCATGAGGTAGTCACCTGGAATGCATTTCAATTAACAGGTGTGCCTTGTTAAAAGTTATTTTGTGGAACTTCTTTCCTTAATGTGTTTGAGACAATCAGTTGTTTTGTGACAAGGGGCTAAATTGGGCTAAGTCCATATTATGGCAAGAACAGCTCAAACAAGCAAAGACAAATGTACACAAATGTCATATACAGTCCATCATTACTTTAGGACATAAAGGTTAGTCAATCCGTAAAACTTCAAGAACTTTGAACGTTTCTTCAAGTGCAGTCACAAAAACTATCAAGCGCTATGATGAAACTGGCTCTCATGAGGACCGCCACAGAAAAAGAAGACCCAGACTTACCTCTGCTGCAGAGGGTAAGTTCATTAAAAAGTTACCAGCCTCAGAAATTGCAGCCCAAATAAATGCTTCACAGAGTTCAAGTAACAGACACATCTCAACATCAACTGTTCAGAGGAGACTGTGTGAATCAGGCCTACATGGTCGAATTGCTGCAAAGAAACCACAACTAAAGGACACAAATAAGAAGAAGAGACTTGCTTCGGCCAAGAAACATGAGCAATGGACATTAGACCAGTGGAAATCTGTCCTTTGGTCTGATGAGTCCAAAATTGAGATTTTTGGATCCAACCGCCACGTCTTTTAGAGACGCAGAGTAGCTGAACAGATGATCTCTGCATGCGTGGTTCCCACCGTGAAGCATGGAGGTGGTGGTGTGCTTTGCTGGTGACACTGTCTGTGATTTATTTAGAATTCAAGGCACACAACCAGCATGGCTACCACAGCATTCTGCAGCGATACGCCATCCCATCTGGTTTGCGCTTAGTGGGACTATCATTTGGTTTTCAACAGGACAATGACGCAACACACCTCCAGGCTGTGTAAGGGCTATTTGACCAAGGAGAACGATGGAGTGCTGCATCAGATGACCTGGCCTCCACAATCACCTGACTTCAACCCAATTGAGATGGTTTGGGATGAGTTAGACAAAAGAGTGAAGGAAAAGCAGCCAGCAAGTGCTCAGCATATGTGGGAACTCCTTCAAGACTGTTGGAAAATCATTCCTCATGAAGTTGTTTGAGAGAATACCAAGAGTGTGCAAAGCTGTCAAGGCAAAGGGTGGCTACTTTGAAGAATCTAAAACATGTTTTGATTTGTTTAACACTTTTTTGGTTTTCTACATGATTCCATGTGTTATTTCATAGTTTTGAGGTCTTCACCATTATTATACAATATAGAAAATAGTAAAACTAAGGAAAAACCCTTGAATGAGTAGGTGTGTCCAAACTTCTGACTGGTACTATATATGGAGACTGTTTAATGCCAAAAATATGGGGTTAAATACATGTAAAAAATAATAATGTTTCCTGATCTTTCTTATCTCTCTCAGATATAGGAGAGACACTTAAGAACAAACTTCCTTTTGATATCTTTGGGGGACTATCTGTTATTCAATGTGCTTCTATGTGCTAATAGTAGTAAGACCCAAAATAATTTATTAAATAATTGTTTAATATTTCTTTTTTATAGTTCAAGGGGTTTTAAACTCAAAATCAAAAAGCTAAATGATCCTTGATATGACCTTAAAACAATTCCATATAGCTTAGTAGAACCCCCCCTCCCGTGGAGTACACAGGGCTAAGACTCTGACGGGTTAAAGACTAAGCCCCCCAGTGCAGCCTTTTTCAAGTTGTTTGGATTTCTATAAGAAATCCAAGGGCAGCTGTAAAAAAGGCCATGCCTATGCACGGGACTTTCCCCACAGTCCCTTAAGGGTGGATCTCTCTCCATCACAGCTGTCATTCACAGCCCTTCGTTTTCAGCCAATCAGTGGGCTTGGACACGCATGTGGACACTGCACCTGCCCTTTGTAGCTGACACAAGAAGAGGACACAGGCTTTGGTGACCAAGTTTACTCTTTACTCTTGGAACTTTGTGCGTGCATCCAAGATAGTAACTTACTATTTTGGATGCACGCACTCTTATACTGGGAGTTTTATGCTGTTTAGAGAGGCTTAGTTATTTATAGTTGCTTATAGTTACTTTCCTACATTTGTATTTGTAGTACTGCTGTAATTCTGCACCTAATTCCCTTGTATATTTAGGATGGCCTACAGCTGGTGCAAATTGTGTATATCATTATTGCACTGCTTGCATGAGTATTTATGCACAATATGTTAGTTTAGAAATTGTTATTTTATAGCTTGTAATGTTTGCACATTCTACCACTGCGCATTCATAGTTTGCACTAAGGCTATACCATGGTGAGTTTCTAGAAGTTTCAGACGGTCCTCGAAGCTCAGTCTGATGTACGACTCTGTGGGACCAGAGACGGACCAGATAAGATCTACATCAGGCCAGAGAGAGGGCTATAAATCGTGCCTGTCCGAGTTATTAATTCTCTCTCTGCTATGTGTGTATGTAATGCCATTATGTAAAGATCCTGTTGTATTGCTACATTATTATAGTAGATCTTATCTGGTCTGTCTCTGGTCCCAGAATCGTACATCAGACTGTGCATGTGCGAGCTTCCAGGACCGTCTCTGAAACTTCTATCAGGTTCTAGAAACTTGCCATGGCATAGGACTAGCGCAAACTATGAATCCGCAGTGGTAGAATGTGCATACACTACAAGCTATACTATAATAATTTCTAAACAAACATTGTGCATAAATACTTATGCAAGCGATGTAATAATGATATACAGTGGCAAGAAAAAGTATGTGAACCATTTGGAATTTCTGCATAAATTGGTCATAAAATTTGATCCGATCTTCATCTAAGTCACAACAATAGACAGTCTGCTTAAACTAATATCACACAAACAATTATACGTTTTCATGTCTTGATTGAACACACCGTGTAAACATTCACAGTGTAGGGTGGGAAAAGTATGTGAACCCTTGGATTTAATAACTGGTTGACCCTCCTTTGGCAGCAATAACGTCAACCAAACGTTTTCTGTAGTTGCAGATCAGACCTGCACAACAGTCAGGAGGAATTTTGGACCATTCATCTTTACAAAACTGTTTTAGTTCAGCAATATTCTTAGGATGTCTGGTGTGAACCGCTCTCGAGGTCATGCCACAGCATGTTAAATCGGGTTGAGGTTAGGACTCCAAAATGGGCCACTCCAGAAGGCTATTTTCTTCTGTTGAAGCCATTCTGTTGTTTGATTTACTTCTGTGTTTTGGGTCATTGTCTTGTTGCATCACCCAACTTCTGTTGAGCTTCAATTGGTGGACAGATTGCCTTACATTCTCCTGCAAAATGTCTTCATAAACTTGGGAATTCATTTTTCCGCCGATGATAGCAAGCTATACAGGCCCTGAGGCAGCAAAGCAGCCCCAAATCATGATGCTCCCTCCACCATACTTTACAATTGGAATGAGGTTAATGTTAGTGTGCTGTGCATTTTTTTCTCCACACACAGTGTTGTGTGTTCCTTCCAAACTAAACTTCAGTTTAATCTGTCCACAGAATATTTTTCCAGAAGGGCTGTGGAACATCCAGGTGCTCTTTTGCGAACTTCAGACGTGCAGCAATGTTTTTTTTTGGACAGCAATGGCTTCATCCGTGGTGTCCTCCCATGAACACCATTCTTGTTTAGTGTTTTACATATCGTAGACTCATCAACAGAGATGCTATCACGTTCCAGAGATTTCTGTAAGTCTTTAGCTGACACTCTAGGATTTTTCTTAACCTCATTGAGCATTCTGCACTGTGCTCTTGCAGTCATCTTTGCAGGACGGCCACTCCTAGGGAGAATAGCAACAGTGCGGAACTTTCTCAATTTATAGACAATTTGTCTTACCGTGGACTGATGAACATCAAGGCTTTTAGAGATACTTTTGCAACCCTTTCCAACTTCATGCAAGTCAACAATTCTTAATCTTAGGTCTTCTGAGATCTCTTTTGTTTGAGGCATGGTTCACATCAGGCAATGCTTCTTGTGAATAGCAAACTCAAATTTTGTGAGTGTTTTTTATAGGGCAGGGCAGCTCTAACCAACATCTCCAATCTTATCTCATTGATTGGACACCAGGTTAGCTGACTCCAATTAGCTTTTGGAGAAGTCATTAGCCTAGGGGTTCACATATGTTTTCCAACTTACACTGTGAATGTTTAAATGATGTATTCAATATAGACAACAAAAATACAATAATTTGTTTGTTATTAGTTTAAGCAAACTGTGTTTGTCTATTGTTGTGACTAAGATGAAGATCAGATCAAATTTTATGACAAATTTATGCAAAACTCCAGGTAATTCCAAAGGGTTCACATACTTTTTCTTGCCACTGTACACAATATGCACCAGCAGTAGGCCATCTGAAATATTCAAGGGAATTAGGTGCAGGATAACAGTAGAGCTACAATACAGACCTATAAACTAAACAGCTAAGCATTACTAAACAGCATAAAATCCCCAGTAGTAGACCCCACAACTTACTTTCTTGGATGCACGCACAATGTTCCTTGAGTAAACAGTAAACTTGATCACCAGCCAAAACTTGTGTATTCTTGTTGCGACGTCGATAAAACTCTGAGCTACAATGGGCAGGTGCCAGGTCAACACGCGTGTCCAAGAACACTGATTTAAAAAATAAATAATAATAATAATGTAATGGCACCGTAGGGGATGGCTGCCGTTTTATGGGCTCCTAACCAACTATGCTATTTTGTGTGTTTTTTCGCATTGTTTGTAACTTATTTTGTACATAATGTTGCTGCTACCGACTCTTATAACTGAAAAGAGCTTCTGGATAACAGAACAGCGATCACTCACCTCAAACTGGACAAAGATTTTTTTCTTTAATCAGTCCGACGTGAAGGATATACTGCCCAAATCTCTGTCATTCGCGTGAAGAACAGATGGAAATACAGGGGGCGGAGATCGGGGAGCCTTGTGAGAATTTGTTGGCGAGTGGGTAACCCACCTCTACCATAAGTTCAATTAGCCAACGTGCAATCACTGGAAAATAAACTGAATGATCTTCAGTCGAGACTTTCTTACCAACGGGACATTAAAAACTAATATCTTACGTTTCACCAAGTCGTGGCTGAACGACGACACATAATATACCACTGGCTGGGTTTTCCGTGCACCGGCAGGACAGAACAGCTACGTCTGGTAAGACAAGGGGTGGAGGAGTGTGTCTATTTGTCATAACAGCTAGCGCCCAATGTCTAATATTAAGGTAGTCTCGAAGGTATTGCTCGCATGAGGTAGAGTACCTCATGATAAGCTGTAGACCACACTATCTACCAAGAGTTTTCATCTATATATTTCGTAGCTGTCTATTTACCACCACAAACCGATGCAGGCACTGAGTCCGCACTCAACGAGCTGTACAAGGCCATAAGCAAACAAGAAAATGAACCAACGCTAGTAGTGGCCGGGGACTTTAATGCCGGAAAACTTGTGTCCATTTTACCTCATTTCTACCAGCACGTCACATGTGCAACCAGAGGGGGAAAAAAAATATTATTCACCTTTACTCCACACACAGAGATGCATACAAAGCTCTCTCCCTCCATTTGGCAAATTTGACCATAACACTACCCTCCTGATTCCTGCTCACAAGCAAAAACTAAAGCAAGAAGTACCCTAGACTTGCTCAATACAGAAGTGGTCAGATGACGCGGATGCTACGCTACAGGACTGCTTTGCTAGCACAGTATACGCTGAGTCGGTGAGCGAGTTAATTAGCAAGTGTATCGGTGATGTTGTACCCACGGTGACAATTAAAACCTTCTCCAACCAGAAACCGTGTATTGATGGCAGCATTCGCGCAAAACTGAAAGCCCGAACCACTGCTTTTAATCATGGCAAGGCGACCAGAAACATGACCGAATACAAACAGTGTAGCTATTCCATCCGCAAGGCAATCAAACAAGCTAAGCGTCAGTATAGAGACAAAGTAGAGTCGCAATTCAACGGCTCAGACATGAGACATATGGGGCAGGGTCTACAGTCAATCACGGATTACCAAAAGAAAACCAGCCCCGTCGCACACATCGATGTATTGCTCCCAGACAAACTAAACAACTTCTTTGCTCGCTTTGAGGACAATACAGTGCCACTGACAAGGCCCGCTACCAAAACCTGCGGGCCCTCCTTCACCGCAGCCAACGTGAGTAAAACATTTAAAAGTGTTAACCCTCACAAGGCTGCCGACCCAGACGGCCTCCCTAGCCGCGTCCTCAGAGCATGCGCAGACCAGCTGGCTGGTGTGTTTATGGACATATTCAATCACTCTATATCCCAGTCTGCTGTTCCCACATGCTTCAAGAGGGCCACCATTGTTCCTGTTCCCAAGAAAGCTAAGGTAACCTAGCTAAACGACTATCGCCCCGTAGCACTCACTTCCGTCATCATGAAGTGCTTTGAGACCAGTCAAGGATCATATCCCCTCCACCCTACCTGACACCCTAGACCCACTCCAATGTGCTTGCCACCCCAATAGGTCCACAGACAATGCAATAGCAATCACACTGCCCTAATCCATCTGGACAAGAGGAATACCTATGTAAGAATGCTGTTCATCGATTACAGCTCAGCATTTAACACCATAGTACCCTCCAAACTCGTCATTAAGCTCAAGACCCTGGGTCTCAACCCCGTCCTGTGCAACTGGGTCCTGGTCTTCGACGGGCCACCCCCAGGTGGCGAAGGGTAGGAAACAACATCTCCACCCCGCTGATCCTCAACACTGGTGCCCCACAAGGGTGGGTTGTCAACCCTCTCCTGTACTCCCTGTTCACCCATGACTGCGTGGCCATGCACGCCTCCAACTCAATCATCAAGTTTACAGAGGACACTAGTGGTAGGCTTGATTACCAACAACGACGAGACGGCCCACAGGGAGGAGGTGAGGGCCCTCGGAGTGTGGTGTCAGGAAAATAACCTCACACTCAACGTCAACAAAACAAAGGAGACGATCGTGGACTTCAGGAAACAGAAGAGGGCGCACTCCCCTATCCGCATCGACGGGACAGTAGTGGAGAAGGTGGAAAGTTTTAAGTTCCTCGGCGTACACATCACGGACAAACTGAAATTGTCCACCCACACAGACAGCGTGGTGAAGAAGGCACAACAGCACCTCTTCAACCTCAGGAGGCTGAAGAAATGTGGCTTGTCACCAAAAAACACAAAAACATTTACAGATGCACAATCGAGAGCATCCTGTCGGGCTGTATCACCACCTGGTACAGCAACTGCTCCGCCCACAACCATAAGGCTCTCCAGAGGGTAGTGAGGTCTGCACAATGCATCACCGGAGGCAAACTACCTGCCCTCCAGGACACCTACACCACCCGATGTCACAGGAAGGCCAAAAAGATCATCAAGGACAACAACCACCCGAGCCACTGCCTATTCACCCCGCTATCATCCAGAAGGCGAGGTCAGTATAGGTGCATCAAAGCTGGAACCGAGAGACTGAAAAACAGCTTCTATCTCATGGCCATCAATCAGACTGTTAAACAGCCATCACTAACATTGAGTGGCTGCTGCCAACATACTGACTCCAATCTCTAGCCACTTTAATAACTAAAAATTGGATGTAATAAATGTACCACTAGTCAATTTAAACAATGCTACTTTTTATAATGTTTACATACCCTACATTACTCATCTCATATGTACAGTTGAAGTCGGAAGTTTACATACACTTATTTTGGAGTCATTAAAACTCATTTTTCAACGACTCCACAAATTGTTTATTAACAAACTATAGTTTTGGCAAGTCGGTTAGGACATCTACTTTGTGCATGACCCAAGTAATTTTTCCAACAATTGTTTACAGACAGATTATTTCACTTATAATTCATTGTATCACAATTCCAGTGGGTCAGAAGTTAACCTGTTGGGGCTAGTATTTGCACGGCCGGATAAAAAACGTACCCGATTTAAACTGGTTACTACTCTTGCCCAGAAACGAGAATATGCATATAATTAGTAGATTTGGATAGAAAACACTCTAAAGTTTCTAAAACTGTTTGAATGGTGTCTGTGAGTATAACAGAACTCATGTGGCAGGCCAAAACCTGAGAAGATTCTATACAGGAAGTGCCCTGTCTGACAATTTGTTCTCCTTCTAGGGCATCTCTATCAAAAATACAGCATCTCTGCTGTAACATGACATTTTCTAAGGCTTCCATTGGCTCTCAGAAGGCGCCAGAAAGTGGAATGACGTCTCTGCAGTCTCTGGGCGAAAAACGGCAGGAGTTTTTGTGAGTGGTCAGGCAGGGAACAATGACACTGGAGTGCGCGTCCACGAGAGGACTCCATGTTTTTCTTTCAGTCTATGAATGAATATAACGTCGCCCGGTTGGAATATTATCGCTATTTTACGAGAAAAATCGCATAAAAATTGATTTTAAACAGCGTTTGACATGTTTCTAAGTACAGTAATGGAATATTTTGACATTTTTTGTCACGAAATGCGCGTCACCCTTCGGATAGTGACCTCAACGCACGAACAAAACGGAGCTCTTTCAATATAACTATGGATTATTTCGAACCAAAACAACATTTGTTGTTGAAGTAGAAGTCCTGGGAGTGCATTCTGACGAAGAACAGCAAAGATAATCAAATTTTTCTTATAGTAAATCTGAGTTTGGTGAGGGCCAAACTTGGTGGGTGTCAAATTAGCTAGCCGTGATATCTACTCAGAATATTGCAAAATGTGCTTTCGCCGAAAAGCTATTTTAAAATCTGACACCGCGATTGCATAAAGGAGTTCTGTATCTATAATTCTTAAAATAATTGTTATGTTTTTTGTGAACGTTAATCGTGAGTAATTAAGTAAATTCACCGTAAGTTTGCGGTGGGTATGCTAGTTCTGAACATCACATGCTAATGTAAAAAGCTGGTTTTTGATATAAATATGAACTTGATTGAACAAAACATGCATGTATTGTATAACATAATGTCCTAGGAGTGTCATCTGATGAAGATCATCAAAGGTTAGTGCTGCATTTAGCTGTGGTTTTGGTTTTTGTAACATATATGCATGCTTTGAAAATGGCTGTGTGATTATTTTTAGCAGGGTACTCTCCTGACATAATCTAATGTTTTGTTTTCGCTGTAAAGCCTTTTGAAATCGGACAGTGTGGTTAGATTAACGAGAGTCTTGTCTTTAAAATGGTGTAAAATAGTCATATGTTTCAGAAATTAAAGTTATAGCATTTATGAGGTATTTGTATTTCGCGCCACGCGATTCCACTGGCGTCCCACCTTGCCCAGGGAGGTTAACATACAACACTAACTTGACTGTGCCTTTAAACAGCTTGGAAAATTCCAGAAAAGAATGTCATGGCTTTAGAAGCTTCTGATAAGCTAATTGACATAATCTGAGTCAATTGGAGGTGTACCTGTGGATGTATTTCAAGGCCTACCTTCAAACTCAGTGCCGCTTTGCTTGACATCATGGGAAAATCAAAAGAAATCAGCCAAGAAAAACATTGTAGACCTCCACAAGTCTGGTTCATCCTTGGGAGCAATTTCCAAAACGCCTGAAGGTACCACGTTCATCTGTACAAACAATAGTACGCAAGTATAAACACAATGGGACCACGCAGCCGTCATACCGCTCAGGAAGGAGACGCGTTCTGTCTCCTAGAGATGAACGTAATTTGGTGCGAAAAGTGCAAATCAATCCCAGAACAACAGCAAAGGACCTTGTGAAGATGCTGGAGGAAACAGGTACAAAAGTATCTATATCCACAGTAAAACGAGTCCAATATCGACATAACTTGAAAGGCCGCTCAGCAAGGAAGAAGCCACTGCTCCAAAACCGCAATAAAAAAGCCAAACTACAGTTTGCAACTGCACATGGGGACAAAGATCGTACTTTTTGGAGAAATGTCTTCTGATCTGATGAAACAAAAATAGAACTGTTTGGCCATAATGACCATCGATATGTTAGGAGGAAAGAGGGGGAGGCTTGCAAGCCGAAGAACACCATCCCAACCGTGAAGCACGGGGGTGACAGCATCATGTTGTGGGGGTGTTTTGCTGCAGGAGGGACTGGTGCACTTCACAAAATAGATGGCAACATGAGGAAAGAACATTATATGGACATATTGACGCAACATCTCAAGACATCAGTCAGGAAGTTAAAGCTTGGTCACAACTGGATCCTGGACTTTCTGACTGCCTCCACAGGTGGTAAGGGTAGGCAACAACACATCTGACATGCTGATCATCAACACGGGGGCCCCTCAGGGGTGCGTGCTTAGTCCCCTCCTGTACTCCCTGTTCACCCACAACTGGAAGGTCTGATCACCGACAACAATGAGACAGCCTATAGGGAGGAGGTCAGAGACTTGGCAGTGTGGTGCCAGGACAACAACCTCTCCCTCAACGTGAGCAAGACAAAAGGAGCTTATCGTAGACTAGAGGAAAAGGAGGGTCTAACACGCCCCCATTCACATCGATGGGGCTGTAGCGGAGCGGGTCGAGAGTTTCAAATAACTTGGTGTCCACATCACCAACAAAGTATAATGGTCCAAACACACCATGACAGTCGTGAAGAGGGCACGACCGGTTGCATCACCGCCTGGTATGGCAACTGCTTGGCATCCGACCGTAAGGCACTACAGACGGTTGTGCGTACGGCCTAGTACATCACTGGGGCCAGGCTTCCTGTCATCCTGGACCTATATACTAGGCGGTGTCAGAGGAAGGCCCAAAAAATGGTCAAAGACTCCAGTCACCCAAGTCATAGACTGTTCTCGCTGCTACCGCACAGCAAGCTGTACCGGAGCGCCAAGTCTAGGTCCAAAAGACTCCTTAACAGCTTCTACCCCCAAGCCATAAGACTGCTGAACAATTAATCAAATGGCCACCCGGAAGATTTACATTGACACCCCCCATTTCTTTTTACACTGCTGCTACTCGTTGTTTATTATCTATGCATAGTCACTTTACCCCTACCTACATGTACAAATGACCTCGACTAACCGCACATTGACTCTGTACAGGTACCTGCTGTATATAGCCTAATTTTTGTTATTTGATTGTGTTATTTTATTACTTAAGTGTATTTAGTAAATATTTTCTTAACTCTATTTCTTGAATTGTTGGTTAAGGGCTTGTAAGTAAGCATTTCACAGTAAGGTCTACAAAATATGTATTCGGCGCATGTGACAAATACAATTTGATTTGATCTTTGATTGTCCGAAAATGATGGGCTATGATTGACAGCTAAGATGGAGAGATATCCACTCTAAAAGGACTGTGGGGAAAGTCCCGTGCACAGGCATGGCCTTTTTTTACAAGTGGTGCTTTTGTTTATTTACCAAGGGCATCAAGGACGCCGACTGGGGCTTTTTCTAAGTGAAGGTCGATGTCCTTGGGAACTGTGAGAGGCTTGCTGTCCCCATTCTGTCTCCTACAAAACAGAAGTAGTCAGCAAACGTTTCCTTTAACAGCCAGTCTACCACCATAACAGTGATACAAAGGCAGCAGACACCAGTTGTACTGTATCATCATGCCCCCTCCCACCTGTCCCCAGCTCACACCTGTCTCTCTTGCTGGGCTTGCTGGGCATCTGTTTTCCAGCTAGGGCACACAGTTCTCCCTCAGAGGGGTGTTTGAACCGGAAAAGACTGAAAGGATAAAGTTAGATTTGTTAAAAAATATATATATATACACACCCCAAGTAAGTTATTAGCTAGTAGTAGGGTCACAGTTGTTCTTTCAAATCAATTTCCCCTGATAAGGGCTAAGAGTTTATCATGGCCTTATGATCATACCAGGAATGTCAGACCCTTACCATGAAGTCAACATTACCAAGACATAGCTACACCCCATCTCCAAAGCCACTTCTGTATATGACATTGGTGTACATGACTTTACCTGCCATTGCACAGGAGCCAGCGGGCAAATGAACAGTGTGGAGCCATTCTCTGCATGATGCTAGCAGCCAGCAAGCTGACCACCAGCTGCACTCCAATCAGCGCCTGGTCAGTGAGAGAACACACACACACACACACACACACACACACACACACACACACACACACACACACACAATTGGTTAATCAAACTGAAGTACAAAAATGTGTTAACCCAACTTTAATAGACAGCCAACATGGAGTTTCCAGATTAATTTGTCATCTGACACATCAGCTGTTATTCATTTCAAAGGAGTCGCTACTGACGTTACATCTGCCAGAGGGTGGGGGGCGCACTCCCTACGTTGTCAGTCATTCAACTTTTCAACGAAGAAACCAAATCCTCTACAGCCAATGAAATAAATTGCCCAAGATAGCCACGACATGGGGAAAAATGGCTGTGAAGGTTTAAGTTAACCAGCCATGATAGCAACCCAGCAAGCTAGCGGACTTATTGTGCGACGTGTACATAACTAGTAAAATGAATGGAAAGAGCAATTTATGTTGCTAGCTAACTTCAAACTGACACCCAGCCAGCTATCAACTTGCAGGGAACCTATAACTAGCTAACTACGTTACTTTACAAGTAGTTGATCATGCTAAGCTAGCTAGCTAGGCTAACTATTTTGTAGTCAAATTCGTGTAACAGTGGCTATAAGCATTGCTAGCGAAGCATTACATGCTGGGTGCACGTGGCTACAGCAAAAGATTTAGCTACTCACCATCTCTTCAATTATCCGAATGTATTTTCGTAGTGTTAGCTACACACGCGTGTAGTTAGCTTCAGTGTCTTGACAGCTGATGACATGTGAAACTCGGGCTGCATTCATTACATTAAAACGTAATAGAACGTTTCAATTCAACCGAACGGGGCTGTACACCAGGAGCGCCCACGTATCTCAAAGTCTGTTCAAGAACGTAAAATAACGTTTTGGGAAAACGTGCGTTCAATACGAACTGTTCCGCAACGTAGCAAGCGGTTATGCTAATTGAATGCACCCCCGGATTTGGGTTCCACGAACCTCAGAAAAACAAGCGTTTCCATTGGATCGAGAAGCCTGTTGACGATTTAATTGGATACCCTTATAAAATATTTAAAAAAAATTGGAAGATTTCCAGTAAAAATATTCTTCGGTCACAATGGCTGTGTTCGAGAGCATCAAAACCGTGATGTATCTTGGGTGAATTGTGACTGACTGATCTACAAATAATATTGAGTAGTTATTGAGTAGCTACAATTTCGAATGCACCCAATAACAATAATAATGTATTTTATCATGGAGAAAATCAATTGTTTCAGCTTCTTAGCAATAAAAAGCAGTGGAGGGAAAAGTACCCAATAGTCATACTTGAGTAAAAGTAAAGATACCTTAATAGAAAATGACTCAAGTGAAAGTCACCCTGCAAATGACTACTTGAGTAAAAGTCCAAGGTATTTGGTTTTAAATATACTTCAATATCAAAAGTTGCTATAATATACTTAAGTATCAAAGTATAAATGATTTCAAATTTGTTGTACTAAGGAACCAGACGGCACCTTTTTCTTATTTTTTATTTACATATAGCCAGGGGGACACTAACACTAAGACATAATTTACAAACGAAGCATGTGTGTTTAGTGAGACCGTCAGATCAGAGGTAGTACGGGTGACCAGGGGTGTTCTCTTGATAAGTACTTGAATTGGACCATTTTCCTGTCCTGCTAAGCATTCCAAATGTAATGTGCACTTTTGGGTGTCAGGGAAAATGTTTTGAGTAAAAAGTACATAATTTTCTTTAGGAATGCAGTGGAGTAAAACTAAAAGTTGTCAAAAAATATAAATAGTAAAGTACAGATACCCTAAAAGACTACATAAGTAGTACTTTAAAGTATTTTTACTTAAGTACTTTACACCACTGATAAAAATAGTTGTTTTAGAGATACTGTATCATAAAGCTAAGTACATGTGGCATACATGAACAGCTGTTCAAACCAATCACACTGGGCTTATTATTGTGGGAGAATCTAAAAATATTGGTGTCATAGTGTGCTCCAACATATGGAGTTTGTCTATATTCTGAAATACACATTTTCAAATTAATTTATTCAACATTAAAAATATCTCAGAAATACCCTTTTTGAGTTTGTTCATTTTAAGACATATTGTTTGGAACAATATACTCAAAGTACATTACATTTCCAGAGTTGGCTTTATGCTAATTCTAAAGTTATGATACATTTTAAGAGCACCGCCAACTGTGACTGGTACATGGATTCAAAGGGAACTCCCTCTGCTCGTGATCTGCTGGATGCGCAATCCTAAAGGAGGGCTGTGATTAATTACCTATAATGTCAATTTCTATGTATAAAATGTGTCATATCATTAAAAGTACCAGAGAGCCCACTCTGGAAATGTGATGTGTTTGAAGAGTATATTGTTACAAACAATTTGTCTAAAAATAAGCAAAATCAGAAAGGGTAGTTTTGATATATACATATACACATGTTTTAATGTTGAATAAATGAATGGAAATTTGGTATTTCAGAATCTAGACATACTCCATACATTACCGGTCAAAAGTTTTAGAACACCTACTAATTCAAGGGTTTTTCTTTATTTTCTACTATTTTCTACGTTGAAGAATAATAGTGAAGAAGTCAAAACTATGAAATAACACATATGGAATCATGTAGTAACCAAAAAAGTGTTAAATAAATCTAAATATATTTGAGATTTGCGATTCTTCAAAGTAGCCAACCTTTGCCTTAATGACAGCTTTGCACACTCTTGGCATTCTCTCAACCAGCTTCATGAGGTAGTCACTTGGAATGCATTCTTAAAAGTGTTACCTTCTTAAAAGTTAATTTGTGGAATTTCTTTCCTTCTTATTGCGTTTGAGTCAATCAGTCGTGTTGTGACAAGGTAGGGGGGTATACAGAAGATAGCCCTATTTGGTAAAAGACCAAGTCTATATTATGGCAAGAACAGCTCAAATAAGCAAAGAGAAACAACAGTCCAACATTACTTTAACCTGTTGGGTCTAGGGGGCAGCATTTGCACGTCTGGATAAAAAAAATGTACCCGATTTAATCTGGTTACTAATCCTACCCAGTAACTAGAATATGCATATACTTATTATATATGGATAGAAAACACTCTAAAGTTTCCAAAACTGTTTGAATGGTGTCTGTGAGTATAACAGAACTCATTTGGCAGGCAAAACCCTGAGACATTTTCTGACAGGAAGTGGATACCTGATGTGTTGTATTGACTTTAAACCTATCCCATTGAAAAACACAGGGGTTTAGGAATATTTTGGCACTTCCTATTGCTTCCACTAGATGTCACCAGCCTTTACAAAGTGTTTTGAGTCTTCTGGAGGGAGATCTGACCGAACAAGAGCCATGGAACGGTGATGTCCCATTAGACACCTGGCGCGCTACTTCATGTTGGGTACCCTCGTTCCAATACGTTATAAAAGAGTATGCATTCGTCCACCTTGAATATTATTCATGTTCTGGTTAAAAAAGGCCCTAATGATTTATGCTATACAACGTTTGACATGTTTGAACGAACGGAAATATATTTTTTCCCCTCGTTCATGACGAGAAGTCCGGCTGGCTTACATCATGTGCTAACGAGACGGAGATTTTTGGACATAAATGATGAGCTTTTTTGAACAAAACTACATTCGTTATGGACCTGTGATACCTGGAAGTGACATCTGATGAAGAGAATCAAAGGTAATGGATTATTTACATAGTATTTTCGATTTTAGATCTCCCCAACATGACGTCTAGTCTGTATCGCAACGCGTATTTTTCTGGGCACAGTGCTCAGATTATTGCAAAGTGTGATTTCCCAGTAAGGTTATTTTTAAATCTGGCAAGTTGATTGCGTTCAAAAGATGTAAATCTATAATTCTTTAAATGACAATATAATATTTTACCAATGTTTTCTAATTTTAATTATTTAATTTGTGACGCTGACTTGACTGCCGGTTATTGGAGGGAAACGATTTCCTCAACATCAATGCCATAGTAAAACGCTGTTTTTGGATATAAATATCAACTTGATAGAACTAAAAATGCATGCATTGTCTAACATAATGTCCTAGGAGTGTCATCTGATGGAGATTGTAAAAGGTTAGTGTATCATTTTAGCTGGTTTTATGGTTTTGGTGACCCTGTCTTTGACTTGACAAAACATTACACACAACTCTTGTAAATGTACTGTCCTAACATACTCTAAATTTATGCTTTCGCCGTAAAATCTTTTTGAAATCGTAAAACGTGGTTAGATTAAGGAGATGTTTATCTTTCAAATGGTGTAACATAGTTGTATTTTTGAAAAATTTGAATTTTGACATTTATTTGGATTCAAATTTGCCGCTCTTGAAATGCACCTGCTGTTGATGGAGTGCACCACGGGTGGCACGCTAGCGTCCCACCTAGCCCCAAGAGGACTTCAGTCAATACGGAAAAGGTCAGTCAATACGGAAAATTTCAAGTGCAGTCGTAAAACCATCAAGTGCTATGATGAAACTGGCTCTCATGAGGACCGCCACAGGAATGGAAGACCCAGAGTTACCTCTGCTGCAGAGGGTAAGTTCATTAGAGTTACCATCCTCAGAAATTGCAGCCCAAATAAACGCTTCACAGAGTTCAAGTAACAGACACATCTCAACATCAGCTATTCAGAGGAGACTGTGTGAATCAGGCCTACATGGTCGAATTGCTGCAAAGAAACCACTACTAAAGGACACCAATGAGAAGAAGAGATTTGCTTGGGCCAAGAAATACAAGCAATGACATTAGACTGGTGGAAATTTGTCCTTTGGTCTGGAGTCCAAAATTATGATTTTTGGTTCCAACCTCCGTGTCTTTGTGAGATGCAGTGTGAGTGAGCGGATGATCTCTGTGTGTGTATTTCCCACCGTAAAGCATGGAGGAGGAGGTGTTATGTGTGGGAGTGCTTTGCTGGTGACACTGTCTGTGATTTATTTAGAAATCATGGCACACTTAACCAGCATGGCTACCACAGCATTCTGCAGCAATACGCCATCCCATCTGGTTTGGGTTTAGTGGGACTATCATTTGGTTTTCAACTGGACAATGACCCAACACACCTCCAGGCTGTGTAAGGGCTATTTGACCAAGAAGGAGAGTGATGGAGTGCTGCATCAGATGACCTGGCCTCCACAATCCCCCAACCCCAACCAAATTGAGATGGTTTGGGATGAGTCGGACTGCAGAGTGAAGGAAAAGCAGCCGACAAGTGCTCAGTATATGTGGGAACTCCTTCAAGATTATTGAAAAGCATTCCAGGTGAAGCTGGTTGAGAGAATGCCAAGAGTGTGCAAAGTTGTCATCAAGGCAAAGGGTGGATATTTGAAGAATCTCAAGTATAAAATATATTTAGATTTGTTTAACACTTTTTTGGTTACTACATGATTCCATATGTATTATTTCATAGTTTGAATGTCTTCAGTATTATTCTACAATGTAGGAAATAACAAAAAATAAAGAAATCCATCTCCTTTTATCTTCTCCCACTGCCGGCCACTGGGCTTCCTCTCATTATCATATTTGGTAGTGAGTGGAAACGCCAACCGTATGCTTCACATTTATACTTCTGGTGAAATATCTGTCTCTTTGTTCCATCTGTTCCTTAGCTACTGTAAAGTGTTTCAAGGAAATTTTCAACTAACCTGTTCTTGCCGATATTTTCCTCATTCTTGATTCAGGAAAAAAGTGTATTTGAAAAATGTCCGTGTCCAGTTGCAGGTTTGTTGAAAAATGTCTTGCTACGCTTTACAGTAAGGTGTAACAGCTGTATGGAAGCATTCCCATATTACCATTACAAAGTGTAGCTAGAGAACACCCTGTATACTGCAGCTTGCCCATGTTTTGTACAGTTTACAGATTTACAAGGAAACCAAAACTATTATATATTTTAATACATTTTAATAGTTATTTTTATATCTGCCTCTCGACTGTTTGTCTATCAATGGGCCTAGAACCTGTAGTTTTATTAGATGTTACATTTGGATGATGGGTGGTAAATCATGTTGAATAATAACACTGTCTGATTCTTGAGTTCTGTCGGTCTGTCTTTCTGCCTGTGTCTTTCTATCTGTCTGTCCATGGCTAATTATCACGTTCTTTGTCTGTGCAGTTTTATCCCTGACTTAGTTCCACCCCATGTCTCCTTAAAACCCTGAATGCCTCGCTTATAGGATCTCCCTAATGATAATCTCCCTGTTGCATGCTTTGAACACGGTGGGTCTTACGTCTGGAGATAAATATTATGGGCAATTCCATGGTAACATAAAGATGCTGAGACTCCGATTTTTTCACTTTAAAAGTATGCCCAATAAAGGCCGTTCATTGCAAAGTTAAACAAACCGTGAACCTCTATGCACAAGGACTACTAACAATTTCCACAGAAAATTTTACAAAAACACATTTACTTGAAGAATAATGCAGATTTAAAGTTTGATAACAGAATGAGGTAAAATCGCCCTCAGTCTTTTATGTGACCACATTTTCCAATATCTTAAATATTTCTTAAATATATACTCCGAATTAAGATTCAAAGATGTCTGCAGAAAGAATGGAGTGTCAACTATGATACAGTATGTCACATTGAGTTAGATTTTTTTTCTTCTTCTATTTTTGTTATTGAACTAAAGTAAGGGAAGTGGATTAACATCCGGGGAAAAGATTGATGGTAACATGATCATTGATCCCCGATCTGTACAAACAAGACCACATTTGGTTGTACCAATCATAGATGTCTATGTTTCATAAGTTTGGACATCACAGTACACCAACGTAGAGTAGAGTAGAGTTCAGTAGAGTAGAGTTCAGTAGAGTAGAGTATAGTTCAATTCAGTATAGTTCAGTCGAATAGAGAATAGTTCAATCGAGTAGAGTATAGTTCAGTTCAATAAAGTAGAGTATAGTTCGGTTCAGTGGGGTAGAATATAGTTCAGTTGAGTAGAGTATAGTTCAGTAGATAAAGTATAGTTCAGTAGAGTATAGTTTAGTAGAGTACAGTAAATTATAATATACTCTAGTGTGCTCTACTGTACTTTACTGTACTAAACTAATCTAATGATAATGGCGCCAAAGGAGATGGCCGCCATTTTACGATCTCTTAACCAATTGTGCTATTGTGTATGTTTTTTCGCGTTATTTGTAACTCATTGTTTCTGCCACCATGTCTTATTACCGAAAAGAGCTTCTTGATATCAGGGTAGCGATTACTCACCCCGTACTGGAGGAATTCTTCTTCTTCAACGAGTTGGATGGGAAGGATTTACTCCAGACACTGACAAGGCCCTCATCCCTGTCATTCGCAGGAGGAAAAGACGGAGGTATCGTGGACAACGGTCCCGGTGCCTTGTAAGGATCCGTCGCAGAGAGGGTAATCTACCTTTACCATTGGTCCTGTTAGCAAACGTACAATCAATCGATAAAAAAATGGACGAACTACAAGCACGTATATCCTACCAACAGGACATCAAAAACTGTAATATCTTATGTTTCACCGAGTCGTGATTGAACGACGACATGATTAACATACAGCTGGCGGATATTAAGCTTTATCGGCAGGATAGAACAGCGGCCTCTGGTAAGACAAGGAGCGGCGGCCTATGCAACAGCTGGTGCATGAAATCTAAGGAAGTCTGGAGGTTATGCTCGCCTGAGGTAAAGTATCTCATGATAAGCTGTAGACCACACTATTTACCAAGAGAGTTTACATCTATATTTTTCGTAGCTGTCTATATACCACCGCAGACCAATGTTGGCACTAAGACCACACTCAATGAGCTGTATACGGCCATAAGCAAACAGGAAAATGCTCATCCAGAGGCGGCGCTTCTAGTGGCTGGGGACTTTAATGCAGGGAAACTCAAATCAGTTTTACCTAATTTCCATCAGCATGTTATGTGCAACCAGAGGGAAAAAACTCTAGACCACCTTTGCTCCACACACAGAGGCGCGTACAAAGCTCTCCCTTGCCCTCCATTTGGCAAATCTGACCATAATTCTATCCTCCTGATTCCTGCTCACAAGAAAAAACTAAAGCAGGAAGCACCAGTGACTCGGTCAATAGGAAAGGGGTCAGATGAAGCAGATGCTAAGCTACAGGACAGACTGGAATATGTTCCGGGATTCTTTCCGATGGCATTGAGGAGTACGCCACATCAGTCACTGGCTTCATCACTAAGTGCATTGATGACGTCGTCCCCACATGGCCGTGCCTTGCAAAAGTATTCATCCCCCTTGGCGTTTTTCCTATTTTGTTGCATTACAACCTGTAATATAAATAGATTTTTATTTTGATTTCATGTAATGGACATACACAAAAAAGTCCAAATTGGTGAAGTGAAAAAAATATCTTGTTTCAAAAAAAATAAAAAACAGAAAAGTGGTGCATGCATATGTATTCACCCCCTTTGCTATGAAGCCCCTAAATAAGATCTGGTGCAACCGATTACCTTCAGAAGTCACATAATTAGTTAAATAAAGTCCACCTGTGTGCAATCTAAGTGTCACATGATCTGTCACATGATCTCAGTATATATACACCTGTTCTGAATGGCCTGGCATCTGCAACACCACTAAGCAAGGGGCACCACCAAGCAAGTGGCACCATGAAGACCAAGGAGCTCTCCAAACAGATCAGGGACAAAGTTGTGGAGAAGTACAGATCAGGGTTGAGTTATAAAAAAATATCCAAAACTTTGAACATCCCACGGAGAACCATTAAATCCATTATTAAAACATGGAAAGAATATGGCACCACAACAAACCTGCCAAGAGAGGGCCGCCCACCAAAACTCACAGACCAGGCAAGGAGGGAATTAATCAGAGAGGCAACAAAGAGACCAATGATAACCCTGAAGGAGCTGCAAAGCGCCACAGGGGAGATTGGAGTATCTGTCCATAGGACTACTTTAAGCCGTACACTCCACAGAGCTGGGCTTTACGGAAGGGTGGCCAGAAAAAAAGTAATTGCTTAAAGAAACAAATAAGCAAACACGTTTGGTGTTCGCCAAAAGGCATGTGGGAGACTCCCCAAACATATGGAAGAAGGTACTCTGGTCAGATGAGACATAAATTGAGCTTTCTGGCCATCAAGGAAAATGCTATGTCTGGCGCAAACCCAACACCTCTCATCACCCTGAGAACACCATCCCCATAGTGAAGCATGGTGGTGGCAGCATCATGCTGTGGGCATGCTTTTCATCGGCAGGGACTCGGAAACTGGTCAGAATTGAAGGAATGATGGATGGCACTAAATACAGGGAAATTCTTCAGGGAAACCTGTTTCAGTCTTCCAGAGATTTGAGACTGGGACAGAGGTTCACCTTCCAGCAGGACAATGACCTTAAGCATACTGCTAAATCAACACTCGAGTGGTTTAAGGTGAAACATTTAATTGTCTTGCAATGGCCTAGTCAAAGCCCAGACCTCAATCCAGTTGAGAATATGTGGTATGACTTAAAGACGAACTATCAAACAGGCAAAGCGTCAATACAGGACTAAGATTGAATCGCACTACATTGGCCCCAACGCTCGTTGGATGTGGCTGGGCTTGCAAACCTATGACAGACTACAAAGGGAAGCACAGCCACGAACTGACCAGTGACACAAACCTACCAGACGAGCTAAATTACTTCTATGCTTGCTTCGAGGCAAGTAACACTGAAACATACATCAGAGCACCAGCTGTTCCAGACGACTGTGTGATCACACTCTCCGTAGCCGATGTGAGCAAGACCTTTAAACAGGTCAACATTTACAAGGCCGCAGGGCCAGGCGAATTACCAGGACGTGTACTCTGAGCATGCGCTGACCAACTGGCAAGTGTCTTCACTGACATTTTCAACCTGTCCCTGACTGGGTCTGTAATACCGACATGTTTCAAGCAGAGCACCATAGTCCCTGTGCCCAAGAACACTAAGGTAACATGCCTAAATAACTACCGACCCGTAGCGCTCACATCTGTAGCCATGAACTGCTTTGAAAGGCTGGTTATGGTTCACATCAACACCATTATCTCAGAAACACTAGACCCACTCCAATTTGCATACCGCCCCAACATATCCACAGATGATGCAATCTCTATTGCACTCAACACTGCCCTTTCCCACCTGGACAAAAGGAACACCTATGTGAGAATGTTATTCATTGACTGCAGCTCAGCGTTCAACACCATAGTGTCCTCAAAGCTCATTACTAAGCTAAGGACCCTGGTACTAAACACCTCCCTCTGCAACTGGATCTTGGACTTCCTGACGGGCAGCCCCCAGGTGATAAGGGTAGGGAACAACACATCCGCCACACTGATCCTCAACACTGGGGCCCCTCAGAGGTGTGTGCTCAGTCCCCTCCTGTACTCCCTGTTCACTCATGACTGCATGGCCAGGCATGACTCCAACACCATCATCAAGTTTGCCGATGACACAACAGTGGTTGGCCTGACCACCGATAACGATGAGACAGCCTATAGGGTGGAGGTCAGAGACCTTGACGTGTGGTGCCAGGACAACAACCTCTCCTTCAACGTGATCACGACAAAGGAGATGATTGTGGACTACAGGAAAAGGAGGACCAAGCACGCCCCCATTCTCATCGACAGGGCTGTAGTGGAACAGGTTGAGAGCTTCAAGTTCCTTGGTGTCCACATCACCAACAAACTATCATGGTCCAAACACGCAAAGACATTTGTGAAGAGGGCACGACAAAACCTATTCCACCACAGGAGACTGAAAGGATTTGGCATGGGTCCTCAGATCCCCAAAAGGTTCTACACCTGCAACATCAAGCGCATAGTCCAGTACATCACTGGGGCCAAGCTTCCTGCCATCCGGGATCTCTATACCAGGCGGTTTCAGAGGAACCATACACTGTTCTCTCTGCTACCGCACGGCAAGTGGTACTGGAGCGCCAAGTCGAGGTCCAAAAGTCTTCTTAACAGCTTCTACTTCCAAGCCATAAGACTCCTGAATAGCTAATCAAAGGATTACCCAGACCCCGCTTTTACGCTGCTGCTGCTCTCTGTTTATAATCTATGCATAGTCACTTTAACTCTACCTACATGTACATATTACCTCAATTACCTCAACTAACCGGTGGCCCCGCACATTGACTCTGTACCGGTACCCCCTGTATCTAGCCTCGCTTGTTATTTTACTGCTGCTGTTTAATTATTTGTTACTTTTATTTTCTATTTTCTATTTTTTACTTATCTATTTTTTACTTAACACTGAATTGTATTTTTTTTTTACTTCTTAAAGCATTGTTAAGGGCTTGTAAGTAAGCATTTCACTGTAAGGTCTACACCTGTTGTATTCGGCGCATATGACAATTTGAATTTATTTGATTTTATTTAAACTCTACTGTACAGTACTGTACTGTATTGTATTGACCTATACTCCTATACTGCACTGCGCTGTCCAAGCTTTTGAAACAGACATCTATGATTGGTTCAGATTTGGACTGACCAAATTTAAACTACTGTCAACATCCATGGACGTCCGGTGTCGGTCGGTGTTCAGTGGGTGAGAGGGCTGATTGCAGTAAATCAAAAGAGAGGGGGCTCATGGGTAGGTGTCAGTAAGAGCCGGGAGCGGTGACATTGAAAGGAGAGAGAGAGAAAAGAGAGAAGGGGAGAGAGAAAGACTGTTTGCATATCTTTTTTTTGTACCACCACACTACAGAAGGAGAACGGAAGCAGTTATGAGCTGAACATACAGTACCAGTATGCCGGTGGAAGGGAGGACAGTAGCAGGTGACCCAACTGTGGTTTGTAATTACAATGAATTCCCATTGTAGCCAGTTCAGTTGCAGTCATTCTGTTTTTGGTTTTAGATTTTTGGTTCATTCTGTTACCAATTTGGTACTAAAAACTTTTTAGTACCACAGCACCCTACCTTTGCGATGATAACGACACTGAGCCTTTTTCTAAAATGTTTTATGAGATTGGAGAACACTTTGGGAGGGATCTTAGATCATTCCTCCATACAGAATCTTTCCAGATCCTTGATATCCTTCGTCTGCTCTTATGGATGGCCCTCTTCAATTCAAACCACAGGTTTTCAATGGGGTTCAAATCTGGAGACTGAGATGGCCATTGCAAAATATAGATTTTTGTGGTTTCTTTGTGGATTTTAATGTGTGTTTGGGTTATCGTCTTGCTGGAAGATCCACTTGTGGCTAAGTGTCAGCCTCCTGGCAGAGGCAAGCAGGTTTTGGGCTAAATGTCATAGTACTTGGTAAAGTTCATGATGCAGTTGACCTTAACAAGGGTCACAAGACCAGTGAAAGCAAAATGGCCCCATAACATCAAAGATGCACCATCATATTTTACCCTAGGTATGAGGTATTTTTCTGCATATGCTTCCGTTTTTCGATGCCAAACTCACCACTGGTATGTGACCAAAGAGCTCTATTTTCATGTTATCTGACCATGGGAGTGTTTACAGATGACAACACATCATACATTATTTTACATGAGAAATAATGCGCCTAATAATGCGCCTATTACAGATTTCTTGAGTTATCTTAGATTCATTCTGACTATTTTGAGGAAGTTATACTAACTTTGTTCCAATGGTGTCTCATGGGGGATAAACATCAGTAACTACCACACACCCCAGAAAAACACATGCTGGATCGGCGCTTCCAGTCGCTCTTTAAGGTGATTGTCTTGCAGCTGTCTTATGTATTGCAATTAATGTTTGATTGCAGTTGCTAACTGTTCTTTTTTTCAAACAGAAGTTTTTGTTTGTCACTGGTTTTGGTCGTTTTTGTGAACTCAGTCAATAAAGTTAGGTCTCTGTGAAAGCACTGGAGCTGGAGCCATCCTGTGAAAAAGAATGTTTCATTGCAGCAGTTGCATTCACACCTTATCCCAGGGCTAAGGGCCTCCTAAGCCCTGGGCTAAGGGAGATTTTAGCCCTGGGAAAAGCAAGTGTTCACACTTGCACATTCTAAAGTGGGCTAACACCAACGTTAGCCCAGGGCTAGCTGGCCCTGCTCCGGAGCAGGAGGCAGACAGAGATTTGGAATCCTTGGGACGTCACCAGATTGAAGTTCAAAAGTAAAATGGTTAAGGTAAGGGTTAAGGTTACAGTTAGGCTAAAATATATTTATTTATATTTGTCACATACACCACTTGCACAAATTAGGGTTAAGTGCCTTGCTCAACGGCACATGAACAGTTTTTATACCTTGTCGGCTAGGTTATTCGAACCAGCAACCTTTCGGTTACTGGCCCAACGCTCTAACCAGGTTAGGGTAAGGTTATGGGTTAGGGTAGGGACGTCCCAAGTATCCGGGGATTGCACAAACCCATTTTCTAACTAACAGATTTCAGTTCGAACAGGGCCTGAACACCATTTGTATGGGTAGGGCTTAAATCTAATGCCCATGCAGGACTCTACATAGAATGTAATGTTGGTCGTGTATTGGGTTTGTCCGTTAGCCCTGGGTTAACAAATGCTTGTGTGAACACAGGCTAAGCTAGCCCAGGGTCAGTCTTAGCCTGGAGCTAAGAACAATGCAGTATTTTTTACCTTTATTTAACTAGGCAAGTCAGTTAAAGAACAAATTCTTATTTTCAATGACAGCCTAGGAACAGTGGGTTAACTGCCTTGTTCAGGGGCAGAATGACAGATTAGTACCTTGTTAGCTCAGGGATTCGAACTAGTAACCTTTCGGTTACTAGGCCAACGCTCTAACCACTAGGCTATATAGCCTGTTTCAGGCAAACCTTAATTCATTTAATTAGTGTTTTTATTTTATTTTACATAGAAATATAGTGGTATAGAATGTGTGATTTGATCAGATGTTACAGATTTTAAAGATAATGTCTGAGCCTGAGCTTGTCTAGCTAAGCCACTGCTGGGGGAATAGTTTGGCAACAAGGACGTTTGTACGTGCCTCTAACCGTCCGCAGTGATCGCGCTGATAAAGCATGGCCCACCACACACACACACACACACACACACACACACACACACACACACACACACACACACACACACACACACACACACACACACACACACACACACCACACACACACACACACACACACACACACACACACACACACACACACACACACAGGTCCAGGCCATGCATAGAAATGACAGATCATCCTCTATAAAGCAGTCTCCTGTATTCCTCCACTGGAGCATACAGAGCAAAACCTCCCAGATCTTTTGCGAAGAAGCCATTCATGGCATTCAAATCTGAGTTTAGCATGTGTGTCCACTTGTTTGTTAGGATCTTTTAAAAAGCTGATACAATTTCCACTTTTTGCTAATTGGCAACACCCGTCTTGCTGAATTTGTGTTGGGTGTTTTGCCCACAGAGCTTGTGCACAAGAGCATGTGATTTCTATCAGAATGGTGAACCACAACAAAAGAAGCATTGTGGAAGATGGTAACATCTCGCTTAAGCAAGTATGCACCACCAGGCCTACATCTTTGCCTGTAAATCATGACGAAAGGGCTACCCAGTGAAAATGCAAACAATTTCCTCTTGAAAATGTGGTGCAAAATTGCGTGTGACTGTTGACTGTAGTGTTGTACAATCAGTGGAGAAAACGGGTATCTGGTCTACAGACCTGTATATGTGTGCTGCTGTATAAAGAACTGCATTGTCCATACTGTGTAAGTAAAATCTTAACCTGCAATGTAGGCCTATGTGTTTCAAAGATTTGAGCAGGAGGTTGATGTGTCTTTGAATTGTGTCCCAATGTCTTCTATGGACACCCGTTGTATGGTTGGATCTTGAACATCTTTCTAATAGACACATTTCAGTATGCAAGAAAAATGGCACCTTGAAAAACCAACCTATCTCCTGATTCTGCCTCCTCAACCCTCCTCTCCTCCCTTTCTGCATCCTTTGATTTTCTCTGTCCCCTATCCTCCAGGCCGGCTCGGTCCTCCCCTCCTGCTCCGTGGCTCGACGACTCACTGCGAGCTCACAGAACAGGGCTCCGGGCAGCCGAGCGGAAATGGAGGAAAACTCGCCTCCCTGCGGACCTGGCATCCTTTCACTCCCTCCTCTCTACATTCTCCTCTTCTGTCTCTGCTGCTAAAGCCACTTTCTACCACTCTAAATTCCAAGCATCTGCCTCTAACCCTAGGAAGCTCTTTGCTACCTTCTCCTCCCTCCTGAATCCTCCTCCCCCTCCCCCCCCCCTCCTCCCTCTCTGCGGATGACTTCGTCAACCATTTTGAAAAGAAGGTTGACGATATCCGATCCTCGTTTGCTAAGTCAAACGACACCACTGGTCCTGCTCACACTGCCCTACCCTGTGCTTTGACCTCTTTCTCCCCTCTCTCTCCAGATGAAATCTCGCGTCTTGTGACGGCCGGCCGCCCAACAACCTGCCCACTTGACCCTATCCCCTCCTCTCTTCTCCAGACCATTTCCGGAGACCTTCTCCCCTACCTCACCTCGCTCATCAACTCATCCTTGACCGCTGGCTACGTCCCTTCCGTCTTCAAGAGAGCGAGAGTTGCACCCCTTCTGAAAAAACCTACACTCGATCCCTCCGATGTCAACAACTACAGACCAGTATCCCATCTTTCTTTTCTCTCCAAAACTCTTGAACGTGCCGTCCTTGGCCAGCTCTCCTGCTATCTCTCTCAGAATGACCTTCTTGATCCTAATCAGTCAGGTTTCAAGACTGGGCATTCAACTGAGACTGCTCTTCTCTGTGTCACGGAGGCTCTCCGCACTGCTAAAGCTAACTCTCTCTCCTCTGCTCTCATCCTTCTAGACCTATCTGCTGCCTTTGATACTGTGAACCATCAGATCCTCCTCTCCACCCTCTCCGAGTTGGGCATCTCCGGCGCGGCCCACGCTTGGATTGCGTCCTACCTGACAGGTCGCTCCTACCAGGTGGCGTGGCGAGAATCTGTCTCCGCAACACGCGCTCTCACCACTGGTGTCCCCCAGGGCTCTGTTCTAGGCCCTCTCCTATTCTCGCTATACACCAAGTCACTTGGCTCTGTCATATCCTCACATGGTCTCTCCTATCATTGCTATGCAGACGACACACAATTAATCTTCTCCTTTCCCCCTTCTGATAACCAGGCGGCGAATCGCATCTCTGCATGTCTGTCAGACATATCAGTGTGGATGACGGATCACCACCTCAAGCTGAACCTCGGCAAGACGGAGCTGCTCTTCCTCCCGGGGAAGGACTGCCCGTTCCATGATCTCGCCATCACGGTTGACAACTCCCTTGTGTCCTCCTCCCAGAGTGCTAAGAACCTTGGCGTGATCCTGGACAACACCCTGTCGTTCTCCACTAACATCAAGGCGGTGACCCGATCCTGTAGGTTCATGCTCTACAACATTCGCAGAGTACGACCCTGCCTCACACAGGAAGCGGCGCAGGTCCTAATCCAGGCACTTGTCATCTCCCGTCTGGATTACTGCAACTCGCTGTTGGCTGGGCTCCCTGCCTGTGCCATTAAACCCCTACAACTCATCCAGAACGCCGCAGCCCGTCTGGTGTTCAACCTTCCCAAGTTCTCTCACGTCACCCCGCTCCTCCGCTCTCTCCACTGGCTTCCAGTTGAAGCTCGCATCCGCTATAAGACCATGGTGCTTGCCTACGGAGCTGTGAGGGGAACGGCACCTCCATACCTTCAGGCTCTGATCAGGCCCTACACCCAAACAAGGGCACTGCGTTCATCCACATCTGGCCTGCTGGCCCCCCTACCTCTGAGGAAGCACAGTTCCCGCTCAGCCCAGTCAAAACTGTTCGCTGCTCTGGCACCCCAATGGTGGAACAAGCTCCCTCACGACGCCAGGACAGCGGAGTCAATCACCACCTTCCGGAGACACCTGAAACCCCACCTCTTTAAGGAATACCTGGGATAGGATAAAGTAATCCTTCTAACCCCCCCCCCCCCCCCTTAAAAGATTTAGATGCATTATTGTAACGTGGTTGTTCCACTGGATATCATAAGGTGAATGCACCAATTTGTAAGTCGCTCTGGATAAGAGCGTCTGCTAAATGACTTAAATGTAAATGTAAATGTAATGTAAATGAAAAACACCTTCACTATCATCTTTGATACAAATTGTAATTTCTCAGACATATTAACCATCTGTGTCCAGACATTACTGGGAAATGGGCACAAATTGAATGCTAATATTCTGGGGGCCACAAGTGTCTCCCTCCTGCACCACTCAGGGGCCGCTCTGCTCTCACACCACTTCCCTGTCTCCGTCCCAGGGTGCTGCTGTTAATACAGTGGGCTTGTGGGCTGGCGGGAAAGAGGCCTTCTCATTGGCCCGTCTTTGTTTGCTGCATGCATGTTATTCATGCTTTATTTGAATACATGCAAATGTGGCAGCGGTGGCCCTGTCAGTGGACCCTCCCACCTCCTGCACCTTTCTCTCCACTCACAGGCTGCCTCATCCGCTCTGCATGTGCATGGCGCAGGGATAGCTATGGCAACTGAGGAGACTGGGACTGATTTGTCAGAGGGATTTAAAAGAGGTGTGAGATTCATGACTATGACATTTCAGACACCGCCATATCTCAGGGGGGAGTCTTGGGCAGGGAGGGAGGGAGGGACAGGGTAGTAGGCTACAATGCAGAAAAAGTAGAGACACTGCGGACAGTGCACAGCCCATCCCTATAACACTGCCATTCATCGTCTGTACTGTACTGAATTGAACAGAATCAAAATGCTCTGAGGTGGCAGATATGGTGGTGCCACAATATATGGCTTTTCAAAGAGGATTGATTAACCAGTTGGCATCTGACTAGCACAGCGAGGGTGACATGTGGCAAGCAGCACATGAAAGTGTTTGCCTCCAAATCAAGCCTGTCCTATCATATCACACTTTAACAGATCATAGATTCTCTCTTTCCTGTTGGTGCCTTCTTCACTCATTGGCAGACTGGTGTCTTCAGTGATTTAGTCAATAGGAAAATACAAATGTATAATTCTGCTTAACATGCAATTGAAGAGAGGAAGTCAACCTACAGTCTCAGTTATGATAGCATTGTGTGTCTAACTGATGTGGGCCACCCTCAGTCTAACTAGGCCTAATAACATTAGAATGTATTGACATTTCTGCATGTTCAGGCAATTATTCATATTCAAATGGAGGTATATAGCTTTGGTTATCCTGGATGACCATCCATCCACTTCATTTGATTCAGACTGGTTGGAAGAAAGGAATAACATCAGCGTTGTGTATATGTGAGTGTTACCCTGCTCTTTCTCCCTTCTTTATTACACAACAACCAGGTCCAAAGGGCCACATCTGTAATAGGATGCAAGTATTTCATAATCCTGAACAGTGAGAAATTAAATTAAACCATCAAATGACCAGTATATTCACTTATTCACATATTCCCAGAGTGTCCCTGATTAGGGATTTAGGCAACATAAATGCAGCTAATTCGGCTGAACCAAGCCAAATTGGATTGGCATGACTCTGTGGCACGTTTGCTATAGCTTGTCCTCATACTGATTCAGGATTTTGACTACATGAATGAGTGCACATGTACACGCATAATTACTTAAATGTACAGCGGTAATTATGTTGTGCTGAGTGCTTCTCGGTGTTCATCGCATCTGCTAGGTAATCTTTTGTCGCGCACGCGTGTTTGTGTTTGTGTGTGTCGCAACATGAACGGCTGTGTTCTGAGTAATAGGAACTACTGTACATAGAACTATGATATTTTATCAGGAGCTACGAGTATATGCATAGTTTGTTTTTATGTAAAGGAACATTTAGACATGATTCGTTTTTTAAAAGTCGTTTTCTTTAATGTTATTTCCAAGCCATTATCTGTTCAAGTATACATGCTACATCTTCTTGTGCGTCTTACATCTCTGATGCTCTTCTCTGCTGTTACCCTACCGTTCCCTTTACTGACGATATAATAGGCCTACTGTATGTTGACACAGTGAAACTAAATGGGAATTTTAGAGGTACAATATGGTGGTTGTTTTACTGTACCTCGACAAAACATGAAATTGAGCTAGATTGGCCAGATGTATGGACTTTGAATGATGTGCACTTATTATTTTCAAGAGGGAATGTGATGAGAATAAATAATACATTGAGAAAGTGAAGCAGTTTAATTGAATTGTATTTCCTAACACTTATCTACTCTATATGTTCGCAACATGCTATCAGAATGTAGGCCTCCCTCTGAATTAAAATGTTCACTGATCATTAGAAAAAGAAATTGAGCAAAATCTGTTAATTGTAATGTTTAGGCTATTTCATTCACTTTATGGTTTTAAATCTGGCTATTGATTACATCTTCATATTCTGGCTATTGATTTCATCTTCATATTCCACAAACGGGGTAGGTAATTATAGCAAAATGGCTGGCTCTAACAAAATGCCTAAATGGTAAAGAAACATTTTGAGGACTGCCTCCCCCAACGAATTTTGGACATAGGCTATGTTCCTATACACATACGTGTTTTGAATGATAATTGTCTGCACAAGTCTCTGCGCTTGAACTTGACCGTCGGAATTGCATGGGAAAGGAGAGGCGAATTTGGCCCTTGCTCCCTTCCTTTATGCTGCGCAAGTTGTTCTCATTAGCATAAAATTCAGCCCGCTTGTAATTAAAGAGGGGAGGCAGAGGGAACCCAGTCTTTTTTCTCATGGCAGGGAACGAATAAGCATCTCCCTCTCTGCAGGAACTCTCCAGGACACACTGTAAGTTTATCAACTGTGTTCTTCTTCTTACGGATATAGGCCTCGACGCAGACTACTTTACATCCTTCATTTTACAGACATTTTTGTTCTATTATTCATTATGCATCGACTACCATCTGTGGATTATTGCTTATCATTTCAGAGTAAACATTTTGCAATATAACAATGTACGCTAAATTAATTACCTTCAATGGGTATAATGTTGAGTCTTGCGTAATGCTACTAGCTAGATAATGTAATTATTCTGAATGCACATTTCCTTCACAGATTTTATGTTATGCATATATAATGAATTCCATATTTTATATGTATCATTGCTGTGGGAAGACAAACGTAGAGGTTATACCTTACCTATCAAGTTAAGATTATTAGCCTATTCCCATTTGTCATCATTCACAGGGAATTCTTGTGAAATGGTAGGCCAACTCAAGTTCAGAGCTGCGCAAGTTGAGGCTGTTTATTACATTACACTTATTTATTGATGTGTCATTGATATATTCACATTGACATATGCCATGTATTTTCATCTCATGATTTATTGTTTCTGATGTCAGAATTGTGTAGACAGAATCCAGAATTTGCCCAAAGTGAATGTGCTTGCTCCCGTATCAAACTGGCCTCTAAATCTCCCTCCGTTGATCATATTGATGATATATTTATTGATGATACAGGTGGGCGTTATCCCGCTGAGAGCCTCTGCGTTAAGTCAATTAGAAGTCTGCTGATAGTATACTGTACATCGCAGGTCATAAGGCATGGCATCGGTGCAATAACTGCTCCGCTGGCTCACTTGTGTTGCTGGCATAATGAGTGTTGATGTTAGATTTGGCTCAGGTTCTCCTTACTTAACGGTTTAGGTGGAGGGTGGTAGTAGCTGCGTCGGGGTAGAGAAGGGTGAATGGTAAAGGTTACTAGGCCTAGACCCTGGCAGTAGTAGTCATGGGTGCTATCTACGCAGGTATTTTTTTCTGGTTTATAGGACATTGCATAACAATGATTTTGGTATAAATCAAACTTAGCTACATCTCATATATGTATGTATCTTAAGTGGGTTGAAGAGGCACGTGCTGTTCCCTCTGCATGCCATGCTCTGTAGATTGTTTGGCTGATGTTACACTCTTGAACTCTGGCATTTCTCTGGGAATACCTTCAAAATGTCTCCTCCCTGAATAGCATGCAGGGATATTTTCAGTTGATAATGGCTGATTCTATAGGTCATGCATTTGTGAGCATAGCAATGAGGCGGTTTCCTAGACTCATTTCACCCAGCAGTTCATCTTTTCATAATATTCTGAAGCTAATTTAGATTTTAAACTGAGCCCTGTCATCAAAATAGCTCTTTATAGGCTATAGGCAGTTAGTACTAATTGGTGTAGGGTTAGCGGGCTAGGATGGGATCCTCCCACCCGGGAACCCACCCGGGATCCCACCCTCAAATATTTGGTCTCTCTTTGACTTGATGCATGACCCATGAGACTCCTTAATGCCCTTATGTGAGGTCAAGCCCTTTGAAGTATGGCTATTGTAATTCTCAAAAGTGGGACCCTTGATTTGGTCACTTGTAAACCATTGAACCTGACTCTAGTGATTCAGTGGCGTTATGCGGTTATATCTGGTAGTAGACATTTAAAAAAATATGATTTATGGATTATGTTACATGCATAATATTCTGTGTCTATAATTAAGTAATTATGTGTTTAATGATTCTGGATTGATTTGAAAATCTGTCTATCATTGACTGATCAGCTCACCTCCGAGATGGGATTGATAGACACAAATGTATGGGACTAATTAAAATGGGATGTTTGTCTTTTTACAACTCACTGGGTTAGGTTGGGCGATATTGCATTGATTCTACTATTATGCATTCAATTATAACATTTACATATAGCAGTTCACATGCTGAAATTATAAGATCATTAAAACATGCATATATGATGGAAGGAAATGAATATGATTATAGTCATTTATAGTCTAATACTGCAGTGTGGCAGTTAAATGGTGTTTTGTCGTTCTCTTTCTCCTCATCAGAGGGAGACAAGATAAAATCATTGTTTATTAAATGTAACTCCAAGTAGCCCTTTCCTGCAGTCAAATTACCTAGTGGCCTCATGGGTGGAATGTTATTCATATTTTTCATAATTTCATAATTATGAACCTTCTTTTTTTTTTAAACAGAAAATCTATTGTTTCTATGTCAAACGGTTTTGTCATATTTCAGTCTTCTGTGATGTATATAAAGTTTAATATTGAGATCCAAACTCAAATGTAATACATTTCAACTCTATATCTGACATGGTACAGGTGTCTTCTTTCTTTAAGCCCATAACCATGTGTGTGAGGTGTATACTTTAGTTTCAAAGTAGATTTGTTTAAGACTACCGAGAAACACTCTGTGTGACCCTGATTTAGCCCACTGCAGTAATTAATTAAAGGACTCTGTCATAATAATATGCTGAAATACACATAGTGTACATTTGGGATATTTATAGCAAACCATATACAGACCATTCATCTGCAGTCGGTTAAGGTACACCAGAGGAATTCCACCAATATCATCATCCAACAGAAATACAGTTACTCCAAAGGAATTGTTGCAGTTACAGATATATTACACATATATGAGTTTAATACTCTATAATAAGTCATATATTTCAAAACTCCAAACTGTCATGTAATGGTTATTGAATCACGGGGGTGGTAGGATAAGGTGGCAATAGCCCGATACTGTAAGAAGATGCCATTAGAGTGGTCCAATGAATGTCCTTTCAACACGTGATAACCAAGATGTTTTGACTTTGTTTACATAGACAACATATTACTCTTTCAAAAGCGTAGAGATGTATAGTGCATAAAGACACTGCAACTAGCACAATCACATTCTCCCTGAGGCACAAATACATTATATACACACTGCAATATGTTACATTGTCCAATCAGGCATTAGGGCTTTTTATTACTATATTTCTCTAAATGATCTTAGTGAATATTGCTCCTCTGTCCAATCAATCCTAAGAATTGTATGCTCATAAGCAAGATTCCTTGGAGTCTAGCCCTGAAGGAACTTTTGCTGTGAGATTATATGTCCCATTGATAGATTATTGATAGATTATTGATAGTTCAGATAATTATAAATATCTTATATTAGATTGATCATATACTCCTGTATGTTTCACTTAATTGGAAAAGCGGTAACTTGAGAGTGTTCTTTGATAAATAGAAGCGCAATTACTGGATAAGGTGTTCCACACAGATCACATTTAAAACGGAGTCTCACTCTAAATGCACCTTTCATTTGAATGGCAATAGTGAACCTCTTTTTCTGTAGTTGGGCAGCACGTGTCATATGTATGTGGCTCTCATAGGTTTTACCACACCCTTTTTCAGCGAAAAGTAATATTGCTCTGCTCTTATGCCCAGTTTGAAACATGAAAAATTATGAAAATGACTTTTCAATAGAGGAATGTAACAATAACGCTTTATAAGCATAGTAATAATAAACCCCTTAGATTTTAAATCTATGTTAGCATGAAATTGATGAAATTGTTCAAAGAATTGTTCACTATGTTAAATAAAAGTCAATGCAGAATCATATAGTTAATGTAAGGTTACCACAATTTCCAATTTCCAAGATTGACATTGAATGATCGGTTGTTAGCTTTGTTTGATTTACTTTCGGTAAATACATAGATCTCGTCACCAACTATCTTGATAGAATTTGATTGTGGTCGCTTCCAGTAGGCTACAGGTTTTTCAGGCGTTGTGATCTTCTAGCTGTATATGTTTTTATGGGGATTTTTCAACAACACAGCATGACTCCAGTTTTATTTTCTTTATATTTAAAACACCGAGGATAATCAAATTACGTTTTAATTGTTGTCTGAGTTATTAACATCATGTCACCTGGAGTCTTCTTCCAGCATACTTTTTAAACTTTTCATTTATGATTATTCTTGTATCTATTTTATGTCATCCACATTATTATTTAAGAAAACGTTTAATTGAATGCAATTAAAGAAATTACCAAATGTGATTGGGTCTATATCTCATAAAAATACGCAAAGTGATGTGTCTCGTCTGTATATAGACGGCTACAAACATACTACTAATTGCTACGACTAATAATGATACTTTCCTTAGAATGTAATGAAAGTGTGACCAATAGCTATTTCATTTTGTATAATAGGTTATTCATAAATGTTAATCAGATTTCGTGCATTCCATGGACAAGTACTTTCGTCCGATGGGCGTCGCTGTTTCTGCAGTTGCTTCAGTCCTTGCTTGAATCCTTTCTCTTGGGGTGGTTTAGGATTTAAACAAAATTGCCAGTTTCGAGACAGCCTACTCAGATACATGCTGCAATTCACGAGTCTCAACAACGGTCATGTAGGCTTATTTTATAGGCTTGTATTCACACTCATTTATCAATGTCTAGTAGTCAATAGGAGCTATTAAAGCCAAAAATCTGCCTTTGCGAGGCATAGATAGGCTTGTAACTGATTTTACAGTGAGATAAATTAAGTCTGCCACCACGCGATGCCATGAAATAGGTGAAATGCTGCATTTTCAGTTTGAATAAATGAACAGTTCATATCAGGTTTACACTAAATATTACACCTATAATTCAATAAAAATAAGTTGTTAAAATTATAATAGTGATAATAGACCCTAATATGTTTGATATGTAGGCTATTTAGGTTATTTCAAGCGTTGCGATTGTGTGAAGTGTAGGCTGTCTGGTATTCGTGACCAACAAAAAAACGAGTTATTCAATATCCTTCATGGATAAACTACAGATTACATTAATGAGTTCCATTTGCCTCCAAGTTATAGCTTGCTGATAATTAGCTAAATTAATCTGTGGATTTACGTCTGTTAATAAAAGTAGCCTACATTCTTTGTCCAATTGGTTCCTTGTATATACAGAGAATAAAGCACCGTTACAAAATGTCGAGGCCCAAGTTAGGGGCCAGCTCATTCAAACGAGTTCTGCTGCCCTTGACGTTGATCGTTAAAGATTATGGTTGTTATCAAAATCAAATTGTTTCTCAAAGGGACGTTGAGTTGCAGCAAAGATTTAAGTTTTTAATTCAGATTTAATCGAAAGATGTAAGCTATGACATTATTATTATTATTATTATACTTTTACCACTTTTCTTTGCGTCGTTAAAACTATATCTGGTCAGATGAGCTGTGAAAAAGACTGTAAAGACAGTCAATCAAACGAAACGCTTAGATATGTATTTTAATATTATGTAAATAAATTCATGCTAAACATAGGCAATGCTAAACTACTCTCGTGCAGGTGTCTATAGGCCTATTCAGTAATTCATTTCACCAGAAGTTTTTTTTGTCTGATGCCTTCAAAACTTGCAAAGGTTGTAATTTGTTATTACCATGGCCTAATTGATCAATGTGATGCCTATTATATTCAGATATTCAACAGAGATAAATTAAGAGACATTTCAGATCCACAATAGGATGTAGTCTTCTTACGTCAATTTAAATCATGATCAATGCCATGATCAAATATGAGGAGAACCCAATCAAATATGTAGAGGAAAGCTGCTCAACTTGTTGCTTGTTGGAGTTCTGAACAAAAACATCTGAGCAGCAATACAAATGCTATGGTATTACACACACACACACACACACACACACACACACACACACACACACACACACACACACACACACACACACACACACACACACACACACACACACACACACACACACACACACACACATATACATACATTATACACAAACCTTGCATGTTGAAGAAACTGAACTAATAACATGCTACATGTGTATAAGCCTATCATAGTTTGTAGTGTAAATAAATGTAGGGGCACATTAAGTGAAACAGACATCTCGCTCTCAAAATGTTTTACGTTTACAGTTTAGCAGACGCTCTGATCCTGAGGGACTTACAGTAGTGAGTTACATATATCTTCATGTGTTTTCGTACTGGTCCCCCGTGGGAATCGAACCCACAACCTTGGCGTTGCAAGTGCCATGCTCTACCAACTAAGAGACATTGTTATTTGCCAAAATATCAACCATAGCTATATGCACAAAACGTTGTTTTTGCTAATAACCTACTGAAACCTTTCACGATACCATTGAATCGTCTAAGGAGGTTAACGATCCCGGTTCCTGACGTAAGCACGTATTCGCTCACGTAGTAAAATACGAGGCGCTTGGACTAGTACGTATCTTTCAACTCAACGCGGAATCCACCTGCAATCAGGCTATCCGTCTTGTTTTCGAATGAAGTACCTGCTCATTTGTTACAAGCGTTAACTCTGTGGTCGCATGAGAAAACACTCTTCAACAGCACACGGTTGTGCGCGGTCTGAGGATGGAGACGTAGCCACCGAGACCCACGTAAGGCAACGTGACCCAGAACCCATACAGAACCCAGAGGAAATCATCCTTTCTCCTAGTGGTCCTCGACAAGAGGAGGCTGCAGTCAGTGCTTCGCTCATTTGCTCGGCTGAAACGGTGTCTTATCCACCTCTAATAATTGCGCTCGCATGTTCCTTGTTATTTCTGAACGGGACTAAAGGCTTGGTGCGTATTCACTCTCTCGCGTTTGGACTCAGTGACTAGGCAAGCAGTGTTACTTCAAGCAACAAGGCGCAGCACGGGGACCCGTGGTTGCAGTGACGGGTCCCTCTCCGCTGATGCGATGGTGCCGAAATGTAGGCCAGCAATTTTTAGAACTGTTCCATCCCGCCTTTCTGCGAGTCGACTTAAAATAACGTGGAGTTGGATGATGGAGTTGTAATTGTAGCCTATGTTAAGTGGAAAAAAAGGAAATATTTGAAGGGTAAAAGTTAAGATTCACTTTGAGATGTAGCTGGCTGGCGTTTGTGGTGTATTGCGTCTTGGCGAGTGATGGGAAAAGGCTTTCAAGCATTCTATTTCTCTGCTCATGGATCTAAGTCGTGTTGGATCCGTTCTATAGATCTCTCTACTTCTGCCTCCACACTAGCCTACATCTATCTCTGTCTCTTGCCTAGCGAATGATTCAGAAAAAAGATTATGGGCGTAACTAAAAAGGGTAAAGGAGAATTCACCCAGATTTGGAACAATAGACATCAATTCACAATGGACAATGAATAGAGGAGCAGAACTGTTTGGGGTTCTGGACACGTCCACGCCAGGCGGGCTCGTGACGAGGCCAACGACATGTGGTGCGGGACTGACTGGCAGTCTGGACACTTGCACAAATTAGAGAGTCGTTTGGCCAGTTTTCTTGTCTCAGGCCACTCAAGCAAAAGTAGACTAATGCCAGTGTTTGTAGTAAACTGCTCCAGATTGGATTGACTCATTACATACCTTTGCTCTCTTTCAACGTGTATCTATGCCAGATAGCTCCGGGTTTATTTCTCGGGCTCAGTTTAAACTCGTATAGCTGTAGCAAACTCTACACTGCTGCTGCAGAGCTCGAGTTTTTCTATCATCAAAAATTCTATAGCCTAACTGAAATTCAATGTGGACATCAGTAACGCCTATTTTATTGGATTTACGGTATGTAAGTATGCATGAGATTTATTATAGCAACGGGTGTCAATTCTACTTGAGTTGGTTATAAGATCCAAAAAATGTCAACTTTGCTGGTACTTTGGAAATGCTTAGGTAGGCCTACTGCTTTTTTATTATTTTATTTTTTTACTTGTTACAAAAGTAGTCTATAATAATAATATTTGTCCTAATAGCGGAATAACAGCATTATAATCCACTTGCATTTATTGTACGTTTTTTATTATTTATTGAAGTGGTTTGAAATTATATAGCCTACACATTTTTACTTCCATTGAAAGGTAAGAAAACATTAGCAGTATGTCGGCGTTAATATGTCATGTCTTAACGGAATCGTCCATTGTGCAGTCCGCGGAGTAATGATAGGGCGAACCGAGTGGCCCCGGCGCAGGCGTTTAAAGCAAACAGTTGTGCGATTGTTAGGAGAGCCTGGGAAAATGTTCTGGGGTCTGGGAGGTGGAGTGTCTTGACGCCAGACCCTCTTGTTAAGAAGACTTCTGTGCGCCCAGACACCATTGTCATGCTAATGAGCGCCAGCACGTTGTTGAACTTGATGTTGACTTTCTTTGGGGCTACATTTTTCTCGGTCACTTGTTTGTGGGAAAATCTTCTCTGGAGCTACAGTGTGAAATTAATTAATCAGCCTTTGCAGCGGACAACAATAGAGCCCAGAGAATCTTGGCAACACACAAAATACTTGTATTATTTTAGATAAACTTTATTTTTCCAAGCTTCAAGAGAGCCGAGAAAATACTATCTATAGATATTCTCGGTTTATATTTTTTTAGGACATTGTGACCAGTTGAAATAGAGTTCAGCTTACATTTTTTGTCATGTGATGGTAGGCCTATATTATTTCTCTTAGTCTAGGTGCCTGGACTTGATTTATTTCTGAACTTTATTGGTGGATCAAAAAGCTTAATTGCGTTATAAATGGGCAAAGCTTTTGCAATTGAGTGGTAGCAGGTGTGCGTGTGTGTGTACTCTCTCCTGTCCCCTCTCTCTCCCTTCACCCACTGGGTAAAGGGATGCATGTTACTATCATTTTCATATTCAAAACGCGAAAATATTTATAAGTGGACAAAGCATGTTCAATGCTGCCAGTTTTCCATCACAAAATAGTTGTGCTCTTGTCGTTTAAAATCAGCTGCTGAAATAGGCCTACCTATATGTCATCTTCGGTGCATTTTGGACTGTGCACCATCTGAATAGATTTTGTTCTGATATTAACAATGTTTTCTTGCATAATTACACCTGTTTATGTGTAACATCAACTTTTATATATATATATATATATATATGGGGTTCTGGACAAGTCCATATATATATAGTCCATATATATATAGTTGACATTGTATTTTATGCATATATTCAACAGGCAACAGGTGCTGAAATCTGAGAAAGACTTTCATACAAGCAAGGTAAATTATTTCTATGCAATTTTTTTTGCGGTAAATGTGTCAGTTTAAACTAGTAGGCTAACATAGCTTTAGCTGTGCTCTTTAGGGTTCATTCATTTCAGAAGAATAGAAGAAACATAAGTAATGTTGGATTTTCTGCACCTATGGTAAATGGTAATATTGGCATTAGCCATAGCTATACCACTTATGTTATTTTAACGATGTGGGGTGAAAGTTAAAGGGTGTGAATAATGTTAAATAAATTGTTATTTCATTCTCAATATAGGCTACCATATGGCATAAAGTCAGTTGTAGGCCATGCTTTTTGGTAGCCTATTCAGTTCATGTTAGGCTACAAATCCTTGTGAAGCTATGCGAGTATTGGTATATACATATTTGCAAAGTCCAATCTATCTCTAGACCTATGGTATCATTGTATAAATGACAACGATGTATGGGGTGGATTTATACGATAGTGAACTATTCGTACTTTCAAGTCAAAGCAGCTATCAGCAACAGCAGCCTACAAGTAACAGAGGCTGATTCGTTTGAGGGCCTATAGACGCGTTCATTCTAACGGCTGATTTTATAGTTTCTATAGCTAGCCCATCAAAGCCATATTATTATTTTATAATTACATTTTAATTATTGTTAGGAGGAGCCGGTTATTCGATGATAGAAAGAAATCGGAAGTGGGCTACTTTGCCATGACCAATGAGCAATATGAATAGTACACAATATTATAACTATTTACATTGTACATTTATAGATGTTATCATAACATCATTGATTTAACAATATGGTGTAGAATACTATTAATCCTTGTAAAACGTATGCAACCTTTATCAACTTAGCTTAGGTTACTTCTATTATTTAGGCCTACTATGTGGAGATGACATACACATTAGTCAAATAATAGTTAAAAGGTAAGGCACTGCTGAAAATATTTTCCTCTATAAATGTTTAGTCTACCAGAACCCTGCGTCCAGCCATGCAGTATAGGCTATGCCATGTGGACAGTGCACCTATCATGGAAGCCTATAAAACAGGACGTGACGCAGGAAGGGGGCGTGCCTGGTCCTTTGATGGTCCATAATGAATTCACCTAAGGCTGAATTATGAGGTGGTTTTGCACCAAGGAAAGAGGAGGGCCTGGAATTACTCAAAAACACTACTTAAAAAAAATACTGTTAACTGTACCCAGACAGGCCTACAGACCGTCACCTGTACAAAATTAGGAAGGTAAGACAAAAACAAAGATGAAATATGAATCTATTGTCATAATGCTAATTTATACTATATCTGACATTTACAGGTGCAAAAGTTGCTTTATACAGGTTTAGAATGCCTAAATCAGGCCCCATGCATAAATGACCGTCTCAAAACATTTCAAGAAAACAAATTTGACAATTTCTCAGATATGGTCTACCGAATCCCGGAGCCGACTTGGTGAAAAATCTTCCGATGTGCCCTTGAGCAAGGCACTTAACCCTATTTACTCTTCGTCTGCTAAATGATGTAAATGTAGTCTCCCATTGGCCATAAGTTCACCTATAATGTCAGGTATTGAGGTTTACATGTTACTCAAATTAAATATAATTGTTGTTGTAGAAAAGTAATTTATAGGCCTGTCGTCACTGCTGAACATGCTTCGATCTACTTGCTTATGTCTTCAACAAAATCAAAGTCTTCAACGATCTCATCTATAGCTGGGTTGCCTTGTTTCTTTGGTTAATATTGTAAATATATTGATTGTAGTCCCAGAACAGCAACACATCTATCCCTACACAAATCCAATTTAACCAGACTATGCTAAATAATCATAGGCCGAGAGCGCGAGCTCTCATTGGCTAGCTCAGCACCTGTCAATCCTTTTAATCTGGGCCGTGGTAGATTAATAGAATAAATAGATGGCGTGAATATTCGCTTTGTATGAGGAGACGCGGTAAAGTCTAGGGCGGGCTGTGCCCAGCTCCTGTTAACGGGGAATTGGTCTTCTGATACATTAGTGATAAGGGTTTATTGGCTACTGTAGCCCATAGTGACCATGTACAAAATACAATATTTTTTCTGTTTGACAGAAATCTCAGTACCAATTTCTACTGTAAGTTATTAACCTTGTGTGTGGTGTTTTTTTATAGGTAATAATGCAGTAACATCAGTTCATTTCACACCATGCATTACACGTAAAGGTCTTTTATATATTTATTGATGTTTTTGTGAATATTTAAATGATTAAATGTTATCATGAAGTTATCCATAGTAACCTAGATTGCTAACTGTTTCCGATGGCTATCAAAAAACATCAGGGCCCATTATGACGACTGGAGAAATATGCTATATTTTGACCTATTAGGAAATATTTAGGCTAATAACACATCCTTGTGAAAAATCCAAGAATTGTACCCTAAATCATGTTAAAGGCTATTACTTGAAATGCCTATATGATACGTTGACTCTAATGATCTTTCATCCTTCCAATTATGAAACGAAGATAAATGATAAAGTATGGATTGATGACAGTGGTTATATCCCTTGAAAGAAAACATTGTTATAACTTTGTCATAGACTAGTTTGGTCTGTTTCTGTAAAAATCAACTAGCCTAATAAGTTTATATTATAATCATAATCATAATATTGGCAAACCAAGTCATGTCTTCCATTGTTGGTGCCCCTATAATATTGAAATGATAGCTTTCTGAAAACAGTTCATTTGACGTTAGCACAAAGTAGCTTCAAGGCCTATATATTCATAACAGCATATGAATCATTCTCACCCTTGTATAAAATATAATTAAAGTTTGGGTGTTATTGATGGAGTAGCCAAGAAGGCTACATTATAGATCATATACCTTTTCGAATGCGTGAAAAACGAATCGAATTTTGGTTTCTGTAAGAGTAATGCATAAAGCTTTGTAACGAACTCTACGTGATGAAATTTCACACAACATTCACATTGTCATACTGTACTGTAGTTTTAGGCTATACATAACTAGGTCTGTGTTTTCATTACGGTCATGCATAAGACGGTTTCGAGGTTTGAAATTCAAGTTAATGTGTAGGCCTAATATCAATAGTGGGAATTTGGCCTATAGGCTGAGGGGTCGCCTCAAAATATGAAAACCGATTGATACTTATTAAATACGCGCAATTATTCACCTGAATGAAACGTGGTTATAGGCCTACAGTAGAGTCAGACATGTCCCATGTATGAGAGACTCGTTATAATTCTTTGGAATTTTGATTCAGTGAAATGGTTCATTCCATTGTCTGGCCTCGGTTTTACATTTCGCATATGGGAGATTCCATTTTCTCATGAAGAATAGGGGATGTCTCAGCAGAATCAAACATCGTCCATTGGTTGCCTGTGGCCTGCTGTTTTAGTATTGCACTTTCACGTCATTGATACACCAATATTTATTTCAGAACTTTAAGGTGTGTGTGTGTGTGTGTGTGTGTGTGTGTGTGTGTGTGTGTGTGTGTGTGTGTGTGTGTGTGTGTGTGTGTGTGTGTGTGTGTGTGTGTGTGTGTGTGTGTGTGTGTGTGTGTGAAGACTGTCATTTGTGTGTTGTAGATATAAACATGTAGTTATGTATACGCTCAGTTAGGCCTATTATGAAATTATCCCTCACAAACGAAATTCCACACTTCTCAAAATGTATCCAGGTCCAATTGGTTATGTTTATTCTTAACCATGTCCTTAAATTCATGAGTTGAGGAATTCAGATAAAAACACAATTTCATATAACTAGCCTACCATTTTGACTGCAATGATAGGAGTGATAGTATGAATACAGCAATTTCTTTTCACTGATTTAAGAGCAAATTGTGTTTGAGGATTTATATAAAGCACATTATCATTAGGCTAAAAGAGCAGTAAATGGACTAGTGATTAGGTTATTATTCAAAAAGACAATTTATGTTCATTTGGCACCAAATACTCCAAAGTTGGTAAAATTACGTTTCACATGATCAAATAATGATGATGAATGATTATGAAACGATTAATCTTTCCAATCTTTATTAGACTTATTAATCCGTTGTTTTATCTGGCCTATGTCTTCAACTCTGTAAGATGATGCAATACAATGCAAATGACATGCTTTCTGGTGAGCATAGCCTAACTCCAGCGACATATATATATATATATATATATATATGTATGCTACTGATTTCGTATTCATATTCAACAAGAATGGGTGTGGCAAAGAAGTATGGTGACATCCATAGTGGAAAGTGTCGTATAGGCCTACAATGATATTGAATGGTAACTCGTTGTCAATGGCTTTTCGTGATAATCTGAGTTTTGAGTGACTGGCCTGTTCCTACCTCGAATAATCAGATGAAAGTAAGATTGCGTGTTGACCTCGATCAGATAGGCCTAAGTATTCTCTCCCTGCATTATACAATAATGGCATTGGCGTTTTATATGACAAAATGAGCTACATACTGGCCTCGTTTATAAGATTAATATTTTTTGTTGTTGTTGAGGGGAAATCATTTTTGTGCATTATGATATCCAATGTTCTTTTGATAGTGGAATGGATTTTAAGCCGGCTTTATTCAGTGAGCTGCAATACATCAAAAGAGAGAGTCGTTCTTTTTTCACTGATGTCTATGCATTGTGAACCAGAGAGGGAAGCTCTGGTTTTATGCTATTTTGGAATCTGAGGCTATTGCAGAGCGCTTGGTCACGGCGGTGTCCACCACAGTGTCCCAGGGTTGCTCAACCATGTGTGTCAATAAGCATACCTAATGCTGGTGACATCACATTTCTATTGGCCGTGTGACCCCCGTGGCCTGTGAGAGTTTCTCCCTGCCCCAGCCAAGCTCCCGGTGTCTCCGACCATGACAGTTGCGTCTCTTTCTCCTCTCCTCGTTTTGTGCTATCTCTTGAACTGTGGTAAATTTCTCGATAACGTGTTATGACCGGTGTACTTCCATACTTCCCGGAGACGGTGTGCGTAAAAGCTTTGTTTGATGAATGTACCGGCAATGTATGGGACATCTTTTGAGCTTTTGTGGATCCGTGGCTCTCACTCTACTGACAGAATGGCTTCTATCAGGAGTTGAATGGGAATTCAGAACTTGCTTGTTTGCCTATGTGAGCCATCATGGAATGTTTATGCAGGCCCATAGCCTTTACTGTGCCATTTGATTACTAAAGATGAATCCCTAGAACAGAGGGCTGTATCATTATTTGAACGTGAGTATTACATTTTTTTAAATAATGTATATGCCTTGTTTATTAGTCTATATTGTTGTGGTGTCAGAAGTGGCCTTGTGTTCTTAAACGAATCATCAGCAAGACAGTGTTGGAAATTAAGAACAGTCTGTACAGTATAAAGACTCATGGATGCTATGTATAGAAATCAATAGACTTTTGCTCTTTCATCATATAGAGCAAAGTATTTCTATTAGTTGGTGGATATTTTCACATATTATCAAGACGTTTCCATTTATTTATTTGAATTTGATTGAATCCTGGGCCAATGCCTGAATATAGACTATTATTCATGTCCTCTTTTCCATTTAATTCCATATCCATTCAAGATCAAATTGTCAACAGCGTGTGCTTTTAATGCAGTTCATTTAAAGGTGAACTGAAGCTACTCGCTGTCAAGTATGTTGTTGACATTTACTTGTAGTCGTTACAGCAAGCTGCAGCTCATGCTTTTATAGTTTATCATGTTAGACCCTTTTCTTTAGTCATTTACTCAACATTGAAACTAGTCTATGGGATGAACTGGTCGATTGGAGCTGGCATTTAAAACAGGACTGTGGTTGTTTGGGGTGCATTGTGATATTTAAGGGATAATGTAGAAGCCTTTCTGGCCTTACCTATCCATGACGTTTCTGTTGCAGACTTGGTACTGTTGATACATGGTCGGTGTTGATATGGCTTGGCATTTGTGAGTTCAAAGTGAAGCCTTTGTTGTGTGAAGGACTTGTAGGCGGGGCTATACTGTACTAAGCCTAGATGATTAAGAACAACCAATTGAACTTGGGATGGTCGTTTTGGGAGCATGTGCATGTAGGGAAGCATTGCTTTTTCTCTGATGACTGCTAGTTTACGCATGATGAGATTGTGTACACTGTCCACCACGCTCATTTCAGCCTATTCAAAGCATTTTAATATTACAGTCATAAATAATAAATTCGGGTATACATAAGCAAGCTCTTGAAACCGGGCCTTATAGCGTAGCCTATTACACACGCACGCGCGCATGCAAGTGTGTGTGTGTGTGTGTGTGTGTGTGTGTGTGTGTGTGTGTGTGTGTGTGTGTGTGTGTGTGTGTGTGTGTGTGTGCGAGCGACAGAACGCGTTTGATAGCGGGAGCTCGCGTCTGCATACAAGCGAATGTAATGGCTCCATGTGACCACAACAGAAGCACTGAAGCTGCATCAGGCACGCGGCGGTCCCTTTAAGAGACGTGGGTTAGTTTCTCTCTTTGGTTATCTAGCTGTATGAGTTTATGTGATATCATAAAGCTAGAGAACCGAATGTATAAACTAATTCTGCAGACTTCAGGAACCACCAATGGAGCGGAGCGAATCTGGACCGGGGGATGTCGGAGGAAGGCACCGAGCCCTGGAACTAAAAGCAGGCTGTGCCCGCTGAAAGCACCGGAAAACGCCACTGTTCCAGGGGGGGTAAAGATGTAATAAATGTTGCCTCAAATCGGATTAATAGCCTGGAATGGCATTCCCAGGAAATGTATGGGGAGACATTGGACAGAATCGCATAATCGTTTCTATCGGAGATTGACTCCATTCAAACACAGTGATGAGGGGTGGTCGCGACAGTGGTACCCGGAATCTATATATGCGAATACTGTTGCCTAATGATGATTAATTGAAGTGATTTTGCATGATGTGTATTTCATTAATTATGTAATTGGGGTTCGGTGAATGACCCGGGGGTGAGAAGAAACGGTAAAAGAGAACAGTTTCAACCGATTGGTCCTGTCTAGTGAGTCACGTGCCCTGCTGAGCAGTAGACTATAACAATCGGAATATAACAATCGGACCTAATGCACATATGGCTGGCCTGTAGCTACAGTATGTTGGCAAGCAGCTGTGCCTCTCAGATCAGAGAGCAATCTGACTGCATGCCCTTTTTATTTTCTCTCTTAAAGTTGATGATAAGGGGCCACAGTGGAATGCCTAGACATATTAAAGAGTTGCTTTTAATTTCAACCCACAGGAATGAGGTCATTGAGGTAGTGTTGCTGCTGCATTGCTGTTGGATTAGGCTGGTTTGCATCTTGCCAAGCATTGTCATCACCAGCATTATTCTGTATAGTCTAATAACTGGTAGGCCTATGTTCATTTGGGCTAAAGGAACAATGTGAAGATGTTTGTACCATCATAACCTTGGCCTTGTGTATGATGCTCTCATTAGAAAAGGCTAGACCCTCAGAGGAGAAAACAAAATGTCAGTTTTCGGCGTGCCATGCTTCCAGAGATAACATCTAGCCCTCCATGTAGCCTACAGATGGGTACAGACAAGGAAACATGCGTTCTTCTACACACAATACACATTATGATGATGCTGACCCATAAGTAGGTCTACTAAAATCAAGATGCAGGGCGGTCCAATCCGAATGTTCTAGGAAGTGTGGTGAGAAAGAGCGGCACATAAACATGTGTTAATATGGCCGTATAAATGTGGAACTTCTCTGCTGACACCAGAGCAGAGTAAAAGGCAGTTGACAGGAGTGTTTGGGTGTCAGAGTTCTTAAAGTGCTTTTGTATTGCTTTTAAATCTTTTTAATACATTTTTATCTTATTAACACTTTGTTCTAGCTATTGTGTAGGTAGCTAACAAGAAAACACATTGGGTAACTCACTGTACTTTGAGTTGTGTGTGTTTTGCTTTGGCAATATACCATTTACAGGCTGGTTACTGTCACTGACAGCTGTTAATCTGATTAAGGATGGCCATAACAGTGAGACCTGCATGGCAGTAAATACACAGAGGAATGTGTATAATTGACAGGTAGGCTGTCGGTGCTCTCCGGACTCCCAACGTTGACCGCTGAGTGAATCCGAGGTGATTGTGAGTGCCAGATAATGCCGCCAGGGCCAGGGTTGGCTGGCTGGTGAGAGATGACCCGATTGCAGGGCGTATTTATGTCAACCTGTTTTGGATGGACAAGTGTCCGTCATCAATCTCACTGATGCTCTATCCAGTCCGGTCCCATGCACTCCCTGGTCGCGAGATGGGATTTACAGTGGCCTGTTGAATTTTAAACAAGCTAGCTACCTTGGCTGCCGTTCATTCACTCCTAGTCGCCACGTACAGGGGTGGAGAGGAGAGGAAGGGAGACTGCACCACAGTAGAGGGTTATAGCTAGGCCTACCTGCCTGGCCCATCCTGTTGCAGTAAACCCAGGGCTTGGCCCAGTGGTTATAGCTGGGGAGTAACCTAGGATACCCCAGGCTCTTTTACAGGCCTTTGTTTATTAGGCTGTGGATTGTTCACTGAGGATGTAGGCCCAGATTTGAACTATATTTTCTACATGGAACGCTTCAAGTTTAACTCTGACATGTGGCTGTGTGATACAGGTTACTCTTGTGTTCACTATGTTTAACTCTAGGATACTGATTTATGGATTTTGCTGCTATGGTATGTTCGTTGTGCACTGTTTCAGGTATGAGCAAAGTCACGCAAAATATAGGCAATGTAAGCTCTGGTCTATTTTTTTAAATTGCAGGCTGATGGAACATCATGCCGATTTGGGGGGTTTAAATTCAGTTATTCTTTGTCCGTAATATTACATTTGAAAATAGGTCACTATTTACACATTACCAATGGTACTAAGATAAACCATCTATTCCAGTGTGTATACGTTTATGATAAATCATTCAGCGGCATACCTCTCTGGACGCAACCCAACTCATGTACGTTGAATCACCTCTACATTTAATACCATATTTACATCTTATCAGTTTAATACTGCTTCCTTCCTGGTTCCAGCCTAGACACCTTAGTAGTCTGTGATTTAAGGCCTAAACAACCCATACCCCACCACCCACAGACAAATCATAGTGAAATTCATGTAGTGCTGAGGCCTAATAAATGAGGGATCTAGGCAGGGCCCCTTTGAGATTGAAATGCAGTGTGTGGTGTGCCTGAGAGCATGGCTAGAAGTTTGCTGGGGGCTGCCATCAGGGCCCCCAGCAGATGGAGGCTTGTCTCTGTCTCGGCACCTGGCATAAGCAGCCTAGATGAAATCGAAATGAAAATACATTTGTACTCCCCCAAATCCATGCTGCGTTTGATTACACTGGAGAAACAAAAATATATGACAGTTGATGAGAGGGTTCCAGACTCATAGCTGGAGACCAATCAGAAAGGAGGGGGAAGATGGTTGTGTATACATGAGGTGTATTTCTAACCTCTGTTGTAGAAGGGAAATTTGGCCATTAGCCTACGTTTGGTATGCAGCCTTACAGGACACTGATAACACAATGCATTTGGTGTGTTCACGTCCAGTATCTTGCTGTGTGTTTACCTTTTTCAGATATGATGACTGTCTGAATGTATGCTCCATACATTGTATGCTCCGCCAGCTTTTTTTTTCTTATTGTTTGGCGTGTTTGAACAAGGTAGATATCATATTTACAGTGTGGGACAATTGTTTTAGGTTTACATTAGGATGTAAAGCCATGTCGCCATTTTGAAAAAACAGACCTATACAGTAGATACTATCAGTAGGCCTATAGTGTCATCATACATGATACTATACTGGACACTTTAGCTGGTGAGGGTGGGTGGGTGGTGGATGTTCAAGGGTTTGTGGATGTACCCATAGTGCTTCATTGTTTGCATAACAATGTCCGGATTATAGTTCTGTGTAGAAAATAAATCCTATATTGTTCTGGTTTATTCTCTCCCCATGGTATACAAAAAGGATCCAATGTGCATATTCAATATAGGAATGGTTGAATTGTTTTTAAACGCTACCTATTGTCTGTAATCACCAACTCCCTGATGAGCTGTCAGAGGATGAATATAAGCAAAAACTCGGTAAAATTGGCTAATAACTGAATTCCCTGAAATGAGTCCATTATATTTTGTTTATCCTCAAACCCTTGTACTGTAAGTTTACTCATAGGAAGTTATTTTTTTATATTCTTATTATTATTATACCCCTTTTTAATTGTCTGCACTGTTGATTGACATCAGCCTCAGGTTCACATTGGTGCCATCATGAATTTACAAAGTCGATGTTTATTTTTATTTTCACCTCAAGAAGCAAGCAAATGACCTATTACTTTTCTCTATGAACTTATGAATTCAGAGTTTGGTAGCGTAGCAACAGCCTCTGAACCATGCAACGAAATGGAAAAAATGAAAGGCTGATATGCGTGTCCTACTGGCATTGCTAAGGATGGTGCCACATTTTTTTGAAAGCTGGGTGCATTGTTATCTTTCAGCATTTTATGTTGGATTAACAAGAGGAACTAACAGTGTTTGTCTCTGTGCATAGTTTGTGTGCGGACCTTGTGTCCAATGGAAAGGTTGAAGATTACCGTTATTTTAATATCTATGACAGGGCCAACTTGAAAGCCTAGTGCCTCAACTCAAATGCAAATTGTCACGAGGCCCTTAAACCATGTTTCACACATTACATAGACCTGACACTACATTTTCTTTTACTGTATAAAATCGAAAAGGTTATTAGAATATGTTTACTAGTATGGAACAATTGATGTCACTTGGGCCAATTTTAGGCCTGGGTTAGCACGAAAACGTGTAGAACACCTGACCTGCTGTAGCATACAACAATATAAGACTACAACATGCATGTTTCTGATTAAACAAGAACCTTTAAATGTAAGCATCCATTTTAGTATGCCCATCGACATTGTATGTGTTGTATGTTGCACAGTGTGGGCGAGCGTGCTCCGGACATAATTAAACGCGTGACTGTGATGGAGGGTGAAGTAGCCTAAAGTTTGAAACACGAAGGTCAGTTTGACTTCAATTTTAAACCAGCATAATCTCCTCGTTGTGTTGCATCAGTTCTCAGAGTTGAATTTATCATGGCTAGTTTGAAGGGAATGCCTTTTCTATCGGCTATTGAGAAGTATCCTGGGATCCATTATGTGATAAAGAACACACTGAATATGCCTGTAATACCGTTTACATTTTATGTTACTTAGTGTTCAAAAGTTGTGGATTACGTTTTTAATTGCCCCAAATATTCTGTTGTTCTGAGAAAATAGTTTATAACTCACTCAAGCGAAAATCCAATATTTCAGCATTATTCTCATTGAATCTTTTTTTGTTTGTTATACTTTCAACGCTATTTCCATTTCTGTAGAAGATGTGGCATTTCTTGTTTCCTCCACTACAATATTGCGGTTGCCTACATTATGGTTCGATTGTAAATGCTTTAACTTGAAAAGTCGATGTGTATATAGGATGGTAGATATTTTTGCGACAGATCGCCTAAGTTATCATTGTTTCCATGAAATGTAGGACTACATCGAACGGATACTTTCGTTGTTACCTAACCATAGCACATGCATTTGGTTTCTTGATGTAGTCTACATTTTATTTTGTCTAATACTTCAGAGGCTGTAAGTGTAAAGGGTCCAACAAGTGAATAATTGTGTGTTGGTCTGTAGTGGAAGACAATCTTATATTTTCACATACATCTCAGTAGGCGACTTGTACTCTAAATGTTCAATATGTTTTATTATTTTGTTCTGAGAATAATGTATACATTATTATTATTATTATTAAATTAACAAATAATATATTACATTTGATAATAACCAGGCTGTATTATACCAACGCAGTGGAGATAATTACTGGTCCTGAAAGGAACAATTGAGGCTATATTGACATGGAAACATCTGTTATTAAACATGATTTATTCAAGATGTCTTGTATAGCTACTCATGGTGTCCATGTTCAACAGCTAGGTCATCTGATGACTGAAGGTTCAGTGTCATTAAGCTATGTATTGTTTTGTAGTGTGTTGTGTGTGTGTGTGTGTGTGTGTGTGTGTGTGTGTGTGTGTGTGTGTGTGTGTGTGTGTGTGTGTGTGTGTGTGGCATCAGAGACATTCTATTATATGTGTGTAATCCCAAAGGTCTCTCTACAGTACTGCTAAACAAGATACCCCTTATTCAGACACCCCAAGACCTGAAAATATGCCTGCTGTGGCATACAAAAAAAAAAACGACTGCAGAAATTTGACTACGATGCATCACCATCTCAACTGAATTTTCTGTGTTTGCAGATATACCATCTTCTCAAGCCAGAAAAACAAAAGAAACACAGAGAAATAATTTGAGTGAGAGAGATCAGTAGCTGTGTGGGCCTGGACAAGGAGAACAGGTGAGAGTCCTACTAGTAGCCACAATGCTATCTTAGCATTCAGAATGATTTGAGGTTTTTTTTGAGGGGGGGGGGGGGGGGGGGGGGGGGTGAACAGTTTATATTCTGATGAGGCCCTGTACTTTTCATTCATGTGGGAACATTTCACACTGTGCCAGAAAATGTGTCTTAGAAACAACAACAACAATCTTAGCAAATACTGTATGGACACATAAAAAAATTGTATGTAGGATTTGGAAAATGCCCAAATTGTAATGCCAGCAGAGTTGAAACACACCAGACCTTAGGCTTCTTAGTCCCAGTGAGGCAGAAGATGTTGAAGACTGTAGACCAACAGCTAACTCCGAACTTAAGTTCAACTGTTTAAGTTAGGCCAGAGTCTGAGGTCGATCTCTGCTCGGAAACTTCACAATAAAAGAGAAATCTTGATTTTTGTTTTCAGATTACAGATGAATTTAGTCTTGGATAACTTTTGTTTGGCCATCATCAATTTCCCATGATTTTAGTAATATTACCAATATTTACAGTGCCTTCAGAAAGTATTCACACCCCTTGAGTGGGATTAAAATTGATTTAATTGTAATTTCTTTTGTCAACGATCTACACAAAATACTGTGTAATGTCAAAGTGGAAGAAAAGTTATAATATTTGTAAAACATGAATGAAATATAAAACACTACCATATCTTGATTAGATAAGTATTCAACTCCCTGAGTTAGAATCACCTTTGGCAGTGTTTACAGCAGTGAGTCTCTCTTAAGAGCTTTCCACACCTGGGTTGTGCAACATTTGTCCATTGTTCTTTTCAAAATTCTTCAAGCTCTGTCAAATTGTTTGTTGATCATTGCTAGACAACCATTTTCAGGTCCTGCCATATATGTTCAAGCAGATTTAAGTCAAAACTGTAACTCGGCCACTCAGGAACATTCACTGTCTTCTTGGTAAGCAACTCCAGTGTAGATTTGACCTTGTGTTTTAGTTTATTGACCTGCTGAAAGGTGAAATCATCTCCTAGTATTACTTTAGTGACTTGTTACAAACAGGATGCATGTTTTGGAATATTTTTTATTCTGTACAGGCTTCTTTCTTTTCACTCTGTCAATAAGGTTAGTCTTGTGGAGTAACTACAATGTTGTTGATCCATCCTCAGTTTTCTCCTGTCACAGCCACTAAACTATAACTGTTTTAAAGTTACCATTGACCTCATGGTGAAATTCCTGACTGGTTTCCTTCCTCTCCGGCAACTGAGTCCGGAAGGACGCCTGTATCTCTGTAATGACTGGGTGTATTGATACACCATCCAAAGTGTCATTAATACCTTCACCATGCTCAAAGGGATAATGGATGTCTGTTTTTTTTTTACCCATCTACCAATAGGTGCCCTTCTTTGCGAGGCATTGGAAAACCTCCTTGGTCTTTGTGGTTGAATCAAGGTTGAAATTCTCTTCTCGACTGAGGGACCTTACAGATAATTGTATGTGTGGGGTACAGAGATGAATTAGTCATTCAAAAATCATGGTAAACACTATTATTGCACAAATAGTTAGTCCATGCAACTTATTTTCTTACTTGTTAAGCACTTTTTTACTCCTGAACATATTAAGGCTTGCCAAGGGGTTGAATACTTATTGACTCAAGACATTTCAGCTTTTCATTTTTTATTAATTTATAAACATTTCTAAAATATAATTCTACCTGGGGTATTGTGTGTAGGCCAGTGACAAAAACAATCTAAATTTAATCATTTTTGAATTCAGGCTGTAACATGACAAAATGTGGAAAAAGTCAAGTGTTGTGAATACTTTCTGAAAGCGCTGTATGCCAGGCCCTCACCCATTTAGCCCTGGCAACTTTGTGAGTGTGTTTTTTTACACTCTCATTCCTCCACACTCTCTCACTTTTACCCCTTCTTTAAAATGTCTCATCCAATTTGTTTGATTCTTGAGTTTTGGCAGATGAGGCGTAGGGTGGCCTGGTTGTGTAATCTATATTTTAATTCCTTTGTCCATGCTCCTTATCCCTTTAAGATACTTGGGGGACCTTGGCAGAGTGTGTGTGCAAGGTGTGCTCATGTGGAAAGGCTGCGAGTGTGGCTAAGTCCCTCACCCCTCTAATTCCCTCACTGCCCCTCCTCCCTCCTCCCCTCAGCCCAAGCCATGCCTCCCCCTAAAACCCTCTCCCTAACCCACTTCTGCCCCCCCCTCTCCCAAACACCCCCCCCCCCCCCTCTCCCTCTCTCTGTCCCTAACAGCACAATCTCAAGTCAGAGTTCAATGGCACTTATTTTATTCCTTCTTTCTTTTCTTTCTCTCCTCTATCTCTCTCTCTCTCTCTCTCTCTGTTTTTACTCTGGTGAGTTTTTTGCAAGACGGGGGGTTCAGTCACCTCCCTCCCCATGTGAACTTTAGCTGCAATTCTCCAGGCACACATGCATTGTGAAACACAGATTGAAAAAGAAATGAGTACTTTTTTCAGCACATCAAATTCTGTGGCTGCCTCTCTCTCTCCCACGCTGGGCTCAGCCTCTGTGAGTAGCGTTGGAGTCGCTCCAGGATGTGATGGAGTAGTGTGTATGTTTTTCCACTGTGATTGTAAAAGTCATGAGGTGTTTCATTGGTGAAAATGAAAGTAATGAATTCCCTCAGCAGACCTCTGTGGGGCTTTTGTGTGGTGGTATTGAATATTCAATATCATATTAGACAGCGCTTAATTATTTTACACTTTACCTAGAGACATGGCTGCTCAGCTGTCATATACACTTATAATGGCTAATATCTTGACTTGAAGTGATAGTCCGTGTGAGGCACATTTTGTTAGAGGAAAATATGTTGACCTTTGCCCTTGAAATGTACTACAAAGATTAGATTTTATACTACGCTCCATGCACCAGTGGATGGATAGAAATAGGACCAGCTACTTATGTGAGTCACTCTATATACTTTTCCCCTGTTCACTTCCTAGTGTTGAGTGATAGCCCTGAGATTTGCCCCAGCATGCTAACAGCTAACAGGTCAGTAAATGGCAGGGAGCCACTGAGCACAGCTAACCCTCCTGGAGAGAACAGAGTAGACAGAGGCAGGAGAGATGGAGCTCATCCACAGAGAAGGGAAGTTCTTCATCAGAGGAAAGAGAAATGCATTTTTCCTCCAGGCCCTAGACACATTCTATGACATGGGCCTGGGTTCTATATCAGCATTGCCCATAGGAAGACTTGCATTTGAGAATCAGACACAGAAGATCAGAGGAAAGTTTTCAGAGCCTGTGGGCTATCATCCATACTATCCAACCACCTCTCAACCTCGCTCCGCTTCCGCAACTCAATGGAACTGCCCGTGACATAGCATATGGAGTCAATATCATATTTGCAAAATAGATAGATCGATGAAGACCTGCTTTGGTTTAAAAGATGCTCGGGGGCTAAAAGCGTTGGCAAAACCTCAGGACATTTGAAGTAGAGACAATGTGTATTGATATAGCTACAATTAGCTAGCTAGCTTACAGCCGTGCAAGAACACGTGCACATCACTCTAATTGCCTTTTATAGCATTTACGGCACATGTCTCCATATGTGTCTTTGTTACAATTGTACGTAGGAAGAGGAGTAGGCCAAGGATTTGTGATTTTACACATAACAGCGTTTCCACACCCAACCACTCTCTCTTATGTTTATGGATAAGCTCCAGGAGGGAAGCGGTAATCCTCTCATTTACAGTGCCTCAGATCCAGCGAACCATATCTCCTCTTTCAGCCCCCCTCTCCTCCTCTCCATCTCTCCACCCCCAACCCAATTCAGCCATGCTCTACAACGTCATGGCATGTTGGACAGAGGAGATGGAGTCCTTTCTGGTTCTGTGGAACAACCCCTTCTCACTCAGAGCACTTATTTGACTTCCTCGCCACGGTTAGACCGTCAGCAGGTAGAGACAGCCTGACCTGACAACCTGCACTCTCTAACTGCAACCTGAAATAGTACTCACATGTTGTTCACCTGGAATGCCACAATTACACTATTTAAGATAAAGTCGTTTGTCCTAGTTTGTTACTGTTATTCAGAAGTACATCCATGATGGTATCCAAAACAAATATTGCATGTGTTATGGGTAGAAGGAGATTGATCTGAGTTTTAGCAACAGCAGCTACTCTCAAATACCCATGGTTCTCAAAGTGAACATCCGCTTGTAAGGCCACTGTTTGCAGAAGATGTTCCCAAGCTTTACATATTTGTATGCATAAACTGCTCTGCTGGGCTGTTCTTAAAAGTTGATTTAAATTATACCCTCCACATTATACGGCTTGATAGGAAATAAATCTCTTCAAATGAATTCAGTGAATGGAGGGAAGCGAGGGCGGGGTAGCAGGCGACTATATGGGGAGTAGCGGCGTATGTTAACATAAATTAAAGTCTATCTGCAGTAGGGCTGGCTGCTGCTGAGGGAGGGAGAGAGCGAGGGAGAATGGGAGAGAGGAGAGTTCTGTTCTCTTCAAAGAAAATGATGGCTAATGACAGTAAGGAGAAGTATCAAAACTGAGTGGCTGGCGGTGGGTGTGGATGTGAAGAGCCGGGAGGGTCAAGGAGCTCCAGCTTTCCCAGTGGCCGAGGGAGATGTAGAAGATTGTTTTTTCTCTCTCTCTCAGCTGGAAAACGGCATGCTCTACAAGCCGAGTAGGCCTCTGGCAGCATTTCTATACAAACCGTGGGGCTGAATGGGGAGGTGCATTTATTAAGGGGGGTTTAGGGAGAGGGGGAGCCTGCTGCCTATTCTCTGAAAAGGCAGCAGGCTGCGGAGTGAATAGGAAAGGGGGGGGGGGGGGGGGGCGGGGGGTCCAGGCCTCCATTGGTTCAATGCAACGGCCAGAGCATCTGTGAAAAGAGGTCTCCCCTTTTTCCCACGCCCAGTGCAACGCAAAACATTGGCTCAGGCGGCCAGGGTCAAGTCACATTGCTAATATATACACTGGGTCTGTGTACTTCTACAATGCATACACACAGCTCATTTAGTTTGTGTGCACACAGAGCAGATACACACTCGTACGCACACACACAGACACCAGCAGACAGAGAAGGGGGGTACAGAGTGCACCCTGACACTAATTTCTATCACATTGGAGCCATTGTCTAGTTCTAGACCAACAGTCTTAGATTCTCCAAATGAACAAGCTGTCTGTGAGTAGACACACAGACGCATACAGCCCTGAGATAGGACACACCAAGACACCTGCTCTCCTCATCGTCCGATGACCATCAATTGGTCAACACATTAGAAGTGAGAGATGCAATTCATATCGGATATGAAACAAAAAATGAAGCCACATGTGCTCATTCAACTTTATTGAATGATAAGAATCATCTGTTGTTATTTTTCTGTTGATATTACGTCGGTACTAAACCTAACCAAAGCTAAGCAAATGTTTATACACCAAAACTGGTTCTTTATCCTCTGTAGTCTTGACAGACTGGCATCCTCTCCTATACCCCTACAGTTACCACCACTGAATCATTCTCTGATTCCTAATCTGTTTTGCGCCTATTTCTTTAGCTCTCACATTTATGTCTCAACCTCCATATAAACTATAATCATATTCTGGGGGGTGTAAATGCTTTGTGCTGCCCCCCCCCCCCCCCCCCTCCGCCAGATGCCCTGTATTGTGTTGTCTAGGGTGCTGAGGCGACCCCCTGCCTGCCTCTCAGTTGTGATGTCACTCTGTCTGTCAAGGCCTTGGCAGGAACTTGACTGTGGGAAGGAAAGGGGCTCAGATTGGGCTGGGGGCCTAGGGAGGCTGGGGGCCTAGGGAGGCTGGGGGGTCGAGGGGTGCATGTGTCTAGCGGCTAGTCCTGGAGTGGAGTAGAGATTCAGACAGCCAGGCCAGCCCTGGTCTAAGGGGTGAAAGACTGCTGCAGCCCTTTAGACAATGGAAAGAGAGGGGGCGATGGGGAAACACACATAGCAACTCTCCTAGAAAGTGGAATTTAAATTAGACGGCTGATCTATGTCCCCAATAACCTAGGCTAGTTGTGTTACTCACGGACTCACTGATCGCCAAGCAAGGATATTGAATGGTGTGAGCAACTGAAAAAGGACCACCTGTTTCCTGTGTTGTAATAAAGGCCTGTATTGTGTTAAGAACACATTTACTGAAGTCAGTTTCTTGACTAGACGAGTTAAACAAATAGCTGTAATTGAATGGTATGAAAATCAATATTGCGCGGATCTGATTGTAAAGCGGTTTGATTTGACTATTTTCAAGGTATAAACTGACTCCTATCATTTTCTAAAATCTCAGTCCTCCAACATTACATAATGGCCACAGCTATGTTGTTTTGCCTTATTGTCCCTTTAGTAGCAGTGTGCCAGTAGACTCCCTAGTGCGGTGTCAGTCAATCCGCTCCCCCCTCCACTCTGTCCTGTTTACCCTCTTTTTTCTTCCACATGTCCCCTGATTGCTGAGACAACAGGCTATTCTCCCTGTAAACAACCAGAGGGACACAGACACCAGCCCTGACGACCCTCTCCCAGCTCTCTTTCCTCTCACTCAAATGGTGCTGGAGAGGAACAAGACATAGGAGGGACTCACTTAATTAGCTGGACGAGAAAATGCATTGTGGCAATTACCCAGCACAAAGAGGCAGGAACGTATAGCCTGTTCATTTGGCGTGAGGTGGCAGGACTCAGCCAGGAATGCATTTTCCTGTTGCCTGGACTCCCCCGGCCTTTAATGTGCAGAGAGAAGCAGCAACAATGGAGCCAGAGATGTACTCCACAGTAGAACCACTTCCAGTCCTTTCAGAGAAGGGACACCACATTCTAGTATCTTATTGGTTGAAATGCATGTCGAACTGAAGCCTAAAAGCATGGGGCTGCGAATAAGGTTTGCTGTGGTAATTCACGCATCTGATATCATGGTCATTCATTTTCCCTGCAGTGTTATTTCACTGCAGATGTTGACTGGCAGGAACAGGTACAGTGATACATGTTCTACGATTCTTCTCTTCCCCCATCACTCCATCACTTCATGTGGTGCTCCTGGGCCTGCTATTTCTATTTCTACTGCCTCTGAGTGGGTTGGTCAGCTGATTGGTGGGTTGGCTGTCTGGCTGTGATTGCACGGTGCTTGTATGGAGGGTATCTACTCTTTACCGATAAGAGCATCCTCCTCTTTTTCTGGAGTGCCCAGGGGTGATTTCTTTCATGAAGTCAGATAACATCCTGGCGACCACCTCTTCCTTTTTTTAGAAGAGTTCCTTAACTTTGATAAATGAAGTGAGGGGAGAGCAGGGAAAAGTTGTAGAGAGCGAGAGAGGAGCTCCCCGGTCCGCTCGCTCTCAGGATCAATAACGGTCGGAGAGCTGCTGAGCACTCCTGTCTGGCAGCCCTACCACTGGGGATGGTGGGAGGGGGAATGAAGGGAGGAGGGGGGGGGCTCCCTCCACTGCGGCCGGCAGAGGAAAAGAGGGTATGAGAG